>NC_083109.1:86498154-86855029 GCF_949774975.1 Lagenorhynchus albirostris
GCCATCTCAGACCCTGTTAAACTGTGGCTGCACATGTGTCTGACCCCAGCTTAGCCCCTGTGTGTTGTGGGGTCTCTTTTACACCCGTTTCCACATCTGTAAATGGAAGAGTCTTCTGGAACGTTCGTTTCTCACCATGGGGTCACGAATCTCTCAAAATCTGATGAAAGTCGTACTTTCTCCCCACAAAAACACAGGTTTGCGAGTGGGTGCGTGTGGACGTGAGATTTTGCGTGCTAGTCCAGGGACCCCTTCCCCAAAGTGTGATCAGCCAGCTCCAGCGGACAGCAGAAGTTGGAGTCCAGCAGTTGCCCTGGCGTTAGAGGTTCGAGGGGCTGGGAGGGTGTTTTGGCCTGGCCTGGCAGGCAGGAGTCTGTTGTGTCTTTTTTAATGTATATATATTTTAATTTATTTTTATCGATTTGTTTAGGCTATGTTGGGTCTTCGTTGCTGTGTGTGGGCTTTCTCTAGTTGTGCTGAGCGGGGGCTACTCTTCGTGGCGGTGCGCGGGCTTCACATTGCGGTGGCTTCTTTTGTTGCGGAGCACGGGCTCTAGGCGCACGGGCTCAGTAGTTGTGGCTCGCGGGCTCCATGGCATGTGGGATCTTCCCGGACCAGGGCTTGAACCTGGGTCCCCTGCATTGGCAGGCGGGTTCTTAACCACTGCGCCACCAGGGAAGCCTTGTTGGGTGTTTCGGTCAGGGCGTTGCCGTAATTTTGCTCATTTGGGGCCTGTCAGGACCCCAGGCTCTGGCCGCCGTCCAGCATCTCTGTGGTTTTCTGAGAGCTGCCGCCACCAGGTGGCACCGCCCCCCCTTGGTGACCACGGCTCCCTGCTACCTTGGGGCTTGTAGAGGGCTCTCCGGTCTTGCAGAGGTTAGGGACAGAGAAGGGTCTACGTGGCACCACGGTGGTCACCCTCTTCCTAGTTTGGGATTTCTTAAATCGTGAGGACCTAGGGATAACAGGGCGGTGGGGGGTGACTTGGCTGGTGGGTCAGCCAGTGCAAACCTATAGGGAAGCCTGCTGGGCCGAGTGTCCTTATCTGCCAGACGAGCTTGTCCACCCTTGACGTCATCTGATCCCCTGTCTGCAGCACATGGGTCATGTGAGTCAGGGGCAGGTTGACATCAGGACTTTGAGGGTGCGAGGGAATGCCCTGCATGGGTGAGGTGGGGCCTGTGCACTTGCAGGTGCTGGTGTGGGGAGGAGGGTGGCTGCGTCTGGTGTCCGGACGTTCTTGTCCCAGGGTCTTGAGGGTTGGACTGAGGGAGTGGGCAGTGGTGCGGAGGGCTGTGACTCGCTGAGCCTCATTCCTCGGTAGCGTGGTGTGTCGGGATGATTTGAAGGTGCTGAAGAGGGACACCCTGTGATGTGTCTGTGAAGTACCTGGGAATAAATTTAACAAAATATGTGTATGGGAACCATACACTGGAAACAGTAAGATGCTGCTGAGAGAAATTAAGGATAACCTGGTAACAACGTAAGTAACTGGAGGGAGATACCGTGTTCATGGATTGGAGTACTCAGTGTTGCTAAGACAATTCATAGATTCAACACAATCCCTATCAGAGTCCCAGGAGGATTTTTGGGGAGAAATTGACAAACTGATTCTGAAATCTCTACAGAAATGGAAGGGACCTAAGACAGCTGTCAGAGTTTGGAAGAAGAATGAGTTAGAGAGCTTCCAGCAGCTGGTTGCAGGCACACTGTGAACGGCATTAATCAAGACAGGGTGGTCATGGTGTAAGGATAGGCATGTAAATCAATAGGGCAGAATAGAAAGTTCAGGAAGAATCTAAGAGTGTAGAGTCAATTGATTTTTGCCAAAGGTGACAAGATAATTCAATGGGAGAGAGTCTTTCAACAAATGGTGTTGAAACAGCAGGGAATCTGTACAAATAGAGACCTCATACTGTCCACAAAATCAGTTCAGTGGGGCATGGACTTAAATGTAAAAACAAACTTCTGGAAGCTTTGCTTGGGTTTGGCAAAGAGTTCTTAGGACACAAAAAGCATGAACCATAGATGAAAAAAATTGGTAAGTTAGACTTCAAAATTAGAAACTTTTGCTTTCAAAAGACACAGTTAAGAGAAAAATAAGGCAAAACATAGACTAGGAGAAAATATTTGCAACATGTGTGTCTGACTGAGGACTTTTATCCACAGTACAGAAAATATTCCTCCAAATTGATAAGATGACCAAATTTAAAAAATGGGTGAAAGACTTTGAACAGATAACTTTGAGAAGATATGAGTGATGAAAAAGGACATGAAAAATGCTCGGTGTCATTAGTGACAAGAGGAGTATAGGGGGGCTTCCCTGGTGGCGCAGTGGCTGAGAGTCCGGCTGCCGATGCAGGGGACATGGGTTCGTGCCCCGTCCGGGAGGATCCCATTTGCCGCGGAGCGGCTGGGCCCATGAGCCATGGCCGCTGAGCCTGCGCGTCCGGAGCCTGTGCTCTGCAACGGGAGAGGCCACAGCAGTGAGAGGCCCGCGTACCGCAAAAAAAAAAAAAAAAAGACGCCCTGGTCAGGGATCCTGCATGCTGCAGCTAAGACCTGGCGCAGCCAAATAATTAATTAAAAACAGAACGAGGAGTACAGAGTAAGGTCACAGTGAAATACTGCTCTCGCCGTGGTGAAGATGTGGAGCAGCTGGAGGTCTCACGCGCTGGTGGTACCGCGGGACACAGCACAGCTGCTTGGGCCACCGCGGGGCAGCTTGCTGTATGCGGGCGATACCACCCGGCAGTTCCACTCCTGGTTACTGACCCAAGAGAGACGAAGACGTGTGGCCTCCCAGAGGCTCGTGTGTGAGCGTTCACAGCAGCTTTATTCGTAGTAGCCCAAACCGGGAACCAAGTCAGGTGTCCATCACGTGAACGGAACATCACTGAGCAAGAAACAGGAGGAGACAGGTGCTGTGTGCAGAAACGTGAATCTCTCACTGAGCAAAGGAAGGCAACTCATTCAGTTCACACTGCATGATGCCATTTACTTGAAATTTTAAAAAAGGCAGAACTGACCTGTGACAGAAGGAGGGTGAGTGGCTTCTTAAGTCTTGGGTTGGGATATGATTGGGGACCTGGGGGCCCTCACCTGTGACTGTCACGGCAGCAGCTACACAGTTGTATGTATGTCACGCTTCAGTCAAGCTGGTCTGAGGATGATGAGTAATCGGCGCTCCTGACAGCTGTGAGGGGAAGGAAAAGGCCTAGGAGGTGGCCTGGACTGAAGTCAGGAGTGGATGGGGATGCTTTTTAAAGCCTTCATTTTGGGAAGGAACCCATTTCTTGAGCTTGTCAAAGGCCCATGGGCAGCTGGGACCAGCCCAGGCTTTTTCAGTGTTCCTGGATCTTGGGGACTTGGGGCAAGTGCTGTGGGAGTGTCACCAGGGGAGGCCAGGTGTGGGCTGCAGAAGGGCAGGTGGTTTCATGGTAAACCCAAGCTCTGCAGAGGAGGAAGGTGAAAAGTGAAGGTGGTCTTCAGTCCATCTCACCTTCTCCGGGCTTGCCCTGTGTCACTGCTGTCCGGCGCCATCACGCGGTGCTCTAGTTATGCCCGGGGGTGCCATTCTCAGAGCAGGATTGAGGGCTGCCCCCAGGGGTGGGCAGCAGGGTGCTGCCGCTCTTACCCCCCGTTCGTCTCTCTAGGCAATGCCTGATAAATTCCTGGGCATCTTTCTGGAAATGTATGTACATACAAGCTCTTTTTGTGTGTGTGTGCGCGGTACGCGGGCCTCTCACTGTTGGGGCCTCTCCCGTTGCGGAGCACAGGCTCTGGACGCGCAGGCTCAGCGGCCATGGCTCACGGGCCCAGCCGCTCCGCGGCATGTGGGATCTTCCCAGACCAGGGCACGAACCCGCGTCCCCTGCATCGGCAGGCGGACTCTCAACCACTGCGCCACCAGGGAAGAAGCCCCAGGCTCTTTTTTTCTTCCAGTTTGTGATGTAATCAACCAATAACGCTGTATAAGTTTAAGGTCTGCAGCGTAATGATTGGACTTAACACGTTATCATGAAATGATTACCACGGTAAGTTTAGTGAACATCTATTGTTTCATATAGATACAAAATTTAAAAAATTAAAAAGAATTTTTTCCTTGTCATACTAGCTCTTTATGTACCCACCCCCTAAGAAGTGCTCATTCTATACTAGTACCCTGCAGCCTTGCTTTCTTCCACCTAATTTCTGACAGTGTTTCTGCACCAACCCAGACGGGCCTACTGCATTGTTTTCAGAATCTGTACGGTGTTCCATGGTGTGGATGGGTTCTGATTTACTTCATTCTGCACCAACCCAGACGGGCCTACTGCATTATTTTCAGAATCTATACGGTGTTCCGTGGTGTGGATGGGTCTGATTTCTTCATTCCCCTGTTGATGGATGTTTCCAGGTTTTTTTTTTTTTTCCCACCAATAAGCAGCATTGTTTGGGTTGGATAAATTCTTAGAAGTTGAATTTTTTTTACCTAAAAGATATATGTGTTTGACCAAATTGCCCTCCAAAAACGTGTACTTGACCTTTCTGTCACAGTGTGAGAGCGTCATCAGTCGCTCCAGGCAGCATGCTTTCAGAGGTTCTAGCAGAGATTCCAAGTCAGGTCCCAGTAGAGTGAGGGGGCAGGAAATGAGCAGTGGCTGGGCTTTGAGAAAGAGTTCTTAGCAAACCCTCTTGGCGGGATCCTTATTCAGTAGGCATGGGATGCCTGTTGAGTCCCTCTGTCGCCAGGCCTCTAATTTCATAGAGAAAACAGTTTGCTTGTGGCAAGGGTGCCACTGTGGCTTGGCTCCTTCCCCATCGCTTTGTGCTTGCAGCTGGCCTGGTTTCAGTCAGGCTGGGAGGGCACAGTACCTGCCAGTGTGAGTGCAGGTGTGATGGAGCCTGCGGGGTTGCAGAGGACGCTGGTACCGGGAGACGGAAAGGCAGGCGGGTTTTGCTGGCTCTGAGGCCTGGCAGCTGCGCACCCCCCCCCCCCCCCCCGCAAACTGCTGACCCATCATCTGGAGTGAAAGCTGGGAACTGACAAGTGCTGATGCTGGACGTTTCCCCAAAACATTTGTAGGCTGGCCAGACGACGAGTTCTGGGGACTAGTTTCCCCTGATTTCTGAGGCCAATTAGGAGGCCGGCGAGGGGGAGTGCCTAACTTCCTCCTGAGAACGGATCGTATTGACCACCCTGGACACACTTGTTACCCTGGTGACTGTGTTGGCAATTTCTCATTACCTAGGTGTTGGGTTGATCAATACAGGCCGCGCTGTGGCTGCTTGGGAAGGTAGCCGGGCTGTCGCGTGTCTGGGTCGTTTTCATTGGTCTTGGTGTGTTTTCTTTGCAGGCACGGGAGGAGGGGGAAGGAGAAGGCTTTGGCCTTCCGGGGGCTCGTGAGCGGGGCCCCTTCTGGTCCCTCCTGCTGATGCCTTGGTCTCGGCTGTGATCCTTTTTATTGTTGGTTCATTCACCACCTCGTGCATTCCCCACAGGCTGTTCTCAGGGAGCCTGGAGTCTGCAGGGGGCCTTGAAACATATTTGATTTCTCCCTCAGGCCTGTGCCTCTGTGAGGTGTCAACTCCCAGCCAGGCTCCCTGAGAACAGCCCCAGAGCTATGAGCTTCCTCCCCCACAGGGCGCAGGCAGAGGCCGGGGACTTCTGAACCCATCTCAGCCCCTTACATCCCCGTGGAGGCCTACAACAGTTGTTCCCGTGCGTTTACTCATTGTGGGCGGCTGAGTCCCCAGCTTCTTTTTGCCTTGGAGGTTGTGTTTTCTGCACTGGTCAGCCTCAGGCTTCAGTCTCGTGAACTAGGAGCGGGGCCTGTCTTTAGAGCCTCCGTGCCTAAGTCCAGTGGGCGTTTCATAAACGTTTGGTGAGTGGGTGATGGCATCGTGACGGCTTTGTTTGGTGCGTTTGTGGTTTGATGTGACTTGGGTAGGGCATCCTTTGGCTCGCTTGGCCGCTGTGACAGAGCCCCAGCATTATTCACAGCGTGTCCCGGTGGGAACCAGAAAACAAGTGTGGCAGAGAGCTTCCTGACAACGGTCATTCTTTCAGCGACAGTCCAGTCCGGGGCTCGGGGGAGCAGCCCCTGCCCGTCTCCCGCTCCCTGGTGAGGTTTCAGAGTCGGCAGCAGTGTGGGCCGGTCTCTGCCTGCTGGATTTATGCCGCAAGGTGTGGACGGACCAGCGTCTCTGACAGGCTCGCTTGGCCCCAGTGGGAGAAGAAGCTGCTTTGTTCTGGTTGGGCTTGGGCAGGTTGGGAAGCTCTGACGGAGACCCAGTGGGCACAGCCCCGTCCCCTGACTCTGTGTGCGCAGAGCAGGCCACGGGCTGTGGGCTTTGCACCATTGTAGGGAACGTAAGAGAGAAATGCTTTCCAGAAGAAACCCTTCCCGACTCTTCCCGGGCTGCATCCCCTGCATGTGCTCTCCCCAGGCCGCGCAGCAGCCGGGCGCTCAGCGAAGCGGATCCCGGACTCAGGCGGGGCTGTGCTTCTGTGCTTCTCACTTGGCTCTTTTGGGGGCTTTTCTCCCAGTTTTGTAGATACGGCTCTTCCACTTCTGTGCCTCTTTTTAAATTCATGTAAAAAGAAAACCTAAAGCCAGATAATAAAAGGATTTAGATTAGGCTCTGCTGGATTCCAGGGGCTCATTTGGGAGAACGAGAAGGTAGCTCCGGGGTCCCAGTCGGTTCAGACTTGGCAGGTGGTTGCTGAGGTCCAGTTATGCACCAGGCCCCTCCCTTGTGGAGGCCCAGGTCCCCAGTCCCCAGGCAGAGTGGGGGGTGTCCCGAGAGGACAGGAAGGGACGAAGGGGCTGGGTGGCTGCATGGCTTCCTCTGGAGCAGTCCCCTGAGGGCCTGCCCTGCTATTTCCAGCAGTCACCATGGCCTTTGGCGGGCCAGCATCTTGGGTGGCTGCAGGGAACAGTTGAGGGGTATTTCATTGGGCATTTACGCCTGGGCTTCCCCACCTGACACCCTTGAATGTCAGCTTTGAGGCTGCGAGGAGAGGCCTCTGAACAGTGTCATCCAGGGCACCTGGGGGTTAGCTGCACACGGTCGCAAGCTCTGTCATCCTTTCCCACGGCCACTGTCACTTTGTCAGAAGCTAGAGCTGCTCCTCGTCCCATGGAGCTCTGCCTCGGGTCTCTTGAGGGCAGAGCAGGTGCCCCGAGTCCAGGGTCAGTCTGTGCCCATACCCCACTCCTCCCAAGGCCCGGCGCCCCCTTCCCACGGGTGGCTGACCACTTGGGGACATGGTTCAGATTCTCCAAGACCAGCTGGAGGCCAGGGATGGGCTCAGGGGGTGGGCTGGCCGTTGTTAGTGGTGAGGGGCTCAAGCTGGGGGCTCTCGTGCCCGTGAAGCAGGGCCCTTTTTGCTGAGTTGCACCGGAGAACAGGAGAGGAGCTCAGCACAGGCTGTTGGGGCGGCGGCCTGGCGTTACTCCAGCTTCTCTTCCTCATGCTCTGCTCTTGCCCTGGCGCAGAGGCCGGCCCGCCCTGCCGTCAGAAGTTCTGTTTTCATTTGAGCGTCTCAGGAGCTGAATGCCGAGGCTGCTGTGCTGCACACACCGCAGCTCTGACGCGCTGCCCGGGCTCCTGTCAGGCCCCACCCAGTGGTTGTGGGATGGCGTCTGGGCCAGTCCAGCAAGCGCTCCCAGGCCTACTGTGTGCCTGACCCACTGTGTGCCGGCCTCGGCGCCGCACAGGCTCTGGCTGTTGCCTTGGATGAGCTCTATCTCCTGGGAAGTGTCCCTTGGCAGGTGGGAGTGCGGTCCTGAGGATGAGAGGAGGGAGGTGAAGCGGGAGGAAAGTGTCCCGGGTGCAGGGCGAGGTGGCGCCAGCGAGGGTGGTGCTGGCGAGCCGGTGGTGGGGGCGGCCACACACGGGTTGGTGTCGCCGTGTCACAGTCTGCGTGTGGCGGAGGCGGGACCACGGGGCGCTGCCCTGATGTCTCGTTCTTCCTTCCCTGGCCGGCCTTGGGCGCACCCAGGATGGTGGGCGGTGGCTGGCGCGAGTGGGTAGCTCTCCTTCGAGACCCTCAGCCCAGGCAGGGCTCCAGCCAGTGGCTCCTTTTGCCGTTGTGTCTTCGTGAGGGTTTGGTGCTGTGGGGGATTTGTCACCAGTGGCCTTGGAGAGCTCTCGGTCCCCTTCGGTGTGTCGTCCTGTGCCCTCAGCTGGGGGACCTGGACCTCTGGTTTTCAGTACTTTGTATTCCTGTGTCCGCATGCGCTGTGTCGGTCCCTCTCATGGCCCGGGCCGGTCCTCGTGCTAACCGCCCATCCTCAGCTTTCTGTCACAGGGAAGTGGGGCTGTGGCTGGGGACGGGAGAGCAGGGGCAGCCCTCTAGGATTGCCGCTGGGCCTGTGTCTATAGAGGGGACTTACTCTTCAAGGCATCATGACTGAGGCGTCCAAGAAGAAACGCACACGTCCTTCCTTCACTCTTTGGCTACTGAGAGAGTCACAAGTGAAACGCCCCGGGCTGGAAGGGTGGGCAGCCCACAACGCTTGGGGGATCGTGAGGGGAGACCTGGCTCTCCTCCTCAGCTCGTGGGGCCGTCGCGACCTGTCTGTCTGCAGACTGTGGCACGGTTTCCTCTGGGCGGGTTGCTGGGCCCTTGCTCCCCCAGTTGCCCTACGCCCACGACTGTGCCCAGGTTCGTGCTCTAGGGCCCGGCAGGCAGGCGGCCGCTGAGAGCACGTGGCAGGGGCGTTTGTCTTGGGGACTGTCGCCAGTGTGTGGCAAGGAGATGTGGCCCCCAGTCTGCGACTGGCATGCCGGACCCCCAGTGAGCATTTCCTCTGTTGAAGACCACGTGCCCCAGACCTCCGCTGCTTTGGTGGCCCAGATGGAAGGTGTTTACGTGTTGTGTTCTCGGGGATACCGGCGTGTCTGGGATGCGGGGTGGCCAGCTCTCCGTGGTCTAGGCCTTGGGCCTTGAGAGCAGGCTGTTGCTTAGGCAGCGGGGTGGCCCGGGTGGGGGGCGGTCTTGGCCGTCAGACGGTGGAGAGCTCAGCTGGCTGGCAGGAGCGGGGGGGGGGGGCTCTGAGGAGAGAGCGGGACGCCCACTGCGGGCCTCCTGCTGCTGCTTTGGCGCAAACCACGGTGCACCCTGGGGCTGGGAAAGTGGGGCTCGGGGGAGAAAGGGGTGCAGATGTTCCTGGCAGACTTCCTTCCTGTTCTTTTTCCACCCTGACTCAGGAAGCAGAAGGTGCTGGAGAGACTTGGGAAGTATCATTCCTCTCCTCACTTTCCTTTGTGGAGAGAACCACGTGGGGAGCATTTCATTCCGCTGTGGCGGTTTTATTCTAACTCGAAAGAGAACTCACGTGGGTTTAAGAAAAGCACAGAGGTGTTCCTGTGTGCACACGGGCCGCGTGCACACACGTGTGCGTGGAGGGTGGGTGCAGACGGGAGGTGAGGGTGGGAAGCGCCCCCGTGAAGCCCTGGCTGCCTGCCTTGGTCCTGTCACCCTGTCCCAGGTGGCTGCTTAGTTGGCCTGGAGCCTCCTGGCAGTGCCTGGAAGGTTCTTCACGATCTGGCATCCGTGGAGTAGGAGCCACCCCGTGACTTGGTGTGTTGCTGTTATTGGCACTGAGACTGGAGGGAACGCCCTCATGTGTGTCCCCCGCTGTGGTGACTCCTGGCCTCATGACAGCTGTGACAGCATGGGGTGTCTGGGCCTCTGCTTGTCCTGAACGCAGTGCAGGCTGGGGCGCTGTGGGGAAGGACATCCGGGCAAGAGGGGCTCTCAGGGTCCAGGGCGATGGACTGACCTAATCAGTGGCAGAACTCGCTTTCAGACCGTCCTCCATCAACAGGGCTTCATTTGAGATGCACACACATCGGGGAACTCAGTGGAAGAAAGAAGGCTGCTGAAATTTTAAAAATTGTTTTAGAACAGGCAAAACTAATCTTAAGGCCAGAAAGAGCCCCACAAAAGACCAAAACAACCCAGCCTGGCAGTTGCCTGAAGTTAGTTGAGGGGTTAGTTGGGAAGGGACTGGCGGGACCTCCTGGGGTAGGTGGGGACCCGGGTTACACGTGTGCCCACTTGTCAGCATCCTGTCGGTGAGTTCAGGTAAAGTTGTGAGGCAAAACATCCGTCACAAAACAGGTTAGGAAACATGAGGCTGGGCTGGAGGGTGGAGTGTTGGATGAAACCAGATGGCAGAACCCCGGTGACCGGCCCCGGGGAGGCACAGGGGGGCCTTTACACTGCAGCGTGGCCTCAGTGCCAGCTTGGAGCTTTCTCCCGTGAAAGTTGTTAGAAGTCGCCACCAACTTCTTCCTTTTCCGCTCCCCTGACTTCCCAGCCCCTAAGGGTGCCGGGGATCCAGTGCGGCTGCGTGTCAGCCCTCCCCACGGGCCCTGGCAGAGGCTGGTCCGGCCCTGCGTCTCCAGGCCCACCTGGAGGGTGCCCCGCACGGCCCATCCTGCCGGTGGCCAGCTGCCCTCCGGGAGCTGGCCACGCACCCACAGCTGCCGGGGGATCGGGCCACGGCCCCTGGAGTCTAGCCCGTGCTGAGGTGCAGCGGGGGTGCTTTCAGGCTGCTCTTGGGTTGAAAAGCCAGCTGTCTGCATTTCCCTGGGAACGTCAGAGGAAGCCCAGCTCCTGAGACCGGCTGGGAGTCACCTCCCGAGAGGGTCTCTGCCTTTAGCTCGTTCAGAGATGGTCGCTGCTACTGGGACTCCCAGCTCCTGGGGCCGATGGTAGGGGACAGGGCCTTGGCTCGGGGGCTTTTCCCTGCGCTTTCTGGCCTCTGTCTCGGGAGCCCAGCGCTTGAGCAAGATGATCTCTGAGGACCATGTTGGGCTCCCTCCCTGGGTTGCCCAGGTTCAGACGGAGTGAAGGGGAAAGGGTTGTTTTTTTTTTTTAAATAAATAAATTTATGGCTGCGTTGGGTCTTCGTTGCTGTGCGCGGGCTTTCTCTAGTTGCAGCGAGCGGGGGCTAATCTTCCTTGAGGTGCGCAGGCTTCTCATTGCGGTGGCTTCTCTTGCTGTGGAGCACGGGCTCTAGGCGCGTGGGCTTCAGTAGTTGTGGCACGCGGGCTCAGTAGTTGTGGCTCACGGGCTCTAGAGCGCAGGCTCAGTAGTTGTGACTCATGGGCTTAGTTTTCCGTGGCATGTGGGATCTTCCCGGACCAGGGATCGAACCCATGCCCCCTGCCTTGGCAGGCAGATTCTTAACCACTGCACCACCAGGGAAGTCCCAGGGGAAAGGGTTTTATACCTTTTAGGTAGTGTTGACGTGTCAGACATTTGTGACGATTTTCAGAACTCACTGGGCAGAAGGCATCCGGTCCATCTCCTGCCCTTCTCTGGTGTGCTGACCAGGGCCTGGGCCCGCCTTCCCCCCCACCCCCGTCTCTGGGCCAGTGGACTAAGGCTCAGGTTCCCTGTTGCCCTCACGAAGGGTGGGATGTAGGTGTCCAAGGGAAGGGGTGCGTCTTCGTTTTAATTGGCTCAAGAACACTTGGCATGTTTTTAACGTCCCCAGCCTTGTGGTGTTGCAGAGTTTTAAGGTTAAACTCAAATGGGAGCGTCAGGGAGACTTTTTCAGTTAAATGGATATTTTTAAAAGATGATAGATCGATAGGGCTTATAGATTGGGGATATTAAAATACCTTTTTTTAATTAACTGAAGAGTTTTTGTAACAATATGTTAAAAAATAGCTTTTGGAAATAGCTGAGTACTTCCTTTTTTTTAAATGAAGGGTCTTACGTACTCTTAGCGCTGCAGTAGCTGGACCAGCAGTGGTATGGGTGGATCTCACTTCCTGGTTTATCCTTTTCGGTGCTACCCCTTGTCTGTGCGTGCGAGTCTGTGACAACTTGGATGAACGGAGTTCACTGAGAATTCCAAAGCAGTCTTGGACTGCGTCCCTGCTTTGGGTGAGGTTCTTTGTGTGGCTGAGCCAGTCATGCCTGTGCCCTGGAATTTGCTGTCTTGTTAGTGAAGTGAGCAGAGGTCCTGGCCGCCAGGAGCAGAGCTCACCTCTGGGAGGGTTGGGCTCTGGTGTGGCCAGACCCCATGCAAGGGGAGCCGAGGAGGCCGGGGCCTTGCATGGATTTGGCGAAGCAGGTGGTGAGAAGCGCATGTGAACTTGGGGGAGGAGAACTGGCCTTGCCCTCCGGAGCTCTCCGGTCTGGTTTTTGTAACAGGTGTCAGACTTGGCGGGGAGGTGCCATCAGGTTCATCCCACTTCAGACAGGCGGGTTTTCACTGTATTTGCACACTGCACTTTTACTTTATCCCTGGAGGTTGTGTCTTGAGCTTCCCCTGTTGCCACCTCTGTTCATGGAGACTCGTACTACATGCGAGGATGCCTCGGGATAGGGAAGCTGAGTGGGTGTCTTCTCTGGCCTTTGGGAAGCAGTGCTGGAGACAGACGCCTATCGTTTCGGATCTGGGGGCTCTGGAGGAGCTTCTCTGAACCGGCCACGCTATCACACGGCTCAGCCCTCAGGACACGCTCTCAGCACTGGCTCTGTCCCTGAAGGCAGCCAGCGTTGACAGGTTTGGTGCGTTTTTCCGCACATGCTTTGTGCGTTTGCTAACACATACGCCCCGGCGCGTTGCCCCTTCCTCCGCTTGTGTCGCCTTCAGTGCCCAGTTCCTCAGCCCGCCCCTCCTGCTCAGCGCGGCTCCCAGGGCCCTCCGCTCGCATGTGGGGAGTGCGCTTTAATAAGTCATTTCGTGCTTCGTTGGATGGCTGTTGCAGAGTTAGGGGCCGGTGCAGGAGGCTGCCCTCCCTTCTGTGCTTATGGGTCCCCAAGACCACCCTCAGGTTCCGTGATCACTGCGAGGGCTCACAGGGATCCCGGGAAGCTTTCCACTCACAGCTGCGGTTTATTACAGGGGAGGAAATAACTGCTGAACTGTGACAGGGAGCTCAGGTCCGGTGATTCCTCCTCCTTAATTATTTATTCATTTATTTTTGGCCACTCCACACAGCTTGTGGGATCTTAGTTCCTCGGCCAGGGATTGAACCTGGGCCCATGGCAGTGAAAGCGCGGAGCCCTAACCACTGGACCGCCAGGGAATTCCCATCCCCATCCTTAATTTAGTACAATCAGCTCCACCTCTGAGCAAATAAACCCTGTTCCAAGCAGCTTGGTCTAAGGAGTGGTTCATTGACGCCACTGCAACGAGCAAGGCCATTTCTCAAGAAGTCTGTCTTTCATTGGTCAGTAATTCCACCTGCGTTACTGGCAGCATCTCGTCTTTTCTTTATTAATTTTTATTGGAGTATGGTCGCTTTCCAGTGTTGTGCAGCGTGCTTTCTTAATCTCTGCCTGAGGAAGGGCCCAAGAGGCCTTTGCTGGAAGTTGGACTCCTGTGTGGTGTCAGTCTCTGTTAATTGTGATGGGACTCCTTGGCCACAGGTTGTCCCTGCCCTTGCTGTGGGTCCTTGGTGTCTGTCCCATCACTTGCCTCGGGTACCCGTGGGCAGAATGCGTGCCGGACCTGGGGAGGCCGGGCCGAGCCTGGCCTTCCAGGGTGGTGGGTGTGTGCTGGGCACAGCTGGCCCTGCACGTGGTCCTTGCCCTCCCGGGAGATGCCTGCTCTCGAGAGCATCACACTCACAGTAGGCAGGGGCAGCCGGGCCAGGAGACAGGTGTCTGCTGCTTTGGGAACTTCCTGGTGGCCTGATCCAGGGCAGGGGTGCTGTGGGCTGTGGCACGGCCGGCTTCTCTGAGGACAGCACCTGGGGCTGAGCTGAAGGGTGGCGGAGGGCTTCTATCCAAGGCCTGTGGGTGGGAGGGGAGGGTGAGTTCACAGGACAGGACAGGGCCCACCTGGGCAGCCTGAGAGACAGAGGACCGGCGAGTGTCCCGCTGGCCGTGCTGAGGGGCTTGCCTTCGTTGACAGCCGTTGACGGGCTTTGCCGGCTGTGACACGGGTAGCTTTGCACCTTGAGAGGACCATTCGGCTCCTGTTTGGGGCAGGAGTAGCACGGGGACCGAGAGGAAGCTGGGAGGTGTCCTCACACAGATGCGAGAAGACGTGACCTGGGCTAGGTGGGGGCAGGGGAGGGTGGGGACGCCCTGAGGGTGCAGGGAGCTGGGACAGTGGCGGGCTCAGCGTTCAGCTCTTAGGGCAGGAGAGCTTGTGGGCTGGGTGGGGTGTGTGCATTTGAAGCATCATTGAAATGGCGTCATTGAAGGTCTGGAGGTGAGGTCTCCCCGGAGTCACTTTGGCGTGGTCACTGACAGGCCTGGCCTAGCTGGCCTGGGGGCAGACGTGGAGCGGGACAGCAGACAGCTGGGGCGGGCCTCAGCCCGTCCCGGGTCAGAAGGCTCTGCGAGGCGTGCCTGAGCCTAAGCTTCCGCCGCCGCCTCTGCAGGAGGAGGGAGACGGTTGGCAGAGCGATTGCGTGTGGTGGCCGCAGCGCGTGTCATCCCTGTCCCCAGTGGGGGGACAGTGTGCTTGGAGCAGGGAGACCTTGGGACATGCACCAGGCCCCGTATGTCCCGGGAGATGGGATGTTGGCTTCCTTCGGGTCTCCCTGCTTTCAGTCTGGAGAGAAACCCTCTAGCCTGTTCTGCTGCGTACCCGTGTATTTCTGAAGGATAGAGTTTGCCAGAGGTCAGGGTGGGCCGTGCAGCCCTGCCCCGGCTGTGACAGTGACATTTGTGAAGACTTAGGCCTGGAAACTTGAGCGGGAAGGTGCTGAGCCCCTCGTGGATTTCTGGGCTCCTGGCAAAGCCCTGGGATCAGTGAGTTTCCTCTGTGGAAGCCCTGCCCTCAGCTCTTAGCGTGCAGCTCTCGGGCTCTCTTCTAAAGGAGGAGGGTTTCTGAGGGGCAGTGCGTGCGTGTTCGGATGTGTGTCTGTGGGCCTGGGACAGCCTGGCCAGCACAGCCACCTGAGAGGGGGACGCCTGGTATCCCCCAGGTGTGAGCCGGAGGGTGCGGCATGGGTCCCCTCTCTGCCTCATTCCTCTTCCTCCGTCGGTGAGCGGGCTCCCACACACGTGGGAGAGCCTCTGAGCCCACGCAGGCCCTGCGGGAAGCCTTTGGGACCCCGGCTGGGCCGCGGGGAGCCGTGGGCAGCTGGGGCCCCGAGTGAGCAGCAGTGCGAACTCCCCTTTTCTGCGAGGCTCCGGGGAAGGCGATCTGAATGAAGGAAGCCGGAAAGCGGCGCCCACTGCTCCTCTGGCTCTGTCCTCAGCGGTCTGGGAGCGTGCTAAGCGGAGTGTCTGCCCGGCTTGGGCCGCGGAGGGGAGGGGAGTGGAGGTTATTGTTCGCTGAAGGGGTTGGGGAGGGCTTAGCCTTCCTGCTGGGAAGAGAGGGGAGGGGAGGGGGACGAGCTGCGGTCTCCCCTGAGAGGCAGTGGGGTGAACTCAGGTCCGACAGCAAGGCCTGCCTGCTTTCCATTGCCTGCTGCTGCCTCTTAGCAGCCTTGCTCCCTGCTCCCTTGCTCCCTCCCTCCCTCCCTCCTTCCCTCCTTCCCTCCCTCCCTCCCTCCCTCCCTCCCTCCCTCTCTCCCTCTCTTCCTCTCTTCCTCTCTCCCTCTCTTCCTCTCTTCCTCTCTCCCTCTCTTCCTCTCTCCCTCTCTTCCTTCCTTCCCTCCCCCTCCTTCCCTGTGGACATTTCCTGAGGGCTTGTGACGTGCCAGGCCCTGTGCTGGGCGCCAGGCCGCAGCTGTGGGCGTGGGGGTCATGAGTGGGCTCCGGTCTGGTAGAGTCGATACGCAGGTGTCCAGTGTGGCTCCCGGAAGACGTGGTGCTTGACACGAGGCCTAGAGGTTCCAGGGCAGGGAAGTGGCTTGTGCACGCGCACACCCGCCAGAGACTGGTAGTGCTAGGAGAAGTCGCCTGGTTCCAGATGGTTCTAGCCAGGGTGCCTGGGGGTTGGCAGGGGTCAGATCGTGAAGGCGTTTGGGTCGCGCTGTGGAGTTTGGATTTAATCCTGCAGCTGACAGGTGGGGAAGGCGTTTCCGTTCCGTGGGCCTCTCTCCTCCTCTGCTGTCACCTAGAGGAGCTTCGGTCCTTGGCTGGACCCCGCCTGGCAGAAGTCTGGGCAGCTGTCTGGCGCTGGCAGCCTCCCAGGCCCTGTAGCACGGGAGGGCAGTGGTACTGCCTGCTGCGTGAGGGCGCCTCGTCGGGTTCGGTGGGACGGTCTGCCCACGAGCAGAGGGTTGTGTTAGTCAAGTCATGGTGGACAGTTGAGGGGGTGGGTCTCCTGCCGGGAGCCCTTCGGACTTGTGAAGGTGTCTCATGGTCAAGGCCAGTTTCTTTCCATCTGTCCTTCTAGCTCCTCTTTGGGTTAATGCCTGTTGAGAGAACGGTGGTTTTGGGGAGAGTCACTCGTGTGTTCATTCCTTGCACACTGAGTTGAGGCCCCGCTGTCTGCTAGACATTGCGGGTCCGAGCTACACATCACAGCTTTGCGCTCACAGCACGCAGACAGACAGTTCTAAGCAGTGAGACTAAGGGGAGCCTCTTGAGGCGCGGTGAGTTGAGGATGGGTCTGTGTGGAGGGCACGTAGACGGCAGCATTTCTGGGGAGTGTCCAGCTTAGCTGGAGACAAACCTTGGTTGTAGCTTTGCTGGACTTGAATAATGTTGGTGGGCAGAAGGCCAGACGTTTCCTCTGGTCTGGAAGTTGGAGGCTGACAAGAGGCCCCAGAGCTTGTCTGTCTAAAGATAGTCCCCGCCCTGAAGAGGGTCTTCACGCCGACAGGGCGGCTTCATCCGAGGAGAGCTGCTGGGGGCTCGCCAGGCCCGTGCACGCCGTGTCCCGGTCACCCTCCCTCCCAGCCCTGGCGATGGGGCGGGTCTCTGGTACCTCTCCATGGCAGAGGAGGGGCCAGCCTCCAAGGGGGGCTTGCTGGCCAGGGTCATCCCGTGAGTCTGCAGCGCCCTGTTGGATTGCTTGGTTGGCCCTGCCCCTGTGCGTGGGCTCGCCCCCCATCACCTCCATCCATCTGGCCGGCCACGTGGCGCCTGTGTCTTTGTGAGCCGGTCCGCCTGCTGCTGGCGCTGACAGGCTTCTGTGGGGGGCTGCCCACCCATTTGGCCCAAGTGGCACACGGCACAGGGCCGGCAGGAGGGCCATCAGCTGGTGGCAGTGCTTCAGGCCTGACGGCTCCAGCCGCACTTGGGCACGGAGGGCCTGCCAGCCTGCGGGGGGCGGGGAGGCTCTGCAAGGTGGAGGAGGACGGCGAGCGGTGGCGCGGTTAGCAGATTAGCAGTTAGTTTTGCATTACGTGCAAACCCCTCTTCAGTTTCGTGGAGCCAGACAGCCTCCCACAGCAAGGCAAGGAGGCTTCCACCTCACTTCACTTCTCAGAGCACTGTTGCTTGTCTGCTTCTCAGCTGTTTCCGGGTCTGTGTGGAGGACATTTAGGCACAGTTCTGTCTTCCCATTTGCCTTCCTGGCTCTGCCTTTTCTGTGCTGCTAGAGTTGACTGCGGTTAGGCCTTGGGAGGGTTTTGCTTTTGTGAGGTTTGCGGTTAGAGGAGTCAGGTGTCACTCTTCTTCCAGGCTAGGAACGTTGTAGCAGGTCGGTTTTAGAGTAGGCTCCTTGATCAGAGCTCATTTTTTGTTGACTCTTACACAGGCACACCTCATTTTATCACGCTTTGCTTTACTGTGCTTTGCAGATTTTGCATCTTTACAAATTGAAGGTTTGTGGCAACCCTGTGTCAAGCAAGTCTTTTGGTGCCAATTATCCAACAGCACTATTTTTTCATTAAGGTAGGCACATTGTTGTTTTAGACATAATGCTGTAGCATACTTAACAGGCTACAGTGAGGTGTAAACAACTTTTATATTCACCGGGAAACCCGCAAATTCACGTGACTTGCTTTATTGCAGCGTTTGCTTTATTGCGGGTCGTCTGGAACTAAACCCACAATCTCTCCGAGGTCTGCCTGTACGAACGTTAGGTTTTTTCCACTAGACTTCGTTGAGAAGAGAGTCACTGGTGGCTCCTACTGGTGTTTCTGTTAGTTGGGGCATTTTTGTTGTTCACTAGAGCTCAGCTGCAGTGCTGGAGGTGTCCCAATAGGGGTCACTGCCAAGTTACCAAAGCATGAGTTTTCGGATACAAAGACTTTTGATAACAGAAAATGTACTTCCTCTTGTCTTATCCACTTAGTAGGCTAGAGTTTTCATAATTAAAACAGTACCTGCAATGGGATTGATTTACAGCAGAGGCTGGCCAGTTTTTTTTTTTTTTGGAAAAGGGCCAGATAATAAACATTTAGGGCTTTGTGGCCCATTAAGTCTCTGTTGTAAGCATTCAACTCTGCCTTTGCAACACAGAACAGGGTGACCAGCCCTCCCTTTCGGCTTGGGATGTGGGACTCTTCATGCTGAAGGTAGGATGATCCAGGACAGAACAGAACCATAGGTTATCCAGTGGGAAAGCTGCCGCAGAGGGTATGTAAATGAATGGGTGTGGCCATGTTCTAGTAAAACTTTATTTTTTATAACAGGTGGTGGGCTGGATTTGACCTGAAGGCCATAATGTAGTGAGCCCTGCCTCAGGGCACAGGGCTGGCCGTCTGGTTTAAGCAGCAGCTCCAAGCCCTGCTCGCTCCTTTCCCTGCAGCGTGTTCTCCACATGGCTCGCTCACGCGGGACCATGGGGATGGCTTCCTTTCCTGCTTCGGGAGAGCCTGGCCATGGGGTGTGACCTTGTCTGGGGGCAATTATTGGAGGGGAACCTGGTGCACGATTGGGCGCCTGAGTCACGGGTTCAGCACCTGCCCTGCTGGCATCTGACACTGAGGGTGGGAGGTGCCTTCAGGGCTGGGCACCTTCCAGTTAAGAGTTCTGGGGGGAAAGCCCTTGGCAGTTCACTCCCAGGGCTGGGAGTGCTTGTTTCTGTCTTGCCCTCTTCCTGGTAGTTGAGTTCCCAGGAATGGGTGTTGTGATCGTATCTATTCTGTTCAGCGGGTCCTTGTTGAGCAGTTACGGCGAGGCAGATGCTGAGTTGGAGATGCCGCGGAGAACGAGATAAGCGTGGTCCTTGCACCGACACTGAGCTCAGCGTTGCTGTGTTTTGGGGGCTGAAGGGGATGGGCCTCGCCTGGCCTGGGGCTGGGGAAGCCCTCTGGGAGGGAAGGTAGGCTACCAGATCTGGGCTGGGGGCACCTTGTCTCATCCCCTTGGTGGCTGGACAGGTGAGTAAGCTGGGTGGGAGAGCAGAGACCCAGGCCCCACGATGCCCTGTCCCGTACCCTGGAGGTGTCCAGGGCTCTTCCATCACTTCCTCTCCCAGGTCACCTGGGCCCCTGACTCTGCGGTGCCTAGGAGGTCCTGTCTTCTTACCACGTGAGCAGGCTACCGCTCCCTCATGTCTGTCTGTACAGTAAGGAGTTGCTTTTGTTTCCATCGAGAACATGAACACGGCTTGGAGTACTTCCATTTACTGACAACCCTTGCCAAATTAATTTTATTTAATTATCTCCCAGGGCTAAGCTTGAATACATTTTGTGTTAAATTCACAGTTTTCCCTTTCCAAACGAAATGGACTTAATATCCTTGTTAAAATCTGATTAAAACTAAAATTGAGTTTTTTGAAGTCTGATTATCCCATGAAATGGAATTTTTAAACCTAATTACGGATGGATTTGCATATACTTTTCGGCACCATTGAAAAGAAAGTTGAAATAAATTTATTAATGACATCCTTTCTGTTGTTTCCTTGGGGCATGACATTAGTGCTGGAGCGAGGCAGGTGGGGAGAAAAGCTACCTTTCTCCCCGCTCTTCCTCAGAAAGGATTTGTTTTAAACTTTAATCCTTGGAGAATCGGTTCCCGAGGAAGCTGCACTTGGTCTCATTTCGTTCCGTCCTTTGCTAGTCTACCAGTGTTCATAGTTGATAGCCTTTCTGCGGCTCCTGGACTCAGAGCTCTTATCCTTCAGGAGGAGGGTGGGAGGGGGGTAATGATTGTAGTCTCTGGCGGGGCGGGGGGGGGGGTCTCCCTTTCAGCCCAAATTACGGATTTATAATTAATAAGCTACCTTCATGCTCATTCTGTATTACATTGGTGTTGTTAAAAAAAAAATAAGAACACACTTACTCTTTATAACCACCTGGAAAAAATAGGCAAGGGGTTTTCAGAGGGCACCTCCTTATTCTCTGAGAGACACTGCCGTCCAGTAAGGAGTGTTTCCTGTGCGTATCTCGAGCCACACCGCCCCTTCTGGCTTTCTAACGACAGCTTGGACGACAGATTCCCTAGCCTGCCTTCTCTCCAGATGGTCCGTCCATAAGGGAGACCATCACTCGTACCTCCGCACAGTCTCGACCTTCCCCTCTGTGTTCTGTTTACATGAGCAGTCCGTGCATCTTGGGTCCTGTCCCAGCAGATGACTGTGTGAGCGGTGTCGGTGACGGGGTAGAGGGTGTGGGCCAGAGTGAGTGCCCGCGCTGCTACCAGGGTCAGTCCTGCTGAGCCCCAGCTGATGGCCGCTCTGCAAGGATGTGTGTCCAGATCTTGAAGAGGAGTTAAGAGCATGGATTTTCATACGAAATTTCCTGGTTTTAAAAACACTGCCTAGGCCAGTAAGCCATATTTTGTAGATGACTCGTTTGCAGCTTGGTTAGGTAGCATGGGTGCAGCCTGCGTTTCAGCTGTGTCATCTGCCGGCCTCCCACAAGCCCCTGTCCCCGCCGCACTCCCCTCTCTGGGCCCTGTATGTGTCCTAAGCTTCTCCTGCCCCCAGGCTGTGCCCTGTGCCTCTTCCTCTTGGGAACACTCTTCAGTGTCGTCTCTGTGTCTGAATTTACAGTCAAGCACCAGGGGCGCGGGCGGCGCTTCTCTCCCTATTTCAGAGTTGAGCAGGAGGCCCAGGCTGGACCCGACCGGGGCGGGGGTGTGGGGGGCGCGGGGGGGCGCGAGTTCGGTTCCAAGCTTTTTAAAAAACATTTATTTTTTATTTCATTTTTTGCTCTAGCTCCTGGTGGGAGAACTTGTCGTGTAGGCGCTTTTATGAATGACTTCTTGAGGAGCAGAGGCCTGGGGCTTTGCACTCTGGTCTTGGTGAGGGGCTGGGGGTTAGAGGGCTTGTATGCGGGGCTGCAGTGGAGCCTGATAAACACAGCAAGGATCACATTTGCTGGTCTGATTTGAACTTGACCTCTTCGAAACCACCTCCGGTCATCCTGGAGAGGGAGGCCGTGTGTGAGGAAGAGCCAGGGCACAGCTTGCAGGCCATCTCTGGTGAAGGTGCTTCCCTCGCTGACCTGAGGTCCTCATCTGTAGGATGGAGCTCACGTCCCACCTCCCTGGGTTCTTGGAGGAGATTGAAGGTGATCTGTACGTATTAGTTACCTATTGCTGTGCACCGGACTCTACCCCAAGACTTAGGCGCTTGTTATCTCAAGTTTCTGTGGGTCATGAATCCGGGCAGGGCTTAGTTGGGTCTTTCGGCTCTGGGTCTCTCACGAAGCTCCACGGACAAGGCTCCGCTTTCTAACTCACTCTCACGGTGCAGGACTCGGTTCCTGGTGGCTGTTGGACTGAGGCTTCCTTCTGTCCCCTGCCACATGGGCCCCTCCATAGAGCATCGTTCAACATGGCCACATGGCAGCTGTCCCTTAACGGTTTGTGAGCAGAGGGCAGGGCTTGAGAGTGCTGGTGGGTGGCAGCCAGTCCTTATACCCAGATCACAGAGGGACCATCCCACTTCTGCCACATTCTCTTTGCCAGAAGCAAGTCCTGTCCACGCTGGAGGGGAGAGGGTTGCAGAGGGTGAATTCCGGGAGGCGGGGTATTGGGATTCAGGTCAGAAGCTGCCTTCCCCAGCACATTTACTTGAAGGACAGAATTAGAAATAGAAAGGAATTATTCTAATGGTTTAAAAAGAACAATTTTAGTTGTGATGGCATAGAAAAATTCATGTCTATAGAAACTAATTTTACAAATGTTTTAACCTAAAATTCTGAATTACAGTGTTTAATGTGTTAACCCTGAAGCTTGGGAAATGAGTCTTACTGTGGCCCATGATTTAGTTTTTGGGCTGTATTCCCCACAGAAGGTGATCGGACTGTGACAGCGAATGAGAACCCAGCCTGCAGAGACCACTGCGGAGGCACGAGCCCCCGCCCTCCCTGCTCCCTGTCGGTCTCGCTTCTTGAGGGAATCGCTGGCAGCATGGTTCTTTCTCTTCCTGTGTGGTTAATTGCATTCACTCGCTCGTTCGTTCATCTTGCATTTCTTCTTCCTTGCCCTGCTGCACTAAGACCCCCAGTGCAGTTTTAAATACAAGTGGTGAGCCTGTAGGCTTGCCTTGTGGCCGATCTCGGGGGAAGCCCTCGGCTTTTCATCATTAAGTGTGATACTGGGTTTAGGTTCTTGGGAGACGCTGTTTCTCAGGTTGAGGATGCTTCCTTTTATTTGTTTGCTGAGAGCTTTTGTTTTTAAATCATGAGTGAGTTTTGAATATTATCAGGTGCTTTTTATATATCTGTTGGGATGATGATAAGGTTTTTACTCAATATTCTGTTAATGTAGTTAGTATATTAATTGATTTTTCCAGTGCTTAACCAACCTTGATTCCCCGGGTAAACCCCACTTGATTGTGGTATATTATTCGTTTGATATGCTAATATTTTGATAAGTTTTTTTGCTTCTCTGTTAATGAGGAGTATTGCTTTGTAATTTTCTTGTAATATCTTTATCTGGGTTTGGTATCAGGGTAATTTCTGGGTATATAGAACATTAAGATGTCTTAGACTTTCGAAACTATACAAAGGAGCATATCCAAACAAGTGTATCTCTCTACTCTAGTCCTCCCTTCCCTTGGAGGTAACCAATTTTATTTTATTTTTCTGGTTTATCCTTCTTGTGTTTCTTTTTGTAAAGATAAACAGAAATATGTTTAATTTTGTTTTTTCCCTCTTTTCTCACATAAAAAGTAGCATGCTATAATGTACTCTTGACACTTTGCATTTCTCACTTAATCTCTTGAAAATCACTGCATGATCAGTTTATATAGATATTCCTCTTCTTTTTGTTTATAGTAGCATAGTATTCCATTGTGTCTGTGTATCATAATTTATTCATCCAGTCTCCTGTGCTTAGATATTTAGGTAGTTTCTGATTTTTTGCAATCACACATAATGCTGTAATGAATAACTTCGTGCATGTGCGTTTATATATTGTTGGTGCTCTATCTTCAGGCTAAATTCTTAAGATTCCGAATCGCTGGGTGAAAGGGTGTGTGTGTACATAAATATATATACTTTCTGTCCGCTGTTGGAAAAGTCTCACTAGGGCTGTGCCGTTCTGTACCCCTGCCAGCAATGTAGGACGGTGTCTGTTTCCCCACAGCCAAGGGGGACACACTTAAATACGCTTTGCAGATCATTGTGGGTATTCTTCTTTGGTGCTACTCCAAAAGCAAGTCATAGTCTCTTTCTTCTTTCTCAAAACTGTGTTAAAATATGCATAACATAAAAATTTACCATTTTAGGCATTAAGTATGTTTGCATTGTTGTGCAGCCGTCATCATCATCGTCCATCTACAGAAGATCCATTCATCTTCCCAGACTGAGACTCTGAGCCCTTAAAACACTGACTCCCCCCCCTCCCAGCCCCCGGTCCTCACCCTCCACTTCCTGTCTCTATGAACTTGACTCCTCCAGGGTCCTCACGTCAGTGGAATCACACAGTATTTGTTCTTTTGTGTTTGGCTTATCTCACTCAGCATTATGTCCTCAAGGTTCATCCGTGTTGCAGCATGTATCAGAATTTCCTTTTTTTTTTTCTTTTAAAGGCCAGAGACTAATCCATTGTAAGTGTATACCACAGTTTGTTCATTCATACAACAATGGGCATTTGGGTTGCTTCTACCTTTTGGCTATTGTGGATAATGCTGCTTTGCCCATGGGTATACGAATATCTCTTCCAGACGCTGCTTTCAGTTCTTTTGGGTATAGACCCAGAAGTGGAATTTCTGTATCATATGGTAATTCTGTGTTTAATTTTTTGATGAATCACCCTACTGTGTTCCTCAGTGGCTGTATCATTTTACATTCCCCAGCCGAGCACAGGGCCTCCAGTTTCTCCATATCCTTGCCAACGGTTATTTTCTGGTTTTTTGTTTGTTTGTTTTGTTTTGATAATAGACATTTCCATGGATGTCAAGTTGTACCTCACTGTGGTTTTGGTCCCCATTTCCCTAATGATTAGTTAGTGTTGAGCATCTTTTCCTGTGCTTATTGGCCATTTGTATATCTTCTTTGGAGAAATGTCTGTTCAAGTCCTAAGCCATTTTTTAATTGCGTTGTTTTCTTGGTGTTGCATTGTGACGACTCTTCATGTATTCTGGATACTAACTTAGATTCTTATCAGATATGTGATTAGTAGACATTTTCTCCTAATCTGTGGATTGCCTTTTCACTCTCTCAATAGTGTTCTTTGTACAGAAGTTTTTTTTTTTTGCGGTACGCGGGCCTCTCACTGCTGTGGCCTCTCCCGTTGTGGAGCACAGGCTCCGGACACGCAGGCTCAGTGGCCATGGCCCACGGGCCCAGTCGCTCTGCGGCATGTGGGATCCTCCTGGACTGGGGCACGAACCCGTGTCCCCTGCATCGGCAGGTGGACCCTCAACCACTGCGCCACCAGGGAAGCCCAGTACAGAAGCCCAGTACAGAAGTTTTTAATATTGATTGAAGTCCAACTTACCTGTTTTTCTTTTGTGGTCTACGCTCTTGGTGCCATAACCAAGAAGTCATTGCCAAATCCACTGTCAGGAGGCTTTTCTCCTCTTCGAAGAGCCTTATAGCTTTAGCTCTTAGATATAGGTCTTTGATGGATTTTGAGCTTATTTTTGTATGTGGTTTTAGGTAAGGTCCAGATTTCTTCTAGTTTTCCCAGCACCATTTGTTGAAAAGACTGTCCTTTCCCCCATTGAATGGTCTTGGCTCTCTTTTCGAAAATCACTTGACCATATGTGCTAGGGTTTATTTCTGAGCTTTATGTTCTATTCCACTGGTCTACATTCTGTCTTTAAGCCAGGACCACTTTGTTTTGATTATCGTGGCTTTGTAATGAGTTTTGAAATCAGAAAGTGTGAGCCCTCCAACTTGATCGTTTTTTTTCAAGATTTTTTTGGCTATTCTAGATCCCTTGAGATTCTATATGAATTTTAGGGTGGATTTTTCTATTTCTGCAAAAAACATGATTGGGATTTTGAAAGGGATTGCATTGAATCTAGTTGTTTTCTTTGAAGTGAGAAGCTTATTCAGCTCATTTTTGAGAAAATGTCTACCATATGCCCAAGTTTGAGTAACTGTTGTCAGTCATTTTGTCAAGTAAAATGGGTTTTTACCCCCATAAAAAGAGGCTCTTAAATCATGGTGCTTTTCGGTACAGACTATTGTAGATGGCAGTGCTTCCTTCCTCAAGTCTTTCTCGCTGCCCTGGTTTCAGGCTCTCAGTCACCCCTTCCATCTGGGACCTGGGGCTCCCACATGCTGCCCGCCTGGTCCTGGGCTCACTGAGGGTGTGTGGTGGCCCAGGTGCTAATGGAAGTTCCTGCCAGTGACGGTGGAGGATGCATTCTTGCCTTTATCGGGGTTAGGGCCTCAGTCCCCAGTCCCACTAGCTTCCTGGGGTAAAGGTGGTCTCTGCTTTTCAGAAATCTAAACGGAGGCCCGATGACTCGAGAGTGCCTGTGTATTGCTGGGTCTTGTTCACTTGCTGACAATGGCACTCAGTTTGGCCTTTAAAAAAAAAAAAAGAAAGAAAAGAAAACTTTTTCGGTTACTTTTAAAATGTTTAATTGAGAATAATTACAGTGAAAGGAGCGACCTTAAGTTTTTTTCTTTTTTTAAAAAATTTATTTATTTGATTTTATTTATTTTATTTTTGGCTGCGTTGGGTCTCTGTTGCTGCACGCAAGCTTTTCTCTGCTTGTGGTGAGCGGGGGCTACTCTCCGTTGTGGTGCGCAGGCTTCTCATTGTGGTGGCTTCTCTTGTTGGGAGCACGGGCTCTAGGCGCACGGGCCTCAGTAGTTGTGGCACGCGGGCTCAGTAGTTGTGGTTCGCGGGCTCTAGAGCACAGGCTCAATAGCTGTGGCGTACGGGCTTAGCTGCTCCGCAGCATGTGGGATCTTCCCAGGCCGGACCAGGGCTCGAACCCGTGTCTCCTGCATTGGCAGGCAGATTCTTAACCACTGCACCACCAGGGAAGCCCCGACCTTAAGTTTTGAGGATGTGTCACCTTTTAGCTCCTCAGTGAAGTTTACAAAGCTTCCATAGCCTCAGAAATTTCCCTTTGTAACTTCCAATCAATTCCTACCCCCGGAGACAGCCACTGTTCCCATTTCTGTAACCGCAGATTAGTTCTGTCTGTTCTTCAGTGTGTTTATTGCTTAATAGCTGTCTTCTTCCTCCTGGGGCTGAGATGAGGTTGAGGCAGGAGAGGCTGGGACCTGCCTGGTGCAGCAAGAGTGAGGCTCTGAGTGAGCCCCCCCGGAGTTGGTGCCAGCGCCTGTCTCGCTTCACCCTAACCCCCCCCGCCTCTGCCCAACATCTTACTTTTGAGATCCAGACATGTTTTAGGGGTTTACCAGTAGTTCCTTCTTTTTTAGTGTTGGCAGTAGTCCGTTGTGTGAACATACCTTAGTTTGTGCAGCCATTCCCCTGTTTGGGGACATTTGGGTTGTTTCCAGTTGCTAGCTGTTATGAGTACAGCTGCTGTGGACATTCATGGCCAAATCTGTGTGTACCTGTGCTGTTACTTCTCTTGGGCCAGTACCCAGGAGCACATACAATATGCCAAAGTATTTTCCAACGTGGTTGCATGATTTTACACTCCTACCCACATCATATGGGAGTTCCTGTGGCACCATAACTTCACCAAGATTTGATGGGCTGTTTACGAAGAAGTTACGTGGTTATTCCAGTGGGTGTGAGTGAAGTGGTCTCTCCTGGTGACCATTTCCTGGTGACTCTGTTGTGCTCCTTTCCCTGTGCTCACTGGCTTGTGTGTTCTTTAGCCAAGTGTCTGTTCTAAGTCTTTTGCAACGTTTTGTTGCGTTTTTTGTTGTTGTTGATTTCTATGAGTTCTTTGTATATCCTGGATACAAGTCCTTTATCAAATGTATGTCTTGCCAATATTTTAACCTAGTCTATAGCTTGGTTTTTCATTTTCTTAACTATTAAAAAATTGTTTAAATATAATTCATATTGCATAACATTAACTGTCGTGAAGTGTATAATTGAATACTTCTAAGTATACCCCTAAGATCGTGCAACTTTCTGATTCCAGAACAGTTTCATGACCCCCCCCCCCCCGCAAGAAACCCTGTACCTGTTGGCAGACCCCCCCATTCCCTGCAGCCGCCAGTCTGCCTTCTCTCAGCGCGGATCTGTCTGCTCTGGAGGTCTAGTTAAATGGAGTCACACACGTGGAGCCCTTGTCACGGGCTTCTCTCACTTAGCATAACATTGTCACCGTTCATCCATGTTGAGGTGTGTCTCTGTGCCTCGTCCCTTTTTACAGGTGAATAGTATTCTGTTAGATGGATATATTACATTCTGTTTATCCATTCAGCAGTTGATAGACATTTGGGTTGTTTACAGTGTTGGCGATTAAAAGTAATGCTGCCATAAACGTTTGTGTACGGGTTTTTGTGTGGACCTATGTTTGTTTTTGGTTCTCTTGGGAGCGGAATTCCTAGTGTGGAATTACTAGGTCATATGGTACTTTTTGAGGGATTGCCAAACTGTTTTCCACAGTGGCTGTGGCATTTTACGTTCCCACCAGCAGTGTGTGAGGGTTCCAGTTTCTTCACAGTCCTCACCAACACTTGTTTTTATCTGTCTTTTTGATTCCAGCTGACTTAGTCGGTGTGAAGTGGTACCTCACTGTGATGTAAATCTGTATTTCCTGTGGCTAAACTGAGTAGAACCCATGCCCATACAAAGATACGAACAGGACAGAATCACTCAGAAAAATCACTGAACAAGTAGACAACCACAACTACAACTAGCAGCAACAGCAGTAAATCCTGGGGCGGGTAGAGATTCTGGTTTCCAGAGGTGCCACGTTGTATTATTTGAAGTGTCCGGTTTTCAAGAAAAATTACAGGGTGTGCAAAGGAACATAGTAAAGCTCACATACAGGGAACAAAAGTAATCAATAGAAATAGCGAATATCAATAAAAAGAAATGATAAAAAGGAATGAAAAGGAAGCCCTTTTCCGTTGAAGAGCTTAGTAACTGAAGTAAAATGAGCTCAGCAGTGGAGGGAGCCGTCAGAGGGTGAATTGGCAACTTGAGGACGGCTCCCCTGAGGTCATCCAGCACGAGGAACAGAGGAGAGAGCGAGGAGAGACCACGAGGATGGGTGCTCTTGCCACGTGTATTCAACACGGTGCTGCAGGGTGTGCCCAGAGCGATACTGCCAGGAAAGGAAATAAAAGACCTCCAGACCCGGCAGGAAGGAGCAACACTGCCTCTGCAGGTGACATGGTTTCGCGTGTAGGGAAACCTAATGGACACGCACACAGGTATTGGCGATGTCAGCGGAATTGCAGGATTCAAGATCAATGTGTGAAAACCTTTGCACTGGCTATGAACAATCTAATAACAGAGATGATCCACAGAGGGGTTTTGGTCCAGTTTTTTGATTGCCTTTATGTCTTTGTTTGGGGTGCCACAGAAACCGCCCAGTTTCCTCTTCAGTTCCATTATTCTCATTACAAAACCATCCCAGACCTTGCATACTGGGAACTTATTATTATCAGTAATAAGTTAACCATAGCCATTAAGTCTCAGTGGTGTTTCTTGATTTTGATGAAATCCATTTATCACTTTTTTTCTTTTATGGTTAGTGGTTTTTGTGCTTGAAGGAGTCTTCTCCCATTTCATGGCTGCAAATGCGTTTTCCTATGTTTTCTTCTAGAAGCTTTGTATTTTAATTTTTTGTGTACAGGTTTGTGACCCACGTCATGTGAAGTCTCAGGTTGGAGTCAAGGTTCATTTTTCCCCTGCTTTTATCAAGTTTTAGTATATTTGGTAAAGCTACTCCTTTCCCTTTGAACAGCTTTGTTACTATTGTCAGATGAATTCGAGGTATATGTGGTGGTCTCTTTCTGGAGTGTTTTCTTTTGTTGACACATGTCTATCCTTATGCCAGTACTATGCTTTCTTGACTGCTGTAGCTTTATAGTAGGTCTTAAATCGGGTACTGCAAGCCTTCTAACTTTTTCCTTTCTTAACATTGTAAGCTGTTAAAGGTACTCTTGCTTTTCTATATACATTTTATAAATAGATCAATATCTGCAAAAAACCCTGTTGTGATTTGTATTGATTTTTGTATTGAATTTATAGATCAGTTTGGAGAGAATTGGCACCTTAATGACCTTTTCAATTCATGGTATACCTCTCTATTCCATTTTTGTAGTTTGTAGTTTTAGTTTGTAGTAGTTTGTAGTTTTAAATGTAGTAGTCTTGTAGGTTGTATTTATCTAGTCATCTAGAGGTGTTAAGTCTTTTATTTAACTCAGTAATTAATGAAGGACTAGTAAGGTCTTACAGCTGGTCCAAAGGAGAATTCAAAGTACCATGTATTTATCATCAAAGAGGGACCACTGGAGTCAATTTTAGGTGCCAAAGTGGGGAAGCTGTCAGTCTCCGCAGGGCAGGCGGTGTTCCACAGGCGAGAACCTGTATTCTGTGTACACGAATCATTTGCATTACTGTCAGTTTTCTTCTACTTACCAACATGTAAAATAGCTTAAAGACGATGAGACAAAAGCTTAATGGGAAGCTAGATAGGACACCGTATCATCTTTTTCTGCCCATTTGAGGTTTTCACTTTGCCTTTTTCTTTTTGATTATAACAATCTCAAAGATTATTCTCGATCACAAAATAAGGCTGGTCTCAATAGGTCCGACCCGGTTATTTATGTATGTACACTCGGAGTATTAGTATATCACATACACAGTCTTTTCTGCTTTGCAGAATCCTAGAGCCAGATGGTTGTGATCAGTTACAAACAATAACTTCTCTCTGGAAATTTACGTAAGGAATCTCAGATTGGACTTTCAGAAGCTTCTGTTATTTGCTCTCTGAAGGCCAGGAAAGCAAGCCCAACACAGTCTCTCCACCAGACTTTATCTGCCGTCCTGTACATTAGGGTGAATTCCTCTCTCCCGACACCCTCCACACATCCGCAGTCCTAGCCTTCCTGGAAGTGGCACTACCACCTGTGAGGCAGGAGCCCTGTAAGCCAGATACCAGGCTGCCTTCCTGGGGCTTTGCTGGCATTGGCTGCATAAGCACGGCCATTCTTTGACCATTAACCATGGTTTGCTGTGCTCTACTGACTGAGTTGTTCTCAAATAGGACACTCCAGCTAAGGCATTGGCTGTGCAACTTGTCCACTTCTATCCTCTTAAAGAGGTGGAGAGATTTTTGTTGACCCTCTGCAAATAACCATACTGCCATGGAAGGTAAGGAGACTCAGTCAGAGGTTGGGGATTCTGGGATGTCAGCGAGAGTCAATGTCATTTGAAAATGCTTCGTTTCTTTTTTATCAGAACAGAGTTCACTAAACTGTTGTAGATTAAATAGCTTACAAAGAAAAAGTAGTAACTTCCTAAAGTATCCAGAAAATAGAACTTAGAACCAGCATTCACAAAGATCCATCCAGTAAAATGCCCCGTTTACTTCATTAGTTCTGTGTTATTCCTAACCCGTGAGACCTTGGGTTAACCAAAGTCTGAAACCACCCGCTTCTTGACTAGAAAGACCGAGGAAGCTGGGACTCCGCGGCCCAGTGCACCTGAACAGCGTCTGAATGACGCCTGTCGGAGGCCTGTGCCCCGATCCGTGCACTGAGGGGCCAGTGGTTTGCGGCGCCTGCTGCTGTCCTCTTCTCGGAGCCTCTGTGACTGCCCTCCTCTGGGGAGATGCAGACTCTGGTCCGTGGGTTATACATAGCTTCCGGGCAGGCCTCAGAGTAAAGCAGGACGATCCGTACGTGACAGACTTAACGGCTTTGCTTAATGTACTACTGGTAATTTTCAAATGTGAGATGTCTTAGGAGGTTATTATAAATAAGAATAATGGAAGTGATGCTGAAATTGGGTTGTTTCTGTGGCATCCAAAATAAAGATAAAAAGGCAATTAAAAAATTAGACAAAATATCTGTAAGGATAATGACTCAGCCTATTTTCAAAGAAGTCAGTGGATGTTAACATCTGATTCATCAAAATGGATGGACGTTTTTACAGAGGAAACAGTCTTGGGATATGACACACAGTAATCGTGAGCCACAGTACTCCAGGGTTACGCCTCAGCTCTCAACGGGAGAGGCTCGGCGAGTCTGGGAGCCTCTAAAACTCCGTGGGTGAGTCTGACACGCACCCGCAGCCGAGAGCCCCTGGCCAAGGCGGTGCCGGATTCACACTGAAGAGGCAGCGCCGGGATGCATCAGCGCTTTACATGGTAGCTGAACTCATGACCGTGAGCACCGGGTCGTACTACTGGGTGTAACTGGGCCCAGCTCTCTTGTCAGCTGAGGTGGAAGCTGAGGGCGGGATGTGGAGGCGTCACTGGCCACTTCTGAGGCAGGGCCTTCTGGAAGGTAGCCGTCAGCGAACGTTGGGGCCGGGTGTCGAGCCCTGGCAGCCTGACCCTCGTCACGAAGCTGGACGTTAGGGGAGGCGCCGAGAGCCCTGCCACTCCTCCCGCGGCAGCTCGCTGTGGGCGCGCTGAGCACACCAGTGCCTGAGGGGCCCCTGACGTGAAGAGCGGAGACCGGACGCCCCGGTGGGTGGAGGCACCGGAGAGCGAGTGCAGCCCGCGGGGATGAATCCGGGAGGAAGTCTCCACAGACATCCTCACCTGAGAGCAGGTGCTTTAATCCACAGCGAGAACAGGCTGCTGGAAGAGGAGCTTGCAGTGAACAAGAAGAGCTCTGGGAGAGTCAGATTAGGTGAGTGGGTATGGAAAACAAGTCAGCGCTGGGGCTGGCAAGGTTGAGGAAATTTCCTAGGGAGAAGACAAAAAGAACAAACAAGAACAGAATGAAATCAGGATCGGTCCATGCGGACCATACTCGAATAAGAGGATTTGCCAAGAGAACAGAAAAATAGAGGGAAGAAGATCCTAATGAAATAATTAAAAAATTTTTCTAGAACTGAAGGTACTATGCTGTAGACTGAAAGTGCCCAGTCCGGTGGACGGAAGCATACCGTCGCTAAGGCATGTCACTGTGAAATTTCAGAATGTTAGCACGGAGACAGGTCCTGGCAGCTCTCAGAAGGATGAAAATAGGTGACGTGCAAATCGAGAATCCGCACAGCAGCATTGGAATCTCACGGAGAGCAGTGCTTTCCAGAGTTTGCAGGAAAATTTTCAACCTAAAATTTTATACCAGTCAAAACTAACAGTCCCGTGGGAGGGCGGACTCATAGTATTTTGATATTTGCACAGTTTCAAGAGAATGTGTCTTCCTCATATCTTTCTCCAGAAAGCTACTGGAGGATGCATTCTACTAAAAAAAGTGAAAGAGGAAGGATCTGGATATGGGGAAGAGGGCTGTTGGTGGCAGGAGGGAGTGACAGTTGTGCACCAGGGAGGCCCCGGGGGAGAAGGTGGGCTCTGGGAGAGTTCCACCTGAAGATGCGCTGACAGGCACCCGGGGACGTCTGGGCGCCTCGAGAGGCTCGGATGCAGAGCTCCGGGTGGAGTTGGCTTTAAGCACGCTGCAGACTAGGCAGGGGAACAAAACTAGCCTTTGGATGAGCACAAGGCAGTGTGGGCAGTGGCGGGGGTCGTGGCCTCCCATGTGGCCTCTGTGTGGGCGGTGTTCACCATCATGGGAGGGAGCTGCGGGCCTGCTCTAGATGGACTTTGGGGCCAGTTGTCTTGGTGGCTGGAGCCGTGATGAGAGTGCTTGGCGGAGGTTGGGAGGGGTGGTGAGAAGGAAGGCACTGAATCCCCACCGTCTGCCCTGGGAAGTCACGGTCATGCCCTCGCCGGAACAGATCAAGGCACGTAGCAATGTAGACATGTTATCCAGAGAACTGGAGGTAGATTTCAAAGCAACCGGGTCCAGTGAGTGGGAGTGTTTGCTTCTGGGCGAAGAAGCTGGTGCAGGAGAGTATTTAGGGTAGAGGGCTGCTGATTCCCATGACGGGCCTTGTAGTGTGACTGTTTACACTTGGTGTAACTTGGATGAAAGTGCTTTACAAAAACAGGAGGGAAGAGGTTCCCCTGAGAATGTCGTGCCTGTCGGCAGGTGCTGCAGCTTCAGCCAGAGGCGTGTGTCCAAGCCCAGCTCCCGGGGGCGTCTGTGCCCGCACAGCGCGGTGCTAACGGGGTGGCTGTGTGCAGGGCTGATTCCTCACCTCCCCCGAGTCCACAGCCGCCTGGGCAGCGCTCATGGGCCTCCAGACTGATCCATGCAGCAGGCAAGGCTGGGGTGGGATTGTGGCTGACCAGGTGGGCTCTCATGCCTTTAGGCTTTAGTCCTGCTCCTTTCTTATTTCCCACCCAAAGCCCTAGTCAGTGGCCGGCTGCAGGCCGCTCGCTGCCGCGCTGGGCATTGCCCGGAGATGGAGCTGACCGAGGTGGAGCAGTGCCTCAGCCGCCCGCCTGTCGGGGTGGCCAGGTCCTCTCATTTTCTCCTGTACTGTTCGTGGCTCTTCCCCAAGGTGCTCTGGGGACACTTGGCCTCCAGCACCAAGACAGGGACTTCCCACTGATAGGCCCTGGGCTCTTTGCAGAGTCAGAGGGTCATGCGGGGATGAGAGAGACTGAGCGTCCATGTCTAGAGTCAGGTGGGGTTCTGCAGCGTCCTGGTGGTGCGGCCTTGGGCAGATCGAGTCACCCCCCCGAGCCTCCTTTTGCTCTTGTCGCAGGGTAGGGAGGTGGTGGTGGGTACCGTTGTCACCCCCATGTCACGAATGAGGACTGAGATGGGCAGAGCGGAACAGCTGTCGTGAGGACACACAGCTGCTAGGGGCTGCGACGGGATTTGAACGCAGGCGGCTTGGCGGCACGGCCCACGTGGTGCGGTGCCTGCCCGAGTCTCACTGAGCTCTGATTTGTAGCTATGAGTTTTCATCTCGCAGTGCCATTGCCACGCTCTCAGTAACTTGGAGTGCCTGCCAGCCTGTGTGAGCTAAAGAGGGCAAGGCTGACAGGAGACCTAGCCCCGCGCCGTGCTGCTCAGCCAGCCATGCGAGGAGGCCTCGCGGCCTCCGTGTCTTGAGGAGGCGAGCGGATCCTGGGAACTGGTGGCCCCTGGGTTTGGCCATGCTGCCCAAAGACGATAGTGCCGGGTCAGCGGGCCTGGGAGGGTCACCACGATCTGCCCCGGAGCCTTCTGCAGGCCTGCTGCGTCTGCCTCTGGATGGTCCTGTGTAGGGAGATGAGCAGAAGCCAGGCCTGGCCGGGGTGTCCTTGGATGCGGGGTGCGGGGGCGCGACCATGTCCCCACTCGCCCAGCTCACTCAGGGCAGGTGGAGCGGCACGTCCTTTCTGTGCCAGCCATGCTTCCGGCCCTGAGCTCTGTGTGCCGTGACCCACATCCTGTCACTCCGACAAGGAAACGAACGAGGTTGCCCGCGGGACCCCCGGCACCGGAGAGAAGCAGATGAGGCTCTTCCGCCCTCCCTCGTCATCCCTGGGCTGGCGGAGCTGACTGGTAGGTGGGATTGTCCTGGAGGAGCTTGGTGAGCAGTGGCCTCTCCGTGTCTGTTCTCTGCTCAGAGCGCAGCGGGGCCGCGAGGTGGGGAGAGAAGCCTTCGCAGCTGGGAAGTAGGACGACCCTCCTTAGCAGCCCCTAGAGACGTGGCTGTCCAGAGACGTGGTTTTCTTATCTGTGACGTGGCTGTAACATTACCCATCTGTCCACGCGGTTAGTGCTGCTTCGTTACCCCGAGACCTAAGTTCTAGTGATGTACTTAGGGATGTAGTGTTACGATTTTGGCCCCTAAAGGTTCCTGGGACCCTGTACCTCAAGTGCCTGTAGTTGGAGAGGGGCGGGAGGGGACCTTCCATGTCCTCTTGAAAAAAATCACTTGTGCCTTTACCTACTTTTATATTGGAGTCCCACTGGCGTTTGAAGGAAGAGGTCCCTTGCAGGAAGAATTCTGTTTTTGTTTTGAAAAGGACTGGTTTGGTTCTCGGGGGCACCGTTGCCAGAAGCTTTCACTGTTGTGTGTGCTCTTTGTAACAGGCGCCGTCTCCACGCGGTAACTAGCTGTGAGTGGTGTCCTGAGCTCTTGTCCACGTTGAGCTCGTGCGTTACGTCTTTTATGGGTCTGTGCGGGGGGTCTCACTTCCCCTTCCAGAGCCTGGAGAGGCAGGTGGGACTCTCTTACGAGGGGCTTAGAGAAGTGACCCGCAGCTGGGCCTGGATTTGGGCGACTCTGCCTGCAGTGCTCTCTGCAGTTGCCGACGGGACTCAGAGCTCTTCTGTAGGTCACCGGGCGCTCGGGATAAAGCTCCAGTGTCTTTGCGGGGTGTCTGCGCCGTGCGCCCCCATGCTCTTGGGCGCGTGCTTTGGCCCTGACTCCATGGAACGTGGTATGTCTTTCATGGTTCTCAGTTAGGAGCCTGGTTGGAGCCCTGTGTGCCCTCTGGGAGCTGTGTGGCCTTAGGCACGTTGTGAAGTAGGGTGATGGCCGTCCTGGCCTCGGAGCCCCTGCCGGCTCGCGGCGCGGCGAGCGGCCCAGCTGCCGCTGCTGAATGCTGGGATTCTCGGCATTTTCTCCGCCTTCTCTTTTCTACCCGTTCTTTTACTGGAACCATGGAGGGTATCACCAGGGAGAATTGGGCCCCTTTGAGGCAGCGTTAAATGCTGCCTGTGTTGGCAAGTCGCGTGGATTCCAGCTGAGACCTCAGAATTGTTGAGAGAAGGAAGCTGTTCGGCCTGTCACAGCCGTGAGCAGCTGTCTCGGCTCCCCAGCTTGGGAGACGGCACCCCGTCTCCCCGGTCGCCAGCCGGTCACGCGGTTCTCCTCCCCGGCCCCGTCTCTGGGCGTCTCTCGGGTCCCTCGTTCTGGCCGGTCCTCCCTGCTGTCACACTGTGTCAGAACCGGGCTTGTCTGCGTCTGCCTTCCTGCTCCTGTCTCCGCTCCTGCCTCTTCCAGCCCTCCTTCACGCCAGCATTCGGAACGCTTGCTCTGAAACGAGGCTCTGTATGTGGACCTGCCTGTTGGCCCTCGTTTCCTGGTGTGGCTGACGAGGTGTCCCTTGACCTCACCCAGCCCCTCTCGGAGCTCTCGCCCGGTGTGCTGCTCAGTGCTTCTGTGCCGTCTCTCCCTTCCGTGGTGCTTCGTGTGCTGTCCCCTTGGTGTCAGCGACCTGGCTCTGCACGCAAGCCACGCCGTCACTTAGTGGCCGCGGACAGTGCTGGATAACCGTGCACGTTCTGTAGGTGGCCTGGGGCTATCAGGCGGCTGTAGTCAGATGCGGCTGCAATGAGGCGTCCAGGTTGGCTTTATTCCCTGGGTGACACCTTCAGGGACGCGCGGGAGGCTGGCTGCCCTCTCCTTGCTGTGGCCTCTCCACGTGGCTGGAGCTCGCTGCTTCACGTGGCTGCCGGATCCCATAAGGAGAACCCTGAGGTGTGCAGTGGTCTTCGAGCCTGTGCCTGTGTCCCCCGTTGCCGGAGCCATGGCCCGAGTATGGCCCAGGGCTGGCGTGGCTGGCGAGGGAGGCCTCGCCTCTCTTCTTAGAGACCCCGTGCATCACCGGGTCTCGACAGAGCAGCCCCTCCCCTCTGCACCGGGTCACCTCCCTCCGCCGTAAGCACCGGCCCGTCACCACGCTTGGACCAGCGCTGCTGGTCTGGGGTCTTGCAGCCTGGTGTGGGCGCGGCCCCATCTCCTGGCCTGCTGGAGGCTGCAGCGCCCAGCCTTGCCCAGCCTGTGGTGAGCGCGGGGCGAGCTGGGAGCAGGAGGCGCCCGTTGCTGGGTCCCGTTACCTCCTGCGGCCTCGTGCTCTTGGCCTGCTGGGTCCCGTTAACAGCAATTTATGCTCCTAAATGTTTTTCGTGACAACAGAGGTGCAGCAAGGTGGCTGTAGAACTTTGTTCTTAATTTTACTTCACAAGGAACGCTCTTTACAAGCTAGTAAAATACAGATAAAAAAGGAGGAATCAGTTCCTCACAATGCCCCCTCGGAGAGGTAGTCGCTGCTGGGAGACCCCTGTCTTGATTTTCATTGTCTGCATGTGGACTTTAAAAGATGACTCTGTGCGTGTGGGTGTGTAGCCTTCCCCTTGGTGGACACTCTTCTAGACACTTGCGTGGCGCCCTTTGTAAAGGCCACCTGGGGGGCCATCCCGCGGGTGTGCTGTCCTCATCGCCCTAGTGCTGAGGTGTTCAGGCTGTTTCGAGTTCTTACGGTTGTTGGCATAGCATAAACATTTGGGACCCATCTCTTTTCAAAGCAGATCGACAGACAGGACCATGTCTTTCTCCACCTAAGGCCCCAGCTGCACATTATCACACTTGGGAGGAAACCCTGAGTCTTTCCTAGGCCTCGGGGGGCCACACGCCCTGGCGTCTGCTCCGCCCTCCCCTCGCCCCCTGGCTTACGGTCTGCCTTGACTTTTCAAGAGCTCCCCTCGTGTGTTTGGGCCTCAGGGACCCCCTGCTCGGAAGCTGCGCCTCTCTGCGCTGTTCTCCCACCCTGTCCACATTGCAGGAGACAGGTTCTTAGGGGACTCTGCTTTGGAAACAGAATCCGGGAATCAGGACGAGCGCTCCTGTTCGCTTAGTCCGTTCCTCTCAAGGGTGGAGAAAGCGAAGTTCAGCAAGGCGCAGTAGCCTGCCCAGCCAGCCGCGGGCCCTCCTTGGGGACCTGTTGCTTTCCCAAGGTTCTGACACCTTTCTCTGGCAGGTTTGGAGAGCGTCTCAATGGTGAGGACTCCCGTCTCTGGGTGTCTGGCTCCCCACAGCCCTTTGTTCCTACGTTGTGTCCCTAGAAGCCAGCTGGCTTGGTTTTCAATTCCCTGTTCTTTGCTCTGCGGTCTGCTGCCTCTGCTGAGTAGAAAGCCTTACAGGTCAGCTGCTGGGTCACCCTTGAGGGTCACGGCTGAGAGCGGGTGTCAGGAGCAGGACCCAGCATCTCCGAGGGTGCAGGACGGGACTTGATTTCCCCTTTGGTTCATGCGCCCACATCCACAGTCTGTGGCCCAGGGTGGGACACACCTGCCTTTGCCTCCTTGTTGACCTTCCACCTGTGGCCCTGGGGTGCCGCCTGCCCACCTCGGGGTTGTTTCACGTTCTGAGCTCACGTGGGCCTTTCCTGTGTCACCTTGGCTGTGTGAGCTGCTCTTGCTTCCTCTTTGGCCAGTTCTGGCTCATCCCCCGCAGCCCTGTAGCAGCGGTTCTCGTGGGTAGCAGCTCTGCCCGGGGTGCTCCGCGAGGGGCCCCTTTCTTTTGGAGGCCCTCGTCACAGGGCTTGATGATGGACGTGGACTCTGGCGGAAGGCCCGTCCGCTCCCGCCAGGCCTGGTTCTGCTCGGTCCTGTCTCCCGGCTCAGCGGCTCTGCTCTCGCGTGTGGTGTGGACATGCCGCGTCGTGCCTCGGGCCGGCAGTGCCCTCTCTCCTGGAGGCCGGCCTGCTTGTGGTATCCTAAGCCCTCTGCTTGCCACCCCTTTTCTGAGCTCCTGGCTGAAGTTGTGTTGGGAGCTATCACCCAGCCTTCTTTTTCGGTGTTTAAAGCATTCAAAAGATCAACTTTTCCAGAGTGAGGGACAGGGAGAGAAAACTATGGCATCTGTTTGAAAGGCTCTGAGAGCTTTTTTTAACTCAGTTCAAAGAGCGCCTCTTGTTAATCAGAGGAATATTCTAGCATCCCTGGGGTGGTCACACTGGCTTAATTGGAACCCAGGCTGCTTTGAAGTCCTTTTAATCCTGCCTGAGCTGGGAGGAAGAGTTCGAAGGCAGCCACTGTAAATGTGAAATTTCTTCATTTTATTTACATGTGTCTGGGGACCCATGTAATTCGTTCCCCTGAAGCAGTTCAGCTGAGCTGCTGCTCGTGGACGGCCAGGTCAGACCTGGACTTGACTGTGCTGGGGCGGGAGGCCAGTGCCGGTTCTCCAGGTGGCCGCTGCCGCCTGAGCCAGGGGATGGCTGGGTGGCTGGCGCTGCCGACCGCGGCCCGGACCTTGCTTGTGGCTGTGGCTGTCCTTCTGGAGATGCCGCGGGCGAGGGAGCTGGTGGTTGTGTCGAAGTCCCTGAAGGGTGACTCGTGAGCCCGTTCTGACAGAGGCCAGCACGGTGTGGCCTCCTCGACCCCCTCTTCCGCAGAGGGATGCACAGCTCTCCAGCCACAGACCAGAGGCTGAACCGTCACGGGCTTGTCTTTATCGTGTGTGTCAGCCTCACGAGCCACGGCCCTGTGTCTGCAGGTCCTAGCCCGGCCGCACAGGGTGTGCAGTGGCCTGGCCTGTACTGTCCTTCCCTCCTCGGGCTGGGGTGCCCAGCCAGGCTCTCGGTTCCTCCCTTTCTCCCTCCCCGCGAGCGGTTTTATGGACTCTGACTGTCATTAAACAGGTGTGCTGTCTTCATTTTGTATTACCTGGAAATCGATAGGTACCACCTGTCAATGACAGATGATTGGTAAAGTTCTGGGTGGGGTCAGGGTGTTGGGCCTTGTCCTGGAGGGCTCCACCGCCAGCAGAGACGAGAGCCACCACAGGGGTCCCGTGGGCTTCCCAGGTGACTGCCGATGCCCTCCCGCTGCGGCTCTGCAGGTGTCCCTGTTTCGTAGTCCAGGGAGGAGGCGGAGCTGGGCTTGGCCTTGACCCGGGACCCCAGTGCAGTGGCTGCTCTCTTCGCGCTCTGATCCCGTCCTGTTAACCGGCACTTTTGGAGCCGTGCCTGCAGGTGTTCAGAATCTCCTCATGTCTGCCCTGGAATGAGGCTGGGGTAGATGAATGTTCTCATGATATGCCACGTATTTGTACAGAAATCTATGGTAGCAGTAAGTGAATCAGAGGTGGGAATGTTAATTCATGTAAATCTTCTTCTTAGTGAGTTCATGCTGGTAGCTAGTAACTGCCACGTAGCTTTCTAATTGGACACACGTATAATTTTGGTTATGTGTTCTATGATATTGTCTGTAATCATAATAGTATAATGCTCTTCCAGAACAAGTCCTTTATATGCAGTGTTTTCTTGACAGCCCCACGTGGTGGATACTATTATATTCATCTTCCTGAGGAGGGAACGGAAGTTTGGAGAGGCTAATGATGGTCAGAGGTCGCATAACTAGCAGTGATGGGGTTGGGATCTGAGGTGGTAACTGCTTGCTGCCGCCTCTGTGCTGCTGGTAGTTCGTGGAGTCTGCTTTTGGCACCCGTCACCCGTCTACGTGTCGTGTCGGAAGGTGGAGAAGCAGCTCTTTGAAGAGCTGTGCACCTGATTGCCTCTCTGGATTGGCCAGAACCCCTCATTCTTTCTCTGAAATGTCCTGATGGATTTCCACAGCACAGCAGATGCTTGGGACGTAGGCTAAAAATTTGTTTTAAACATTTTGAAATGCATTATCCATGTCCATCACCATAAAGAGGATGTCTTTAAAGAGTAGATACAGCCCCCTCTGTACCCAGCCTCAGGTTAAGAACAATTCCTTTGAAAACTCACAGACCTCCATCCCATCCCTCCTCCCACCTCCCAAAACCAAGCCCCTGCGTTTTGTGTTAATCGTGGCAGGATGCGCCACCAGTTGTAGCGCTTCCTCGCTCGGGCCGCCCCCAGGAGGTGGTGCTGGTCCGTCTGCGATGAGCCTGTTTCTCTGCCAGTTGCACATGTTATTGTAATCACATGATTGAATTAAATACTCTAGAGTCTGGTGAAAGATGTGTGAAGAAAGCAGGGTTTCTGTGAAAACAAAGTTGAATGCTTTGGAAAGTCTCAAAGGAAAGTTGCTAAAAAGAAGCTGTTGAATAAAGTGAATTGACTAAAAAAGATCAGGAGAAAAGCTGTAAACTTTAGGAAGATGGCAGGTGTCCATTTTAAAGAAACAAAGCTAAAGTCATGGATTATGATTTGTGGTTTATGCAGAATATATAAGATGAAACTCATTTTAGTGGACCCATATTTGGAGAAGTTTGCAGCTTCTGGAATGATTGTGTGCTTGTAATAGTTGAAGCTAGAATGTTTGAGGTACGTATTGATTACCTGCTTCAGCCAGCTTTTGGGGTCAGTGACCAGCCTTGATTGTTCCAGATAGGAAGCTTTTATTAATATATTTTTGCCCCACTTATAATGCAAACCATTCTTATTGTTATACTTAGCTAAACAACATTTAGAAATTATATATGATTGTTTCATTGTAAGTGATTATAATTAGTTTTTAATGCCTTAATTCATCATGGAATAATTGTTTTCTTTTTAGAAAAATTTTGTGTAGTATCTGATTCTGCAGTGTAAGTTAATAACACTAAATTTTAAAAAACAATTTTCCCGATAGGTATTTTATTTCCTTGGTATAAATATACCTTTTAAAAAGGTATGTAGTGATATATGTCCTGTTCCACTTTTTGTTCTCTCCAGCAGGAGGCAGCTGGCATAGTGGGCTCATGTTCTGCTTCTCGTATTTTTATTTAGCAGTCCCATATTAATATAAAAAGATTCTTCGTCCTTTTCTCTTTATATTAAACATTCCATTGTATGGATGGACTGTAGTTTATTTAAGCAGTAATGCTAAACTTCTGATCCAGTGGTCTGAGTTCAAACTCTGGTAGAATTTAGTTGGATAGTTATTGTTCTGGAAAGGTATCATGATGTTTCATTCATTCAGCTCATACTTATTGAAGGCCAGGCATTATTCGAGGTTCACAGATGGTGAAGAAAGAGAATGAAATAAAAAACAGCACCTTGCTTCTACGGAGCTTGCATTCTAGTTGAAGCAGAAAGATGACAAGTGGGTCAATAGGTAAAATACGTAGCACCTAAGGTGGTGATATTTTCTCTGAAGGGAGACAGTGCAGGGAGGAGTGAGGGTGGGAGAGGAAGTTTACGGTTTACAGGTTTAAGTAGGGGGGTTGGGGCCGACCCAAAATGAGCTCGGTAACATTTGGGCATCTGGGCAAAGACCCAGAGGAGTTGATGAGGGAGCGTGCCACGTAGGTCCCTAGGGGAGGAGTCTTCCGGAAGTGGGACATGCAAAGGCCCTGGGGTGGGAGTGTGGCCCCAGTCCGGTGGGTCTGAGAGGCAGCTGTGGTCGGTCCACCTTCGGCCTCACAGGCTCCGGTGGGGGCTTGGGCTTTTACTCAGCATTGGGGTGGGATGCGCTGGAGTTTTGACAAAGGAGGCACGTGATCTAGCTTACATTTTGAAGTAACCATTGTGGTGGTGTTGTTGCAAGCAGCAGTTAAAGGGTGAGCACGAAACCAAGGGTGATTACGCTGCCACGGGGCTGACTCGGGGGAGGTGGGGCCCTGGGTCACGCGGTGGCAGAGCTGGTACGAGTGGTTGGATTTGGGTGTGTTCTGAAGGGAGATCTGACAGGATGTGCCGACCGATTAGAAGCGGGGTGTGGAGGAAGTGTCGGGGATTACAGGTTTGGCCTGGGTAACAGGCAGGATGGCGGTTCCACCTCCCGAGGAACAGGGTTGGCGGGGGAAGGTCAGGAGTGTGGTTGGGCTGGGCTGAGCCTGGAGGCTCCCCGGGCCGCAGGCGGTGTGGAGGGGGCAGGTGGGCACCCTTGGCCGTGGTCGAAGCCAGGGAGTCTCCCGACTGTGCGCCGGTGCTGCTGGTGCGGGGGCTGGGGAGCGAGGAGAAGAAGGCAGTAGCCTGGGCGTGGGGTCCAGAGGGTGCAGAGTACGGCATGGGGTTAATCTCAGAGGCTGTGCCCACGGCCGTGGGGGGGGCAGAGGGGACCGGGGTGGCCCTTGGAATCAGGAAGGCCCGTGGATGTGCAGGGGCCTGGAGAAGCACACGCCTTTTGGTACCTCTCTTCCCGTCAGGCAGGCGGTGGGGCTGGTGGGCAGAGGGACCTTGTCTCACGTGGAAACCACCATTGGTCACAGGGGAGGGCTGTGACCTGATGAGGGTCTCCAGTGCTGGGTGCACCGTGTGGGCCTTCGGACGTGTGCCTGAGACGGCGTCTGTTACTGGCCACTCTCCGTGGGGAAAGAGTGACTTGTTCTTTGTGCATCTGGGAGATGGGCAGCTTTAGAAGATGTACGATGGCCGCTGTCCACCATGCATCCAGGGTGTCGTGGGCTGGCCCCAGGCTCGGGTGCTGAGAGGGACTGATGCCCTTTTTGTCCCCTGGAGGTTGGGTGCTTGTGGCCTCAGGACCAGTTAGTGGTCACAGCCTTCCTTTCTCTGTAGCGTCTGATGCCAGCTCGCGGCCTCAGGATTGGGTGCTGCTTCTCCCGGCCCTGGGGTGCGGACCGGGCTTTGCCAGTCGTTGGTGACGTGAATCCTTCCCGACCTCCCCACATGACCGTGTCACGTTTTCATAAAACCCTGGCTTAACAGGACATTCTGTGCCTCTGTGACTTTTCAGGCGTGAACGCTTACTCTCCGTTTGGGCTTTAGCACCAAGTTTTGCTGTGTAATGTTTCCTACTTGCAGTTCTGCATAGTTTCTGCAGAAACAAACCTGCGAGGGAGTCCACCTCACTTGGGAGTATCCCCCCGCCCCCACCCCGACGTAGGGCCCTCTGACGGAAGCCCACCCTCTGGGCTGTGGCCCTTTGCACTGTGGGCTTCTCTTGTGGAAAATAGTGCCCTCGAAGAGAGCTTGAGGTTTCTTGCCTGTTACTTAGTTTTGTGGTTGTTGCTGTTTGATTCAGCTTAGAGATTGGCATCCTCTGGATCGCGTGTCTTTCGGACCCATTGAAATGGCGCTTTGGGCTTCAGCAAGAGATCTGGCGTCTGCTGTTAGGAGCCTCAGAATAGCTGCCGCTGGGGCTGGAATGCCTCTGCCTCGAAAACAGACCACTGGGCTCAACTCCCTAGGCCTCCTGTTTGGCTCGCAGCTGAGTTTGAGTCAGAATTCAGCTGCAGGTTGAACAAAGCCTTTTCCTCCTCTGAAGCCCACCAGTTAGGGTTAAAAGGCTTTGCAGCTGAAGCCAGAGTTTTAAACAGCAGATGTCACAGCTTGGGCTGCAGTTGGGACTGTCACTCTCCTGTCATCTCTGAGTTGGAGGAGCCTGAGGCCCTCTGAGGGCTGCCACTGTTTAGTTGGTGAAGGGTGGGGAGGATGGGTCTTCCTGGCGGATGCGCCTCTGCCGATTTGGGCTGTGGCGACACCTGGCCCGACTCCTGCTGGATACAAGCGTGTAGCTGATCCCCAGAGCACACTCGGGAAACGTCTCCGAGTGGATCTAGCCGCACAGCAGGTCAGGAGGTTCTGAAAAATGAGCACTCTTCCTGCCAGTTGGAGGTGCTCTGGCCTCTGGCCTTTGATTTGATGTGTGGTGAAGGCTGCAATTGTTTAATAATCCTTCATGATTCAACAGCCCTTCAAGAACTTCCCTCCGTCCGCACTTGGAGCTCGTGACGGGTGGGTGGTAGTGGGGCCGCGGCTCTCTGTTTCCACGGAACGAGGTCCCGATTCCTGAATCCCAGGGCTTCTCAGGTTCGCCCGTCTGCCTGTGTCCCCAGCGCCCTGGGCTCGTGCTGTGCTGAGCGTTCACTGGAGGAGCCCTGTCTCCTCTCAGCTCCCCTGCTTCTCCAGTGGCCTTTCTGCATAGGGAGCTTGCTGTGTGTGTGGTTTTTTCCCTAGTTTGTATTTGTACTTAGGCGTGTAGTATATAAATTCTCATCAAAAGAAATTCAGACAGTGCACGTGATCGCCACCGCCAGTCTCAGCCCTGACTGGAGGTGTCAATTTGGGGTGAATCTTTCTAGGTTATGTTCTGTAAATATGCACACATGCGGGTGCCTTTCTCTAGAAATAAGTGTAGGTGCGGTTTTGTACCTGAGCTCTTTCCCTGAGTGCCTCTGCGGGCCGCCTTACTCGCAGGCTTCTCCAGGACGGGGAGAGTATGCTTCTGGAGAAGGGGGTCTGGGCGCTCGTCCTGCATGCAGTGCTGGCCAGGGGGTCACTAGGCTCTGAGCAAATGAATGCCCTCCCCATGGCCCAGAAATCAGTGTTGCCCGTCCTGCCCATCCCCCTCCTGCCCTCCCCCCATCCCCTGCTCCTGTCTTGCCCCCTCCTGCCCCCCCATCCCCTGCTCCTGCCCTCCCCACTCCTGCCCAGTGTGTGGTCCTTACGGAGCATGCTCTTCCTCTTCCTTCCTGTGCTCAGCTGTCAGCCTCGCAGAGCTTGGAGAGCGAGGGTGGAGGGATGCACAAGCAGTGACAATACACCGCACACGTCTGCCTCATTCTCCGCCTGGGTCAGGGCTCAGGGGCAAGAGGCCTGGGCCTCGGGAATGGCGTGCAGCCCCTCAGCCCCCATGCGCCGTGTAGAACCAGCCTTCCACACCTGGCCGGCGGGAACAGTGACAGAGCCAGAGCAGGTGCGCTGGTCCTGGGCGTCCTGACGGGCTGTCCCTGCGGCCGCTGGGCCATGGTTGGGGGCTCTTTGGAACAACCCACGAAGATGCCTTGTGAGCGTGATGCGCGGGCTCAGCTGACAGCTGGCCACCAGTTCCGTGGCTCCTGGCTTCCACAGCTGGAGAAGTTCTCACAACAAAATTATAGACTCTTTTTGAGAAAAGGAACAAAATACCAGGAATCCCACAACTGGAATGTGACTCTGCCTGTTCCTAAACATCTTCTTCCAGTTCTTACCTCCCCAGGGATGTTTTTACTCGAACTGCCCTTAATCTCGTTTCTGGTTTTGCTTTTTTCAGTGTCTGTGTACACTTGTTATTGTTGAACTATTTCCTCACGTCACTTACACTTACTGTCTTGATGGCATCGTGCATACAGCACAGTTCATACACCGAGTCTGAAGTTGTTGGACACGACAGCACAGAGTCAGGGACACGGCCTCAGCCTGACCGTCTGGGTGTGGGTTACTCTTGACTCTCCTGTGCCCCAGCGTCCCCCGCTGTAGAATCGGGGTGCTAATAGTGCCCACCTCTTAAGGTTGTTGAAAGGGTGAGACGGTGTAGCGTCCGTAGGTGCGGAGAATTCCTGTCTCAGAATGTGCAGTGATTCTCCCGTATTACAGTTCCGCCTCAGAAACAAACTTCCGTGACCACAGGAACTTGCAGCTCCCCCTGCGGTTGTGTGATGGAGCAGCCCTGCTCATAGCAGTTGCTGTTGTGTTTTCATTAGTTATTTCTGTTTTTTTGTGTCGTATTTTGTGTTGTATTATTATAATTATTTTGAAGGAGATGGTTGATTATATATCAAATCGGCAAAACGTCTGGTACCCTTTTCTTACGTAGTAACCACAGCAGTCACTTGATTTCAACTGTTAGTTTCCAGTGTTCTTGCAATGACATTTGTAGGTGAATCACTTTGCTTTGTCTTCTGGGATTCCTCTTTTAGATTTGGACCAAGTTCTGAAACAATATTTGTCTATCAAATTGACAGAGAACCTCAGAGAATGTTGTCTTTGTCAAGCGTGTAGCAGATGGTTTTCTGGGTGGCACAGAATTTTTTGGTGTCTTGCCTTGCAGTGTTATATGATTATTTTGCTGCGTCGATTTCTCCATTTCTACAGATGCTCGGTGGTTTTAAGTTGTGCACAATACTCACTTGTTGGGGGGGGGTGCCTTCAAGATGGCGGAGGAGTAAGACAAGGAGATCACCTTCCTCCCCACAAATACATCAGAACTACATCTACATGTGGAACAGCTCCTGCAGAACACCTACTGAATGCTGGCAGAAGACCTCAGACTTCCCAAAAGGCAGGAAACTCCCCACGTACCTGGGTAGGGCAAAAGAAAAAGGAAAAACAGAGACAGAAGAATAGGGTTGGGACCTGCACCAGTGGAAGGGAGCTGTGAAGGAGGAAAGGTTTCCACACACTAGGAAGCCCCTTCGTGGACGGAGATGGGGTGAGCCGGGGGGAAGCTTCGGAGCCGCGGAGGAGAGCGCAGCAACAGGGGTGTGGAGGGCAAAGCGGAGAGATTCCCGCACAGAGGATCGGTGCCGACCAGCACTCACCAGCCCGAGAGTCTTGTCGGCTCACCCACCTGGGCGGGTGGGGGCTGGGAGCTGAGGCTTGGGCTGCAGAGGTCAGATTCCAGGGAGAGGACTGGGGTCGGCTACGTGAACACAGCCTGAAGGGGGCTAGTGTGCCACAGCTAGCCGGGAGGGAGCCCAGGGAAAAGTCTGGACCTGCCGAAGAGGCAAGAGACCATTGTTTCGTGGTGCACGAGGAGAGGGGGTTCAGAGCACTGCCTAAACGAGCTCCAGAGATGGGCGTGAGCCGTGGCTATCAGCGCGGACCCCAGAGACGGGCATGAGACGCTAAGGCTGCTGCTGCCGCCACCAAGAAGCCTGTGTGCGAGCACAGGTCACTATCCACACCTTCCCTCCCGGGAGCCTGTGCAGCCCACCACTGCCAGGGTCCCATGATCCAGGGACAACTTCCCCAGGAGAATGCATGGCACACCTCAGGCTGTTGCGATGTCACGCTGGCCTCTACCGCCGCAGGCTGTAGAGGTGTGCAATAAACTAAATAATATTGGTGTGCAATAAACTAAATAAATAAAACTAAAAGCTGGTTCTTTGAGAAGATAAAATTGATAAACCATTAGCCAGACTCATCAGGAAAAAAAGGGAGAAGACTCAATAGAATTAGAAGTGAAAAAGGGAAAGTAACAACTGACATTGCAGAAATACAAAGGATCACAAGAGATTACTACAAGCAACTCTATGCCAATAAAATGGACAATCTGGAAGAAATGGACAAATTCTTAGAAAAGCACAACCTTCCGAGACTGAACCACAAAGAAATAGAAAATATGAACAGACCAATCACAAGCACTGAAATTGAAACTGTGATTAAAAATCTTCCAACAAACAAAAGCCCAGGACCAGATGGCTTCACAGGCGAATTCCATCAAACATTTAGAGAAGAGCTAACACCCATCCTTCTCAAACTTCCAAAATATAGCAGAGGGAGGAACACTCCCAAACTCATTCTGTGAGGCCAACATCGCTCTGATACCAAAACCAGACAAAGATGTCACAAAAAAGGAAAACTACAGGTCAATATCACTGCTGAACGTAGATGCAAAAATCCTCAACAAAATACTAGCAAACAGAATCCAGCAGCACATTAAAAGGATCAAACACCATGATCAAGTGGGGTTTATCCCAGGGACACAAGGATTCTTCAATATACGCAAATCAATCAATGTGCTACACCATATTAACAAATTGAAGGAGAAAAACCATATGATCATCTCAATAGATGCAGAGAAAGCTTTCGACAAAATTCAACACCCATTTATGATAAAAACTCTCCAGAAAGTAGGCATAGAGGGAACTTTCCTCAACATAATAAAGGCCATATGTGACAAACGCACAGCCAACGTTGTTCTCAATGGTGAAAAAGTGAAACCATTTCCTCTAAGATCAGGAACAAGACAAGGTTCCCCACTCTCACTGCTATTATTCAACATAGTTTTAGAAGTTTTAGCCACAGCAATCTGAGAAGAAAAAGAAATAAAAGGAATCCAAATCAGAAAAGAAGTAAAGCTGTCACTGTTTGCAGATGACATGATACTATACATAGAGAATCCTAAAGATGCTACCGGAAAACTACTAGAGCTAATCAATGAATTTGGTAAAGTAGCAGGATACAAAATTAATGCACAGAAATCTCTTGCATTCCTATACACTAATGATGAAAAATCTGAAAGAGAAATTAAGGAAACACTCCCATTTACCATTGCAACAAAAAGAATAAAATAAATAGGAATAAACCTATTTAAGGAGGCAGAAGACCTGTATGCAGAAAACTATAAGACACTGATGAAAGAAATTAAAGATGATACTGACAGATGGAGAGATATACCATGTTCTTGGATTGGAAGAATCAACATTGTGAAAATGACTGTACTACCCAAAGCAATCTACAGATTCAGTGCCATCTGTATCAAACTACCAACAGCATTTTCCACAGAACTAGAACAAAAAATCTCACAATTTGTATGGAAACACAAAAGGCCCCGAATAGCCAGTGCAATCTTGAGAAAGAGAAACGGAGCTGCAGGAATCAGGCTCCCTGACTTCAGACTATACTACAAAGCTACAGTCATCAGGACAGTATGGTACTGGCACAAAAAGAGACATATACATCAATGGAACAGGATGGAAAGCCCAGAGATGAACCACGCACATATGGTCACCTTATCTTTGATGATCAAGGAGGCAAGAATATACAATGGAGAAAAGACAGCCTCTTCAATAAGTGGTGCTGGGAAAACTGGACAGCTACATGTAAAAGAATGAAATTAAAACACTCCTTAACACCATACATAAAAGTAAATTCAAAATGGATTAAAGACCTGAATGTAAGGCCAGACACTATAAAACTCCTAGAGGAAAACATAGGAAGAACACTCTATGACATAAATCACAGCAAGATCCTTTTTGACCCACCTCCTAGAGAAATGGAAGTAAAAACAAAAATAAACAAACGGGACCTAATGAAACTTAAAAGCTTTTGCACAGCAAAGGAAACCATAAACAAGACGAAAAGACAACTCTCAGAATGGGAGAAAATAGTTGCAAATGAAGCAACTGACAAAGGATTAATATCCTAAATTTACAAGCAGCTCATGCAGCTCAATATCAAAAACCCATACAACCCAATCCAAAAATGGGCAGAAGACCTAAATAGACATTTCTCCAGAGAAGATATACAGATTGCCAACAAACACATGAAAGGATGCTCAACATCACTAATCATTAGAGAAATGCAAATTAAAACTACAATGAGATATCATCTCACACGGGTCAGAATGGCCATCATCAAAAAATCTAGAAACAATAAATGCTGGAGAGGGTGTGGAGAAAAGGGAACCCACTTGCACTGTTGGTGGGAATGTAAATTGATACAGCCACTATGGAGGACAGTATGGAGGTTCCTTAAAAGACTAAAAATAGAACTACCGTATGACCCAGCAGCCCCACTACTGGGCATATACCCTGAGAAAACCATAACTGAAAAAGAAACATGTACCACAATGTTCATTGCAGCACTGTTTACAATAGCCAGGACATGGAAGCAACCCAAATGTCCATCGACAGATGAATGGATAAAGAAGATATGGCACATATATACAGTTATTATACAGCATATTATACAGTAATACAGAATATTACTCTGCCATAAGAAGAAATGAAATTGTAGTGAGGTGGATGGACCTAGAGACTGTCATACAGAGTGAAGTGAGTCATAAAGAGAAAAACAAATACCACATGCTAACACATATTTACGGAAGCTAAGAAAAAAAAAAAGGTTCTGAAGAAGCTAGGAGCAGGACAGGAATAAAGACGCAGACATAGAGAATGGACTTGAGGACACGGAGAGAGGGAAGGGTAAGCTGGGACGAAGTGAGAGACTGGCATGGACATATATATACACTACCAAATGTAAAATAGATAGCTAGTGGGAAGCAGCCGCAGAGCACAGGGAGATCAGCTCAGTACTTTGTGGCCCCCTAGAGGGGTGGGATAGGGAGGGTGGGAGGGAGACGCAAGAGGAAGGGCATATGGAGATATATGTATATGTGTAGCTGATTCACTTTGTTATACAGTAGAAACTAACACACCATTGTAAAGCAATTATACTCTAATCACTTTGTTATACAGCAGAAACTAACACACCATTGTAAAGCAATTATACTCTAATAAAGATGTTAAAAAAAAAATCACTTGTTAGCAGGTCCCAAACCCCACCTCCGGGGGTTTCGTTTCAGTGGGTCTGGAGTTGGAGGTAGGTGGGCTGGAGTTAATCCAGATGATTCTGGTGCAAATGGCCCATGGGTTACTCTGACTATTCCAGACCCCCCCCCCCCCCCACACACACTTTACAATGCCACATCCCATGAAGCCGTACGTATCCCATTGCCCTGACCAGGAGGGAGTATGCCCTCCTATGTTCTCTTGTGCGTTTTGTGATCTGTAGCGGCCATCTGGCCAGCTCTTTTTGCCTAGCATCAGATTTAACAAATATAGTAGCCCGTGTTATGGCTGTGAGAACTTATTCACTTATTTTCTCTTGTTGAGGTTTTTTTTTTAAAAGTAAAAACAAATACACAGGGAACGTAAAATCATACAGCTGGTATAGAAAATGGTATGGCGGTTCCTCAAACAATTGCAAATGGAATGATGCAGCAGTTCTTCTTCTGGGTGTATATCCAGAGGAGTTGAAAGTAAAGAGCTGAACACATAGCAGCATTATTCACAGTAGCCAAAGGGTAGAAACAACCCAAGTGCCCATTGAAGGATGAGTGCTTAAGTAAAGTAAGTATATCCAGGCGGTGGAGTGTTACTCAGCCTTAAAGAGGAATGGTGTGTGAGTTTCTGCTGTATAACAAGCGCCACGTAAGACATCTGGCACCCTGAGGACCTCAGGCCACGTGAATTAAGACAGACACAGAAGGACGGAGAGTGCATGATTTTACTTACGTGAGGTCCCTGGAGGCGTCGCATTCATAGAGTAGAGGGTGGGCGCCAAGGGCTGGCTTGGGAGTGGGGGGAGTTGCGGTTGTTTAGTGGCTGCAGGGTCTCAGTTCGGGAACGTGAGAAGGTTCTGGAGACGCATGGTGGTGACGGCTGCACGACTCACTGACGCCGAGTGTGCACTCAGAAGTGGTTTAGGTGGGAAGGTCTGTGTTACGTGTGTTTTACCACCATTAAGAAACGAGCAATGCCACGATGCGTACTTCACCATACGTAGGGCACACCCCTGGTGGCTTCCTTGAGACGTGTTCCTGGAAGTGCAGTTGCTGGTCGATGGGCGTGGTCTCCCCTTTCAGCTGCTCTTCTTACCTGGTCCAGGAGGACGGCTCAGCCCTCCTTGGGGCAGTAGGGCAGGGCGGTAGCCTTGCTAGCGACTTGTCTTGCTAGGTCACAGGAGCCACTGTGCTGGATGAGTGAGCTCTCCTGCTTGGGTTTCTTCCCCAAGGAGCCCATGGTGGGACCTCGGGGATGCGTGAGTCTGCCCGGGATCCTGTCCTCTGTTACCCAGATGCCTCCTGCCCGTCCGCCCAGGGAACTGGGTTACCTTGGGAGTCCTTTAGGCCCTCATTTCTTCCTACTTCCTTCTCTTCAGGTGTGTTCATAGTACTGCTGTCAGTATAGACAGAGGTCTCCTGAAGCCAGGCCTCCTGCCCCCTTGATCAAACTTCACCTGCGCCCTTGGTTTGCCCCGTCGCGGCCTCAAGAATGTCTACGTGTTGCCAAACCCACCTCGCTATCTTTTCTTTTTCTCACGTGGAACATTCTCAAACCAGTGCCTCACAAGTACTCTGTTTTTTTTTTTTTTTTTTGCGGTACGCGGACCTCTCACTGCTGCGGCCTCTCCCGTTGCGGAGCACAGGCTCCGGACGCGCAGGCTCAGCAGCCATGGCTCACGGGCCCAGCCGCTCCGCGGCACGTGGGATCTTCCCGGACCGGGGCACGAGCCCGCGTCCCCTGCATCGGCAGGCGGACTCTCCACCACTGCGCCACCAGGGAAGCCTGTGGGGCTACTTTGTACCTCAGGGCAGGACTCTCGTTTCTAAACTGCTGCCACGTGCTCCGGACTCTGCCGGTTGCTCTCCCGCTTCCAGGAAGGCTTCTGCTTGGAGAGTGTTGCTGCCCCTCGGCTAGTGAGAGGCCCCGCAGAGTGTGTGGCCGTCTGTCTGACAGATGCTTCTCCACGGGCTCTTCCTGCTCTTTCAGGTCTGAGCAGACTTGGCCCAGCCTGGAAGGGGAGTGAGGAGGAGGCCGGTCGTCGTCATGCTCCCTCAGTCACCCTCTGGGCACCCGTCTGCCTGTCCCACACGGCGTTGGCTGGTCCTGGGCCCATAGGGACTGGGGGCCTTGCAAAAGTAGACACGCAAGTTGCTTCATTGGTTTTAAATAAACTTCCCATTGATTTAATAATAGTTTGCGTACTCCTTTGACTAACACAGAAAAATAGAAAACAGCTTAAATCTCTTAACAGTGTTTCAGAAAAAATACCTCTTGGCTTAAAAGGGTTTACTTGTTTTGCTTACTTATTTTCCTATTAGTATCTTTAGCTCCCTGAGGTTGGAAAACATTAGGAAGCTCTGAAAAGAATGGGGAATTGGCATTCAAGGCTGGTTCAACCTCTCCCCCTCCTAGGTTTTAGTTTCTCAAGGTCTTCTACTGGTAAACATCTTTTCAATGTAAGTATTTTCTAATCCACAAAGTTGGCTTGTGTTCAGGGCAGAGTTAGGGTAGAAATCTCGGCACTGTGCCTAGCGGTTCTCACACCTTGAGGCCACGTCCTCACAAAATGTCCAAGAAAGGGCTTTTCTTCTGGTGGCCAGGGAAGGGCCTCCATGAGGTGGTCTGAAAGGGAGAGATCGTGGAATTACCTTGGGAGGAATGTTGATGCCAGAACCCCTGTGTGTGACGAGTGGGGCCATGGGCCCCCTCTCTGCAGGGGCTGCACTGCGCTGTCAGGACGTACCACCGACAAGCGGAAGTCTTTGGGCTAACGTTCTAGCGATGGCAGATACTGAGAGACCCCAAACTGATAGCAGGGGTGGTGGTGCTGTGCAGCGAGGGTCGTGATGGGGTGGGGAGAGGGTTGGGGGCTTCTTGGAGGAAGTGACATCTTTCCTGAGACCTCTCTTTTGAGAACGAGCTAGGCTTGGGGAGACTGAGGGAAGAACTTTGCAGGCCCAGGGTTAACTATCGCAGAGTTTCGGGGAGCAGGCGGATTGCCGTGTTCAGGCGGCAGAGGAAAGTCCAGTGGGAGGTGAGGAGGCCCCAGGGGCCCTGCGGTGCAGAGTCTGTGGGCCCTGGACTTGAGGCTCGGTTTCAGCAGGTTTCTGTGAGCGGTCCTTCGGTACGACGTGACTGCAGGTGCCGACTTCAGCTGGAGGGGTGAGGAGGCCAGAGAGTGCTCTTGGAAACTGGGCAGTGCGCTGGCTCTGGGGGCCGGGAGGAGGGCCTGTGGGTACCGAGCCGTGACCCCTGCGTAGCCCTGGGCTCTGGCTCCGGCCCTTGCGCTCACCTCCTCTCGGCCGCTGCACACCAGCGAGCCGTCTAGTCCGTGTGCCCCATGCAGGTGTCGGGAATGTTTGCACTCCGCTGGGTGTTCCATTCTGTCTCTCAAAGACATTTTAAAAATAAAATCAGCCATTTAAAAAAATTGAAATATAGTTAATTTACAATGTTGTTAGTTTCAGGTGTACAGCACAGTGATTCAGTTAAATATATCTATTCTTTTTCAGATTCTTTTCCAGTATAGGTTATTGCAAGATATTGAATATAGTTGCCTGTGCTGTACAGTAGATCCTTGTTGTTTATCTATTTTATATACAGTAGTGTGTATATGTTGATCTCAAATTTCAAATTTATCCCCCCTCCCCACTTTGGTAACCATAAGTTTGTTTTCTATGTCTATGGGTCTATTTGTGTTTTGTAAATAAGTTCATTTGTATCATTTTTTTAGATTCCACATGTAAGTGATATCACATGATAAATGTCTTTCCCTGTCTAGCTTAACTTCACTCAGTATGACAATCTCTAGGTCTATCCATGTTGCTGCAAATGGCATTATTTCATTCTTTTTTATGGCTGAGTAGTATTCCATTGTGTGTGTGTGTGTGTGTGTGTGTGTGTGTGTGTGTGTGTGTGTGTGTGTGTGTGTGTACATCTTCTTTATCCACACATCTGTTGATGGACACTTAGGTTGCTTCCATGTTTTGGCTATTGTAAATAGTGCTTCAGTGACCATTGAGATGCAGGTATCTTTTTGAATTAGAGTTTTCTCCAGTCCCTCTCCCAGGGGTGGGATTGCAGGATCATATGGTAGTTCCATTTTTAGTTTTCTGAGGAACCTCCATACTGTTCTCCATAGTGGCTGTACCAATTTATATTCCCACCAACAGTGTAGGGGGGTTCCCTTTCCTCTGCGCCCTCTCCAGCATGTCTTATTTGTCGATGTTTTGATGATGGCCATTCTGACCTGGTGACGTGGTACCTCACTGTAGTTTTGATTTGTATTTTTCTAGTAATTGGCGATGTTGAGCGTGTTTTCATGTCCCTGTTGGCCACCTGTATGTCAAAGGCATTCTTGGTGTACGTTCTCCCGAGCCATGGTGCTGAGCTAGAGGAGGGGGTTCAGATTGAGGCTTCGTGCTGCTGAGAGTGGGTGGCCTTTGAACCAGCCATCCGTGTCTTTGAGTCTCAGTTTCCCCATTTGCAAAATGGAAACAGTAGACAGCAGGGCTGCTCTGAGCATTAACTGAGATCGTTAAGCTGGAGTACTTTTGAAAATTACGAGGCATTGGGCATGTGGGTATCTGTTGTGGTTGTTACATTGCTGCTGTTCTCATACCTGGATTTTGAAGCGGAAGGAGGAAAGGCAACTGGAATGCACTGGGCACCTCCTCTGCTTGCTGCCTGGTAGGTGCTTTTAAAGCTCGCTTCAAATCCTCTGCATGGTGACATTGTTATGTATCGACCCTATTTTTACAGGTGAAGTAAAATCAGGGCTTATAAAAATAGTGTCCCCAGTGTTACGTGGCTAGCGGCTGGCTGTGTGAGCCCAGGTGGCGGTGAGAGCACAGCTCCACACCCCGCTGCTCCGGGGACGGTGCAGAGGCCCTAATCCGCCCCAGGCCTGTGAACCGCCCGTGGCTGGCGTGGCTTTGGGCCGCCTTCTAGTGTCAACCAGTCCCCCTTCAGGGCACAACCAGCACTGACATGTGTTCTTGATCCCCCCCAGGACCCCAGAGGACTTGTCCAGGTTCATCGTGGAGCTGCAGCAGCGCGAGCTCACCCTCAAGGACAGGAACAGCTCCATCACCAGCAGGTAGGCCTGGCGGCCCATGGTTTTGTGGCGACATGTCCGCTTCGGAACGCGGGGTGCCGGTGAGTGTGCCCCTGGCTGAGGAGTGGCTGTGCTTCGCCATCCCTGCCTCGGCCTGAGCGAGCAGTGAGACTCAGCTGAGGCGGCGGGTGTACTGTCACCTGGACGCTGTGAGATCAGCCCTGGAGCCCTGGGCTGCCTTCCAGGGCGTGGGGTCTGGGAGGAAGACGTGCGCCCCACCAGAAGCATTTGCGTCTTTGTGGAGGCGTGGGCTCTGAGTGGCCCCATGAACGTGTGGAAACCTGGAACCTGGGTTGAAGTGTCTGAGTGTTTGTACGTGTGTGGACTTGTGTCCTCGGGAAGGGTCCCACGTAGCAGCACAGCCGGGCCATTCGTGTCCACGCCCGGGTGGGCAGCTCTGACTCCCTCCAGGGCCTGAGGAACTGGTTCCGTACCAGTTCTGCCTCTGACACCTGCTGGTGCCCCAGGAGTCAGTTCAGCTCCGCCACTAACTCCCAGGTCAGCCAGGCCCCACAGGTGAGGGCTCGGTCCCACAAGGCGCGCCTGCCTCGGGGTTCCCAGGCTACCCGCACTTCATCTGACTGCAAATTCAGGGTCCCCCCAGCCCCTCTCTGCCGGTTTGCTAGAAAGCACTTTATTTAGGATTACTGGTTTATTACAAAGGGTGCAGCTGGGATCAGCCGGCTGGGGGCAGAGCTGCCGTGTCCTCTCCAGGTGTGCTGCCCTCCCAGCTCCTCCTTGTGTCCAGTGACTCGAAGCCGCCTTGTTCAGCAGTGTCTATGGAGTTTCCTGCTTGATTAAGTCGTGGTCATTGGTGGTTCACTTGGTCTCTATCTCCGCTCCCCTCCCTGGAGGCGGGGCGGGGGTGGAGCTGAAAGTTCCAACTTCTCTTCCGCTGGTTGGTTCCTCTGGCTTCTCCCCCGCCCTTCCTGCCCAGGGCTCTGGCTGAAGGGGCGTGTTCACAAAAGGCACTCACCTCGTTCAGGAAATTCCAAGGGTTTGTGGAGCTCTGTGCTGCGTAGGGCACCAAACCAAATGCTTGTTCCTCACCGAGCCGCACTTGGACTGTTGCAGGGCTGTCCGCCTCTGTCCCCTGGGGCCCAGGCTGGTTTCTCTCGTGCTTGCAGGGTGGCTGACCAGGTTCTGGGTGTCGCATAAGAGGCAGAAAGAGAGGTCTCCTTCTTGGGTCTCCTTTTTGGAACAAGGAAACCTGCCTGAGGACCCCCACTGGCGGCAGACTCCCCCCACCCCAGTCACTCTCACTGGCCCAAATGGGGTTGAAAGTGTGCCCCAGACCAGGTATCTGTAGAGGATGGTGTTAAACTAGTCAGTTCCCACGTGATTCACTTGAGGGTGGAAAGCTGAGTGAGGTCAGCCCCTCCAGTGGGTGAAGGGCTTGGGGGCAGGCTGAGAGGACGGTGACCACAGAGGGACCTCGGGTGCTCTGCACTGGCTGGCTAGCTGGTTGGGGGTGGAAGTCAGCCTGCTCTCCGCGAGCATCCTCTGCGGCTTCACCCCCTGTGCAGTTGGCGTTTCAATAATTTATTAATAACCGAAGGAAGGCTTTCTTATTTGGGGGGCTGATGTCTCTTTGAAAATTGGCTTTTAGAAGCATCTGGTTATGTTGGACATAATCACATCAATTTAGCTTAAAAACCTCAAATGAGGACTACCCTCGTGGCGCAGTGGTTGAGAGTCCGCCTGCCAATTCAGGGGACACGGGTTCGAGCCCTGGTCCAGGAAGATCCCACATGCCGTGGAACAACTGAGCCCGTGTGCCGCAGCTGCTGAGCCTGTGCTCTAGAGCCCATGAGCCACAACTACTGAGCCCGCATGCCACAACTACTGAGCCCGTGTGCCACAACTACTGAGCCTGTGTGCCACAACTACTGAAGCCCACTCGCCTAGAGCCTGTGCTCCTCAGCAAGAGAAGCCACTGCAACGAGAAGCCTGCACACCGCAACGAAGAGTAGCTCCCGCTCGCCGCAACTAGAGAAATCCTGCATGCAGCAACGAAGACCCAACACAGCCAAAAAAAAAAGTTGATTAATTAATTTTTTAAAAACTTAAAAAAAACCCCCTCAAATGATAAAGACTGCCTTTTGCTTTCAAAGCTACTGTCAGATGAAACAGGCGTTAAAAGTGATTTGAAATGAAAGCGTTTGACATTTTTCCAGGCGATCCTCTTTGTTTTACTTTGAATTTGAAAAAGAATGAACTATTAGAGGAATGGAAACTTGTCTGCATTTTTCTCCCGCCAAACTGAGAGGTACTTTCTAAAATGACCTGCTTTGAGCAGCAGCAGGAAATCCAGCCTCTCAGCTTCGTGAATGTAGCTCTCGTCCGCAGCTCCGGCAGTGCTTTCGACTGTGGTCACACATACAGATTCAGCCGTCCCGTCTCTTCTTTGGGTTGGTTCAGGAGTGGACTCTCCAGCTCCGGGAGCAGTCCTTCGTGGTGGCTGGTAGGTCTGCGTGACTCCTGCCAACTTGTCCACCTCTCAGGACCCTTGGGCTCCCTCTGAGAGCCGATGCAGCCACCCAGGAGCAACTGAGTCTTGGGCATCCCGAGAAAGAGCTGTGTGCCTCACCTCTTCTGCAGGATGGACCCCGGGAGGTGAGGTGAGGTGTGACAGCGCGGGGCACAGGACCTAGGCACGGCCGCCTGCCCGCCAGGTGGAGTGCTCTCGGTCCCATCCTCATTCAGCAGACCGGTCCTGACCCCGTGGCCACCCAAGGGGCGCTTCCGTGTGCTGGCGTCGTGCCCAGTGCGTATGTGCGTCATCCCCTCACCTCAGGGAGCTCCCGCGGGAGATCTCCCTCCTCCCGGTGATGGAACGGATCAGAGAAGCCCGGGAATGTTCTTAAGGCCTCAGCCGATGAGGGGCCGTCGGGTTCCTGCCCCGTCTGTTCATGGTAGAGTCCCGTGCAGGCCCTGTGAGGAGGCAGCAGGGAGCTGGGGTCCAGTGCCCTCGAGGCCCTCGCCGAGCAGAACGGGGAGGGGACGTGTGCGCCGCACCGTTCACGCTCGCAGGGGTCTGGGCCGCTGCTGCTCTCACAGCAGCAGGCCGACGTGGCCGTGATGGGGGCGGTCCGTGTGGAGGCCAGGAAGCCTCGGGAGGCGGGAACAGCTGATTTCACTTCCTCACGTCTTTAAAGGCAGTTGGGCAGAAATTCAGGTTAGGCGGGAAGAGGCACCTTAGCAAGAGGGTGAAAGCCTGGGGTCTGGGCAGCACGCAGGCAGGCGGGGGTCCGGTCGGAGGGTTCGGAGGGCTGTTTGGGGTGGGGGGCGAGATGGCAGGAGGTGCCTGGCGTTCAGCAGCGCTCAGGAGACCCCAGGTGGCGTGCAGGTGGTGGTGGGGCCAGAGGTCTCGCGGGGTTCTGGTTGGCACCTTGTAAGCATGTCCTTCAGGGAGAGCTAATAGTTGTGTGCCTCTCTGTTAGCGGGCTGTCCTGGACCGCCAGGCCAGCCTCTCTGTGCTTTCCATTTCGTGGCCAACCTCGGACAGCTCCAGGGCGCCACTGGTCACTGATATGAATGGGTGTGTCAGTGCCTTTGGACAGGAGTTTAATTACAGCCCAGGGCACCTTGCCTTTCTTTTGTGGCCACCCCAGCACTGGTTTTGGCGCTTGAACGCTGATCCTGTTTCCTTGGAGGTGTGCTGAGGACACGCGAGTATTCAGGGTTTGTGAGCGGCTCTAGGTGTGTCCCTGTCAGTGTTCTCCATGCAGAGCTCCCCTGACACTGCCATGCAGCCGCCTGTGCCCTAGCGGGTCCCAAGAGCATCCTGGCGTCTTCGGGACCCAGCACCTCACTCCATAGCCCTGGCGTTTGCAGAGCCAGGGGCGCTGTGGGCCGGGGTGGATGGGAGGCTGCGTCTCTTTGTGGCTCAGAACCTTGTGGACGACCTCGAAGGACAGGGGAGCAGGGAAGCTTGTGCGGGGACACGTGGGGCTGTGATGCCTGCATTTCTCTGCCTTGGTGGAGAGTGGGGGATGGAGTGGAGCGGGGGCTCCTGGGGTCCAGTTCTCACCTGTGCACACTGCGTGGTGGAGATGGTGAGAGTGGTGAAGCTGGCTGAGCCTTTGTCGGTACCTGGTTCCATCTCACCTGAATGCTGCGAGATGGTGCTGCTGTCCTCTGTTGCACAGCAGAGTCGAGCCCTGTGTTGAACAGCTAGGAAGCCATAGAAACAGGGTTTGAATCCTGGTCTGTGCGTCCTAGGAGCTCCACACGGTTTATTTGGGGCTGGAGCCCCAGTCCCTGAGAGGTCCCTGAGAGGTACTACATGTGGCTGCAGAGAACCCTTGGTCATGCGTTTCTCTGCTCCATTGGAGACGTGCGTCATGGGCCGGCTGGGGTGAGCCTCAGGCCGCATCCTTGATGCGGATTTAGAACCTGCTGTAGAAGTGAGCGAGGAGGAGCCGTGCAGACTTCGTGGCTCTGCCTGCCGCGCTCCGCAGACTTCGTGGTTCGCCTGCCGTGCTCCGTGCGCACCTGCCGAGCCCGGCTCTTCGCAGCTGATGATCCCTCTGTACGCTCAGCTTCAAAGGCTGCCTCATCACCCCCGAAGCACACCAGCTCTGGGCGGCTCTAATGACTGAAGTTTTTTGTTTGTTTGTTTGATAAATTTGTTTATTTACTTTTGGCTGCGTTGGGTCTTCGTTGCTGCATGCGGGCTTTCTCTAGTTGCGGTGAGCTGGGGCTACTCTTTGTTGCGGTGCGTGGGCTTCTCATTGCAGTGGCTTCTCTTGTTGCGGAGCACAGGCGTGCTCTAGGCGTGCAGGCTTCAGTAGTTGTGCCTCACGGGCTCAGTAATTGTGGCTCACGGGCTCTAGAGCGCAGGCTCAGCAGTTGTGGCGCTCGGGCTTAGTTGCTCCGCAGCATGTGGGATCTTCCTGGACCAGGGCTTGAACCCGTGTCCCCTGCACTGGCAGGCAGATTCTTAATTACTGCGCCACCAGGGAAGCCCTGCAGTTTGTTTTGAAGCTCAGGTCTTTCCTCCTCTGGGCTCTGCATGTCTCAGAAGAGCCCTTGGCCTCAAGCTGTCAGTGTGTGAGGAGCCCTGCAGCGCCTGGAGCCCTGGTCTTGCCTTAGAACTCTGGCTGGTCCTGGGTGCCCCTGGGAGCCTCCTGGTGCCTTGGCCTGGGCCACTGACCGGGGAGCCGGCCGGCCCCCTCCACGTGGCGCTGCCCTCCTCATGCTGGGGGCTCTGGGCAGCGTTGGGAGGAGATGATTGTCGTTTAGTGAAGGGGGCTTGAGAATGAATGGATGGAGTACCATCTGCCTCGGGAGGTGGAGCCCTTGGCTACTGTGTTTTCCTGGCATCTGCCAGGTTGATGGGTTTCTCTGCGCCTCCCAGGGGTGCTTCAGATCAGCATGACAGTCATGATTCTTAATGTGGCTCTTTCCTCACTTTGTGCAAACCATTTAGTCTGTCGTTTCGAACCTTGGAATACAATTAGGCCTTGTGACCTTTGTCACCTGTGTGTGTGTGAGTTATGGTAGACTCAAGCTGTCCAGAGGCCAGCCAGGCCAGCGACGGGAGCAGAAGATTCCTGATGACCAGGGCGTGGGCGGGAGAACCTGCTCCCTGTGCATCTGGCTGGATTTCGTGCTGTGTCTGACCCGGGCCGGGGAGGATCTGCAAGCTCTCGCCGGTCTAAACGCAGGCTGCCTGCGGTCCAGTCTTGCCCCACCACGGAGTAGCTCTGTGTCGCCGTGTCCCCACCTTCTCTGCCTCACCTGTGAAGGTGATGGCGATAGGTCGTAGGATTGCCGTGCGAGTCGCCACAGAACCTCGGTAAAGCGCTGGGAGTGTGCCTGGTGCAGTGAGCCGGTGTGGGCTGGGGTTATGGCCATGGCTGTCACTGTCCTCTTGTTTGAGGTGCCTGGGAATGTGTGACTTCCGGCGTAGCGCAGGGCAGGGCAGTGGGGAGCTTTCCGGCGGGCTCATTAGGAGTGAGAAGGTGTGTCTTTTGGGGCGGGGGGCGGCAGAGAAGATGGGAAGGGGTTGAAGGTGTGGGCACACCTGAAAGATGGGGATGCGGGGTTTGCTGTGCATCACACGTGGCAGGTAAGACAAAAGACAAGAGTGAGGTGTTTGGTGAGAGCGTGCGAACGGTGGATTTGCCTCTTACGTTGCTGGAGAACTTAGCAGAAGAGCAGGTGAAGGCAGAGGGAACCGGGAGTTCAGTTTTGGACGCGTGGTGGTGGCGGTAAGAGGCCTGGTCAACAGGCACCTGAAGGTTGGAGAGGGTGGTTGGCCGTGGAGGCTGCGGTTGGCTTGGCCATCTAGACTAGGGGCGTGAGTGTGGATGCGACTCCGCCCATGGCCTACAGCCGGCCAGGCAGGCGGGAGCGCCATAGAGCAGCGCTGAAGTCCTCCTCCACCTGGACCGAGGGATAGTGGGGCAGCTGGGTGAGAGCTGGCTCAGGCCCAGTGGAGTCCTCGCCTGCGGCGCTCCTCGCTCAGGCATCCGCGCGTAGTCTGGCCCTCCCTCCTGGGGTTGTGCTTGGGCAGTTCCTGGTGACTGTGCCGCAAGTGGCACTGTGCACGCCTGCCCTCACCACGCTCCGTGCGTGCCCTGTTCCCCACTGCCGCGCAAGCTCCCTGGACCCAGAGGAGGGCCTGGCCCAGCGTGCGCTTGTTGAGCGAGTGAACGAATGAACGGCTCAGTTGATTGTGCACAGTAACGTGACAGACAGATGGAGTAAGGCCTGCGGCCTGGCTGCCTGTGCTGTGCCCGTCCTGGGGCACCAGCCTGGAAGTCAGGTGGGCAGAAGCCCAGGTCGGGCTGTGCATGGGCTGGCCAGCCGCTGACCCTGTCCTCTGCTGGGCGGGCTGGGCGCCATCGTGGGGGCCAGGCTTTGCCTCGTTCCTCTGTGCTCCCTCCATCTTGCATGGTGCCCCAGCTCCGTGGGCTTCCACGGGTTCAGTGATCACCCAGTGGCCTTGACTGGGAGGCAGGGACCCTAGGGAAGTCTGTACCACGGTGCTGACCGCGGGCCACAGCCAGTCTGCCTCAGCTTCTTGCCAGGGTGACTCGTGTGTGCCCTATGGGGACCTTCCCAGGCCCCCTTGACCCTTTATCCCCCTGGAGGGTGCTGAGCCTGGCAGGGAGAGCACGGGAGCCGCAGAGAAGCCGTTGTGGAGGATGGTCTGCTCCCGTCCCAGGCAGGGGCGGTTTGAGCGAGCGCCAGCCGTCCCCCACCTGGTCTCACGCTTGCCTTGGCCGGGTTACTGTCCCCGCAGCAGTGGCCCCAGGGGTTTTCAGTGATGAAGACCAGGGCCTCGCCTGCCCAGTCAGCTCTTGGTGCCACTCGACGTAAATGGGCTTCGGCAGGAGGTGTGGGACCAGCCTGTGTCTCAGGCTCGTCTCCTCCGTGGTGGTTGTGCGGCGCGCAGGTTCCGAGGACGCCGTGGGGCACGCCGGCCATGAGCTCGATGGTTCTAGACCAGGAAGCCCCTTCTTCAGGCCAGGCTGAGCTCCCACAGCTGGGGCTGGTCACACGGCTCACATGGCATGTGGCCACGGGGAGGAGCGCCGAGACGTGTGTGTGTGTCTCCGGGGTGGGGGATGGAGTGGCTCCTGGCAGACACACGCAGCCCCGGACTGTCGGGCTCTGACTTGTAGCTTCATCCCTGCACCTTCCTTCCGACTACTGGCTGTGAGATCTTGAGGAAGCTCCAACTTTATGGAGCCCTCGTTTTCTCTCCTGCGAATCGGTCATGATGACATTCATTCACGTGCTGACCGTCTCCCAGGGCCCTTTTAGGGTCTCTGAGAGTTGGCGCTGGGCTGCTTTCCGTGGCTGGCTGCTTCAGTGCAGAGGCCAGAGCACAGCCGTCTAGGGCGGCCTAGCCGTCTGTCCGGGGTGGACAGCGCCATCCAGCAGGACTCTCTGCGATGCTAGCAGTGGTCCACGTGCTGTTGGGGGCAGTGGCCGCTGGCCACACGCAGCGGTTGAGCACTTGGAATGTGGCTGGTGTGACCGAAGCGTGCGTTTAAGTCACCACATGTGGAGAGGCTGTCCTGCCTGTCCCCGTGCTGTCAGCTGTCCTTTCCTCCTGGTCTTGCCTCGCTCTTCACAGCACTAACCTGACACGTTCGTGTGTTGATTGGTGGGTTAACATTTCTTGTGTGCTTCTCCCTCTTGGAATGTAAACTCCATGAGAGCACAGTGACTTCGCGGGGGTGTGCTGCTAGAATCGAGGCCTAGCAGTTGTTTGTTGAGTGAATAGTAAACGTCTTCTCCTCTCTCCCCTGTTAAGACACGCTGTTGAGTCCTGGTGGGGTGGGAGGGGCACATGTGCCGGCTCTTTGGGTGCCTGTGTCCCTGCCCTGGCCCAGCCGGGATCGGGGCGGGCGGGACGTATTCGATGCCGACCCTGGAGCGTGGCAGGTGCTTCCGTTTGTCTCTGTCCAGCTGTCCGTCAGTCCCGCCCTCCCTTGCTCTGGTGAATCAGGTGTGGCAGCTGGAGGGGAAGGGCTGGCATGCCCAGCTGCCTGCTGGCCGGCCTGGCACCGGCCCCCTGGGTCCCAGCCCCTGCCCCGGCCGCAGTGCCCGCCAGCTCTCCCCGTCGTCCCCTCGGCCTCGCTTAGTGGCAGATTGATGGCTTAAAACCCACTAGCGAGTGAACGTGGCTCTTCTGCTTTATACCTAAGTGATGGGTTATGTGGCACCTGGGAAGGTACTTTGTGCTCCAGGCTTGTGCCTCGTGCCCGAGTGGGGCTGGCCAGTTTCCCTAGTGGCCGCGGCACTCGGCAGTGTCATTGAGATCATGTCTGTAAAAAGCGCTGGCCGCTTCACGGCGTTACGTGAACCTCAGTGGGGTGAGTGCCTGCCATGTGGTGCGTGCGTGCGTGTGTGTACACACATACACAAACACGTGTACATGCTCACATGTACTCACACACGAGTACGGAAGCACTGAGAAAATATAAGGCTGTTTGTTCCCTGGGAGAGATCTTTTCTTACTTCCTGGCTACCTAGTAGACCAGGGAACGTTTCTTAGAGGAAGTAGCTCTTGTATTAGATCCGGCTGGAATTGTGGAAAACAGCAAAACCCCAGAAGAGAGCATCCGGGGTGACCCAGAGCTGGGGCATCTGCAAGAGGGCAGCTGCTGGCGTCTCCTGGTGCTTGCCTCAGACCTCAGCCGCCGTCCCCTCCAGCTGCCGGCCCTCAGTCTGCGGTCGGGCCGGTCCGCCCTGTGGTGGACGTGGATGAAGGGCTCCCGGCCCGGTTCCCAGGGCGCGTCCTGGGGACACCAGCTTGGAGAAGCTGCCCGTGTCCCCGGCGCCCCTCCTAGTCCCACCCGGGCCGAGCGGCACCGGCTCTCAGCAGCCTGTCTGGACCGTGGCGGGCGTGTCTGCTGGGTGCCCGGGTCAGGCTGATGACCGAGGAGGCAGGACACGCGTCTGCCCGCGACACTGGCCTCCGCGGGGGCCGGGCGCCTGTGCAGGCTTCATTTCCCTTCTCTCCAAAGTGGGGTCGGCACAGTGTCTGCCCTTCTGGGTGGTGGTTGCTGTGCACACGCGGCTCGTGGCAGGAAGCCATCGTCTCTGTCACTACTGAGCCGGTTCCCCCTTCTGTGGGACAGGCCGCCACAGGAGGGCTCGCCACCCCACGTCTGGTGTCTGGTGCACGCGTGCTGACACGGACCTCTCAGGAAGTCAGGGGGCTTCCTTCCCTCCCTGGTGGTGTGGGAAGAGCTGCGGCCGACGCCCCAGAGCTGTGTCTCTTAAGGGACGTTAGGGGCCAGCCTTGCCGCATGGGGCCTGCTTGGGGTGTTGGGGCCGAGCACGCTCACCTGTGCCCTCCCGCCGTCTGGGGCGCCGCAGCGTGGGCACAGCCTCTGCGCCCTGCCCAAGTCTGCCAGTCACGTTAGTTCTCGGACCTCCCTGCTTGCTTGGGGCTCCTGGCAGGAAAAGGAGAAGCCAGCAGTTGCTGTGAGCATGCGGCTGAGTGCAGGGGACCCCCGGCCTCCTCGCCGGGCGGAGGGAGGGCACAGCACCTGCTTGCAGTGCCCGTGTTTGGACGTGGGGTGGTGCTTGCAGCCCTCGGAGCCACTCCCTGCGGCTCTCTCCTCAGCCCCTCCTCCGTGGCCTCCCCAGAGGGAGTGCTGTTACCAGGCTTCTCAATTGTGTGGCCAATTAGAAAGGGTGGGGAGAGCAGTGACAGAAAGCACTGGGGATGAATGGACCTCTTCCGCAGACGCCTCCCTGGGAATTGGGTTCTGCGTTCCTCTCCTTGAGTGGTGGTTCCTGGGTCTTCCAGTTGCTTCCCCATCAGTGTGGGTGAGAGCCTCGGGGCAGGGACGTGGAGGCCGGGCGCCCGTGCTGCACCTCTGAGGGTGGGTGCAGACCTTCAGGGCTGACGGCCGCTCCAGCTCGGCCCTGAGCCTGTTGGAGTTGCTTCACTTTCCAGACCGTGGCTGCCTGGCCTCTGTACCTGAGAGCAAGCCCCCTCCCGCTAAGGGAGAATCTGGTCCATGCTGGGTCCAGAGGGAAGTCTGGTCTCGCTGGCAAACGCCGTGGGGTTCCCGGCTGTGCCAGGGGAACCCCAGGTGTGGGATCACCACCTAGCAGTGCCCTTGGCCTCGCCCAGGCTCGTGTGAGGACGAGCCAGGAGCTGTATGTGGAAGCCCATGGCTGCAGTTGGTACTTGGGGGACTTAACTGCCCAGAGGGCTTCCCTGGTGGGCTCTGTGCTGTGTGACTCCTGTGGGGTCACCACTCGGCAGTCTGTCCGCCCAGCTCTTCTCCAGCTCAGTGAGTGTAAAGGGCGCCCGTCGGGCTTTCACCGCAGGCTCGGGCTTGGCGGGTTGGAATGGGGACCATGCTCCGTATTTCCTGTACTTCCTACTGGCGCCCCAGCGCTGCCGATGCTGCTGGCCGAAGGACCACACTGAGCAGCAGCAGCTCGTCTTCCTTGGTTTCCTGTTCCGTCGTGTGGAGAGAGGCCTGCTCACTCCTTTGCCGTCAGTACCTTGCGGGAAGGTCCTTAAAGCACCATGAGCTCCCTGGAGGGAGGGTGGAGGAATTTTCTATAGGAAGATGGCCTTTGTTCTGTTAGGGGTCATCAGTCTCTTGCTTTTGTCACCCTCACTTCCGGTGGACACACACAGGTGTGCTGCCACCTGGAGGGGCGTGTGTGTGTGTCCCACACAGGCCCTGCCATCACCAGCTGAGGACTTTGGCCGACCTCTGGGCCCTCCGTTCCACACGCAGACCCGAAGGTTCCGAGCCTCCTGATGGGCCTGCTGGTGAGTTTGTGCCCAGCTTGACCTGTAGCCGAGTCCCCAGCCTCTGACCCTGGAGGTTACCCTGCGCTCGTGTCCCAGAGACGACTCTGTCCTCGCGGGGCTCTCCAGCCCTGCTTGGGTGAGGGAGGACTCGGCTCTCACTCTGGTGCCCCTTCACGCCCATCTGTACAGCAGGCAGTATAGACGCCGTGCTGGTGGAACGTGTGCAGTCTGAGGTTGCACTGGCAAAGACACCTGGTTTGGTCCTGGTGGCTCCGGAGGGGAGAGCAGTGGAGCAAGGTGGCTGGGAGGTCGGGGGGCAGAGTGTGGGTCCGCAGCGGCTCTCCTGGGCCAAGGCCGCCCCCCGCCCCCTTTGCCCGGGAGAGCCCCGGGCGCTGCCCTGTCTGCTGAGGAGGGGCCGGGGCTCCCATCCTGCCGCCGCAGCCAGCTTGTGTTGTCTCCTCTCAGCAAGACGAGACGCCATTAATATTTCACACCCAGACTGTTTTCTTGCATGCTTTGCATTTCCATATTTAAAATGCCATTTACATATTCATGGGCCTTTTAAATAAGTTTTTATTGTTAAGGCATGTGGAAGTGGATAAAATGTGAAACTCCCCCTTTTAGTCAAGCACTGGAAAAAATGTTCATCCCCAGAATGACATCGATTTCTGAGTGGTTAGCTCGGTAGCAGTGGCTGCAGGAAGATTACCGCGGGAGGCTGCGTGTCCGGCTCCATCTGGCCCTCCCCGCAGCGTGCAGACACCGGGCTGGGCAGGCCTGCGGCCCTTTCGCGCTTGTGGGTTTCTCCTGGTTTGGACCACGCCTTCCACCTGAGCTCCGACGATGTCATCTGTTTCCCTTTGGTGGTAGAATGCTTGGTTAGGACGTGGCCGACCCTCTCTCCGAGGCGCACCAGGCAGCCTCTGGTGGGTGGATCCAGGCACTTCCGAGAGTGCACCGCACTCTCCCACTTCCCTCCTCCTCATTTCTGGCGTCAGAAGTGCCCTGTCCCTGACTCCAGCTTTGGCCTTGTATTGGAGGCAGCTTGGTACAGGGAAAGAGCCCAGCCCCCAGTGAGATGGCGGCTGTTCCTGGCTCTGCTGCCACCAGGCGTGGGGCTTGGACAGAGCCGGCCAGCCTGTCCGTGCCGCAGTCCCCGTCTGTGGGAGGGGCAGCAGCACCTGCCCTCCTCTCCGTGCAGGGTCAGTACCATGGTCACTGAGGGTGTGCGAGGTGCTGGCCTGGGGCTGGTCGGAGAGCTCCTGGTCTTCCTGTTTCTTTGTGTCTGGGCACCAGCGAGTTTGGCCAAGCCTTTGCTTCCATAGTGTGTGGGTGGCAGGGAGCCGGTTGGACAACCTGAGGACTGACCGGAACGGGAGGCCCTGGAGGGGCATCTGTGGGCTGCCTGCCAGCCTTGGGGTCTGGGGTGGGTCTGACCTTATGCCAAGCATAGCTCCTGGAAGTGGCCAGGTGCTTCAGGGCCGTGGAGGGCTTTTGACCCCTCAGAGGTGTAGCCGTGATGGCCTGCTGTGTGGCTTGGTGTGTTGCAGAGGAGCTGATGGAGGGCTTTTCGGAGTCCAAGTAATAGAGCACCAGCCTGGACGGTCCTCGGAGACCCAGGGAGACTGCGGCTTGTTCAGACCCAGACTACAGAACTCTTGACCTTAACATGAAATTTTATTGTCTCAGAGAGGCCTTTCTAAGTGGTAAACAAAGTCAAAATCAAATGTCATAGTCTGGTTTTTAAAAGGTCTTTAAATATGTCTGTGAACTTCCGACCATGAGATCTAAGCCACCAGGCCACATCCCACCCTCACAAATCCCGGGCACTGCCCGCACCGCTTTGCTTTCTTGGAGATGGGCTGAGTGAAGGTGTGCCGGTGAGGTCTCCGATGGCAGCCCTCGGGGGTAAGTCGCTTTTCCTGTTGTCTGAAGAGGGTGGCAGGTACCGTCGGCTTTTGTCAGCGTGGCCAAGTGGAGGGTTGGCCTCCAGCTACCAGGACGTCGCGGACAGCAGTGTCAGGGGTGTGGCTCCCCAGCTGCAGGTGTTGCATCTCTCCACGCGGAGACCCTCAGGCGGCACATACTGGAACACCCTGGGTGGATTTCTTGTGGCTGGTGGGGGCTCTCAGGATGTATCTTTTGCTCCTGCCCAGCCTCTGGTGGTGTTTGAATGACAGCTTCTCCCAGCGCGTTTGTTTTTTTCCCCACACACTCAGGGCTCTGGGCCGTCGCCAGTGGCTGGTTCCAGAGACCAGAGACAGGCCCAGAGCTGGGGGACCAGGTTACACTCCCAGGACCACGGACCCTATGGGCCAGGGGACACTGGCCCCATTGGCTGAAGGCAGAGGGGACCTCTGGGCACACCTTCCTTGGCGAGCCTCGGACCGCAGACCTGGGAACGCGGAGGAGGAAGGGCTGCCCTGTGTGCAGCGCTGGGGGGGCTTTGGGGCTGTGATTGCTGTGGAGTGAGGTGACGGGCCTCAGCTCAGATCTGGCCGTGCTCCTCACTCAGGCTCGCCCAGCGGGCAGGCGGCTCTGGGCGGTGCGTGACGGCTGCTGCGCGGGCTGCTGTCCAGGGTGCGGGGATGAGCAGCCTCCTGTCCGCTCGGTCTCCATCACCTCCTCCCGCCCCGCCCCGCCCTGCCCTGCCCCGTGCTGGCCCATCCACCAGTGGGAGGAGGGCCTATCTATCTGTCTGTCTGTCCGGGCCTGGGCTTTGCAGCCTGTTGCTGAACGTGGGCCCCAGGTGTTCAGCAACAGGCTGTGGGCCCGGGTGCGTCCACATCTTCAGCTTCTCGGCACCTCGGCTGCTTTCCCATTTGGAAAGCCGGGGGATGGTCCCTGCTGCACCGGGTCCTTGGGGCGCCGGAGCTGGTGGAGCTCCCGGCATCTCCAGGTGCCCAGGGGTAGCAGCCATTGTCGTCTGAGGAGTAGCATCTGTGGTCTCCGGGTCCCCACGTTGCCTCAGCCTGCTTCCTTGTCTGCAGCGAAGGGCGGACTCACTTTTCCTTGGGCATCTTAGGAGGTCGAGCGGGCGCAGCCCCGCGTGGAGTTGGTGCTGCCTGGGCCGCGGGGTGGGAGGAGGCCGTCGGCTGGTCCTCTGGGCGGCCTCCCCCGGCCTGACCCTTCCTCAGCGCGGCCGAGCCGTGCACCACCTCGCAGGGGCGGTTTCCTTCCATTGTGTCAGTGGGATCTCTCTCTGGCTGGGGGCCCTGCATCAGGCTGAGTGGGTGCCAAGTGTGTGCCCGTGAGCCCCAGCTGGAGCCGGGCTGACGGGACGGAGGGCAGGACGGCCTAGTGACGGGAGTGTGGAGGGAGAGCTTCCCTCGGCGGTGGGTGACCTGCGCCCGGCCCCTCTTCTCTTCTCGGAGCCTGTGTGGAGGCAGCCCACGTTCTCCCACTCCCGCAAATGCTTGTGGGACGCTGGTCACAGGGAGCTGCTCCTGGAGGTGGCTCAGGGCGTCCCGCTCCCTGTGTCGTCGGCGCGACGGCCACCCTGCGCTCTGTGGGGACGGACACAATGCGCAGGGGTCTTGGTGGCGGCAGCGGCCGTCAGGACTGGTACCGCGCCGAAACCGTGTGGGGCCCAGCTCGGTCCCTGCGTGGCTGTCCCTCTGTGGGACCTCGGCGGTCCCTGGAATGTAGTTGGGAAACTGCCGACCCAAGGAACTTCCTGTTTCAGGTTTCGGGGCCAGGGCTTGGCCCTGTGGGTCAGATCCCAGAACCTTCGGGAAAAGCGCGCCTTTTCCTGCTGAGGGTTTAGATGTCGCCAGGTCACAAGTCTTCCTTCCCCGGGAAGAGATGGAGTTGATGAGCTATGTTTGCAGTGTCTGGACCCAGGCAGGGCAAAAGATGATTTGTACAAGTTGCAAAAAGGAGAGGAAAGGGAATGTGTGGAGCCAAGTCAGATCCTTAATCCACTTCGTGACGATTCTGTCGGAGAACAGAGAACAGACGTGGTCTCAGCACCCCCAAGGAAGAAAATACCATCTGGCAAGAGGGTGCCTGGGTTACCACCATCCTTGGGAAGCAGACAAAATCTTCTTTACTGGCTCCTGCAAAAGGGGCGTTAGAATCTAGGTTTCCACAGACATTTGGACAAAAGCAGAAGTGAGTAATCTCTGAATGTTGTTTACTGTTGGACGAAGGAGATGCTGAAAGGACCCTTTGTTTGGCCCGCTGACTTTCGGTGCCTTGGAACTTTTGCTCCCTGGTCTAATTGGAAGGGATTAGGGGGGCCCAGCCCAGGGAAAGCAGTGTCTCCCTTGTAGCAAGAGCCAGCGCAGACGGTCAGGCCCTGCATCCGCTGTCTGCTGAGGTTGGAGGTGGGGTCCCCGTGCCTGAGGCTCAGGCTTCCTGCGCCCCAGCCTCATGCTCAGGGCTCCCGTCCAGCAAGGGTCACAGCCTCTTACTGACGCTCCTCTCAAGCTTCCTGATACTTTGTGTGAACTTGAGAAGCCCTGAGCCAGAGAACTTCCTCCTTGGCCGTGAAGCCCAGCCGCTGCTGGCTCGTGTCAGAGAACAGGCCGAGGAAAGCACACACGTTGATCCCCACGTACGTGTGCGCAGCAGTTCTCCGATGTCGTCAGGCGGTCCCGGTGCACTTTCCTGCCTTGTTCGGCAAATGGTAGCAGTCCGGTCCTCTCGCCCTCAGTGGCTGCAGGACCTCCACCCTCCACTCTCCCAGGGAGGCGGAAGGGGGCGGGACAGGGATGAGATGGAGAGCGGGGAGGGCCCTGCTCTCTGAGGACCCTCTCTGCGGCCCGGGGGCCTGGCACAGTGGCTGGGAGCTCGTTCTCAGGCAGCCTGGTGGAGAGCAGGGGCCTCCAGGAGGCATTGCTGGGCGTCAGGTTGGGGTTGTGCCTCTGAGGGGCTCCACATCCTGTTGTAAAACCGGGGAGGACAGAGTCGGGACAGCGGCCGCGCCGTGTGCTCCTCTCACTTGGTCCTTGCCCTCGCCCTGCGCGGTAGGCACAGTGCCCCTCATTTCACACCATTGCCCCACGGCCGTGGATTCGTTCACGGTGGAGTCGGGCTGTGAGCTCGGGTGTGCCCATCTCTGAAGCACGCGCTCTCCTGTCCACTGGCCCCTCGTCGGGAGGTGCTTTTTCACGCTTGGTCGCCTGGATTGCCCCTGAGGGTCGTGAGGCCCCACTTCCTGACCTTTTCTAACACTGAGGCAGAGGAAGGCAGCTCTGCGCACGCAGCGGGGAGTGGTGTAGCTGAGGCTGGGCGGTGTCGGTCAGCCCGCCTGTGCCTCCTCGTCCTGCTGCGCAGCGTGGTCCTGCCCCTCCTGCCCGGGGACCGGCTCGAGAACTGGGAAGGTGGGTTTGTGTGTGGTACAGTCTGGCTGTGCTTCCCAAATGCCAGAATCGCACAGGGGCCCAGCTGGCTGCTGAAGAATTGCGCGGAGGAAACAGCCTGAAAGTGTAGATTCTTGGGACTCACCTCCACGGATTTGGATTTAGGACTGTTTGCTAAACATATTCGCCCTTTATTAGCACGCTGTTTACTCGTGTCCATGGTGAGCGCACACGTGTGGTCGCTGGGAGCTGATGGACGAGCGTTGAGCACCTTGCCTCCCGGAGGCCGGACGCCGGGCCTCCGCGGGTTGACCACCCCCGCGCTCCTGCGGCAGCCGCGTGCTCACTTGTAGCCTCAGGACTCCTTTCCTCCAAACAGCTGCTTTTGTTTGCAGGGCTCATATCTGCTGATACTCACCATTTGGGGAAATTAAAACAAATACTAAAAATTTATTTACAATTATATTTATACTATGATCTCATTAAACAACTCATTACCTCTTAATAGGAAGTGTACTTATGAGAAGTGTATTTTCTAAAACAAGAATTTAGGGAGGAGAATGACATTGTTTGACATTTTTACGAATCTCTACTGTCTGTGGAATAGCAGCCGTCTCATGTCTGCTCTGCATCTAGCCTGGTTGAAGAGCATGAGGTACCTGCTCCCGCACAGACCTGTGGTTGGGGGAGGGAGGCCCTGGGTGGCCTACAGCGCCCAGGGTGCTGGTGTTGGTGGATGGGGGGGGGTTGGAGGAATGCGGGCTCACTGTGCTCTGACGCTCACGGAGGCTGGCTTGTCTTTCCACGTGGTGTCCCTTTGAAATCTTGATGGGAGTTTGGAGGGTGTTCTGTGATGTTCCTCCATCTGAAATTCAAGGATACCAGTCATTAAACGTTGGGGAAGATTTCCCCAGTTGTGGTGTTTCTGGGAAGGAGTTCACGTCTCACAGCAAAGGCCAGTTTTGCCGTGTGTCGGGGTGGCTGGAGGGGGTGTCTCCGGTCCTCAGCAGCAGAGCTGGCTGTCCCTCCAGCTGTCCTTGTTCCGGGTGGTCAGGGTGGGAGGCTGCCTGGCTCCGGGTTGCTTCCCACCTGATTTCTCGTGATGTTAAGAACCGGGGCAGGGCTTCCCTGGTGGCGCAGTGGTTGAGAGTCCGCCTGCCGATGCAGGGGACACGGGTTCGTGCCCCGGTCCGGGAAGATCCCACGTGCCGCGGAGCGGCTGGGCCCGTGAGCCATGGCCGCTGAACCTGCGCGTCCAGAGCCTGCGCTCCGCAACGGGAGAGGCCACAACAGTGAGAGGCCCGCGTACCGCAAAAAAAAAAAAAAAAAAAAAAGAACCGGGGCAGCCTTATGAGGCTCTCTGCAGTGCAGTGGGGCCTCCATGTGCCCAGAGAGTGACCAAGAATAGCCTTAATGAGAGGGGACAGGGCCTCCCCAGAGACTTTTACCGCTGCTGGGCTTACTCAGGCTCACGCAGTGTTTAAGTGGGCAGGTTTTTCTTTACACTGTGGTAGATAGAGAGGCCGAGTTCTTGTCAAATATTTACATCTTTCACCCAAGTAAGAAACTAGAGGCTTTCCCGCCGAGATTAGGAACGAGTCAGGGGTGTCCAATTTAACTTCATACCGGAAGTCCGCGAATGCAGTAAGACAAGGAATAGGAAGTAAAAGGTGCACAGTGGGAGGAAGGAAGAAATAAAACAGTCTTTGTTTGCAGTTGACATGATTGCCTAGGTATAAACATCCCAAAGAATCAAGCAAAAAGCTCTTAGAACTAATAAGCGATTATAACAAGGTTGCAGGACACAAGGTCAATATATACAAGTCAATGAACATTTAGTGTGAAATTTAGAACTTTGTATCATTTACATTAGCACCAAAAACAAACAAACAGAAATACTTAAGTATAAACCAAACAAAACACGTACAAGATCTAATGAGGAAAATTATAAAACTCTGGTGAAGGACATCAGAGATCTGAATGAGTGCAGAGCGAGCCCACGTTCATGGATAGGAGGACTGCGTGTTGTCATCGTGTCAGTTCTTAAAATGCCCTATAGGTCGAAAACAGTCCCAAGCAAAATGTGGGCAAACTTCTTCTAAAGTTTGTATGAAGAGCGGGAGACCCAGAAGAGCCAGTACAATGTTGAAGGAGAACAAAGTTGAAGGACCGACACTCCCCGACTCCACAACTTCCTGTAAAGCCCCAGTAACCAGGACAGTGCAGTGCTGGGGAAGGAACAGACAGCCAGTTTCATGGCACAGAATAGGGAGCCAGAAACAGATCCCATGAACAGAGTCAACTGCTCTTTGACGAAAGAGCAAAGGCAACACAGTGGAGCCAAGAAAGTCTCTTCAACAAAGGGCGCTGGAACACCTGGAAGTCCACATGCTAAACAAACAGGTGAGTCTAGACACAGACCTTATGCTTTCATACAGATTAACTCAAAATGGACTGTGGACCTAAACGTAACGTGCAGAACTACGGCTGTCCTAGAAGGTGAAGGAGCAAGTGTGGCTGACTTTCGGTTTGGCAATGACTTTCTAGATGCGACGTCAGAAGCACAGTGTGTGAAAGAAAAAGTTGGTAAACGGGACCTCATTAAAACTATAAACTTTAGCTCCATGAAAGATGCTGTTCAGAGAATGAAAAGACAGACCACAGACCGAGAGAAAACACAGTTGACAGCGCAGGGGTTAATTCACGTATGACTTATAGTCCACATCCTCGGGTTCAGCCGACCACAGACTCTGTAGTATTGTGGTATTTACTGTTGAGAAATATCCGTGTGGAAGTGGGCCTGTGCAGTTCAAACCTGTGCTGTTCAAGGGTTACCTGTATTTGCAAAGCACGTGTGTGATAAAGGACTGGCACCCAAAATATACAAAGAATTCTTAAAATCCAAAAGGAAGAAAACAGCCCAATTACAGAATGGGCGGAAGATTGAACAGACGCCTCACCAAGGAAGATAAACAGATGGCGAATAAGCATATGAGAAGGTGTTCCTACATCACGTGTCGTCAGGGAAAAGCAGGTTAAAACAACAGTGAGATGCCACCGTACTCCTGCTAGAATGGACAAGATTGGGAGCGCCGGCGACACCGAATGCCCCCGAGCGCGCGGAGCAGCAGGCCTCGCCGACGCTGGGGGGAGTGCAGCGCGGTGCAGCCGTCTTGGAAGACAGTGTGGTGGCTTCGTACAAAAGCAAACGTGCTCTTACCGCGCAATCCAGTACTCGCGTTCCTTGGTATTTACTCAAGGGATGTGAAAACTTAGGTCCACATAGAAACCTGTACACAGGTGTTTCTATCAGTTTTATTGATGAATGCCAAAACTTGCAAGCAACCAAGGTGTCCTTCAATAAGTGAGTGGATAAACTGATGCATGTAGACAGTGAAAAGAAGTGAGCTATCAGGCCATGAAAAGACATGGGGAACCGTAAATGCGTGTTATTAAGTGAAAGAAGCCGACATGAAGGCCCGACATAGTGTGTGGTTCCAACTATATGACAGTCTGGAGAAGGAAAGGCTACGGAGACAGTTGGGAGACGGGGAGGGAGGGGGGAGTAGGTGGGGGGCAGACGAGTGTTTTGGGCAGTGAAACTACTGTGACATAGGAATGGTGGCTACGTAATGTGTATTTGTCAAAACCTGTTGAATGTACAAGCCAAGAGGTGAAGCCTAATGTGAACTGTGCACTTCAGTTAATAATAATGTAACAGTGTCTGATCATCAGTTGTAACAAACGTCCTGCACTGCAGAACCCTGACACTCTGCTTAGTTTTCTGTAAACCTGCAACTGCTCTAAAAATAATGTCTATTACTTTAAAACAAACAGAAACCAAGCGAGATGGACCTAGAGAAAGAGCTACCCCGGCAGTCAGGGTCTTGAGACAAGTGCAGGTGGATTTGCCCTTTGTTCCGAGTCTGTCCAGTTTTCCTGGCGCCCTGGGGGCGTGAGGAGAGGACCACGCTGGGGCAGCAGGGTGCATTCTGGCTCAGGCCTGTGTGGGCGGGGGCCGTAGGTCTTTGGCGACTGCCAGTTACCATCTCCGTGGAAGTGGATCCACTTGACCAGAGAGGCGGGAATGAGAACGGCTGTCAGTCTTGTACTTCCTGGCCCACTGTGACGTCACTGCCAGGGTCCAGGGAGGAAGTGGAGGGGTTGCAACCACACAGTACAGGAAGCCCCCGGGGAGTGAGGTATGGGGTAGGGGACATACCTGAGCTGCTCTGCCATCACCCAGGCTGGCGCCGGCAGGAATGTTCCAGGCCCCCTGTGTGAGCGTGAGCTGGGGGACTCCAGCGGTGCTGCCCTTGAGCTGTGCAGGGCCCCCTGGGACGGGGCTCAGCAGGGAAGGAGGGATGGAACTTCGAATTTTAAATCGGTTTAAATGCCTTTCAATTTGAAGCCTCGATTGTTCCTTCTCTGTTCCTGTTGGAGAGCCAAGGATGTTTAGTATTCTCTCATTTCTGTGCTCTGCTAATTTTATTGTCTTTCTATATTTTCTTGCCATAAATATAACAGATTTTATTCTGTATAAACCATTTTTAATATAGCCTCTCGTAAAAGCCAGAGGAATGAAGGGGATTATGCCTTGGCAGCCCTCAATACGAACGCTTGCCCTTGCATTTTTAAGCCTTTGGGCCAGGCCGCCTTGGAGCCTTCCTGAAACAGCCCTCAGCGTGGGCCCTCGGAGGTGCTCCTGCTGTGTGCACCTTCCGGTGGCCATGGGGGACCCGGCAGTGGGAGCCATCACCTGCTTTCCCCTTCAGAAGCTCACGGTGCAGCAGGAGATGGGGCCCAACTGTATGAGCTTAGGTTTGGAAAAGCGTGGAGTCTGGGGAGGGGTGGTTCTCTCCGGGTCACCCTGTGGACCAAGGTCCTCCTTTCCCGGACATCCTGTCCACGCAGAGAGACTCACTTCTCCGTTGCGGGTGCCCCATGGCTGGGCTCGAGCGTCTCTCAGCTCTGTCCACTCCGTCGCCCACCCGTTGATGGGCTGACCTAGGGGAGGCCCCTCCCAAGTGAGGCTGGAAGAGAGGAAGGAGCTCTCTCGCTCGGAGCCACCTGGGTCTCTGTACATCTCGGCCCAGGACTTGGGGTGCCCAGGAGGGGGCCCTGGAGGCTGCTGGCTCAGTGCAGCGGGGAGTCCCGGGTCTCCTCCACTGGAGGCGGGGAGGCGGGCTCTGAGGGCTGCGCGTGGTCTGGGGGGTGCCGTCCTCTGGGAGAGCTGCCCTGGAGGGGCCGTGTTGGAGCAGTTTCGTGATCTGTTTAAATATCCCTGACTTTTGGGGTAATTACTCCATAAAGTATCTTATCATTCATTGTAAAATAGGTTTCAAAAAAAGTTTCCAGCGAGTTAATCTGGTCCTCCGAGACGGTGCTGCGTTTCACGCGCAAGTACCCCTCGTGCCACCTGCAGCCACCACGACGCTCGCAGGCGCTTTGGCTTCCTCCCGTCCCCGCGGCTCTGTCTCCCACACACACACAGCTCATGCCCTCTCTGTGACGGCCCTGGACTCGGCAGGCAGAGGTGGGAGCCCGCCTCCTCGGGTACCAGGAGGGAGAACGGGAGGCATCCAGGGTCCGGCCCCCGACACACGTGGAGTGTGTGGGTACCTGCCGCACCCCCCCCCCGGTGGGGGCTCAGGAGAGGGCCAGGCAGTGCCCAGGCAAGCCTGGCAGGATTAGACGCTGTGCCCGCACCCTGGTAGAGAGCCTGCATGCCCCGGGGCTCTCGCGCTAACTCGGGGGGCTGTCGTGGTACGGGGTGGGGGGTCGCTGTGGGGTGGCGCTGTCCTGTGCCCTGAAGCCCCGGGCTTGGCCTCCCGCGGTGAAGAGGCTTCTTCATTCCTTTGCGGTGCCCGGATGCTCTGGAGGTCGGGCCCGAGACGTGGGTGTGCTGTGAGTCCCCTGTGACCGCCCATCTGCCCCTCTGACCGCGGTGGCTGCAGACAGGACCCTGGGGGAGGCTGTCGGCCAGGCCCCTGCAGGCTTTCTAGGGACCACAGAACTCCATTTGTTTCTCCGATCGTGAGCCGCTCGTCCTGCCGTGTCTGCTGTGCTTGTCTCCTCTTGTCACGGGGTCGGGGGTGTCTGCCTAGTCGTCCCTGTGCAGATGGGACTTCTGGAGGTGCCGGGTGACCCTGCATGCTTTCCTCCCCGGGTGAGAGGAAACACCTAGGGTTTCATGTTCTAGAGTTTTGTTTACTTGACTCGAGCAAAGTTTTCCTTGGCATCCTCGTCATGGGCGGGTAGCAGCAGGGGTGTTGCCAGACAGGAGTGACCGGTACCTCACGGAGCGCTCTGGAAGCAGAACACACGGTCCTGCGGACGGAGCCCTGTACCTTTCTGCACCTGTGGAAGCACAGTCCACATCCCAAGGTCAGACCTGGCCCTGCTCCTGCCGGGCCTTGTGTGTGCGTCTCCTCCGCCCTTTCCGCCTGGCAGGGCGGGGGCCCCGCCAGCTTGCCGCTTCTGAAGGGGTCCTGCCAGGCCTGCCGTGGAGATGCTGCCGTTCCGTCCCTGCGCTTTTGGCTCTCGAGCCGAGTTCCCTCTGGCTCTGGGCCTAGAAAGATCGTCAGAGCACTGCCTGCCCCAGGTCTGTTTGGACCCCTGCGGGGCCTCTCCTATCTGTCTTCCTGGAGCAGGCGGGGGTGGGGTGAATGTGTTGCCTGCACTCTGGCCGGTGGGTCAGTGCCAGGCAGCACTTCCCCTCCCCCGTGATCCTAGACGCCCTGGAGAAGAGGCCACGAGAAGGTGTCATGCTGCCCCTCCACTGGCATCTGCTGGCTCCCTCCTGGCTTCCTGTGGACGCAGGTCCCTGGGGAAGGGGATCAGTGGGGAGGGAGAGTGGGGTTAGCAGCACCGGGCCCGAGCAGTCGCCTCCTTCTGGGGCGACGGTGGATGGCCCTCCTCCTCCCTGGCCAGGAGAGCCCGGCGGCCAGCGGGGACTGGGGTGAAGGGGGTGGTCCTGGAGGAGCCGGCTGAGGGCCCCAGCAGCTCCCCATGCTGCTCCTGGAGTTCAGGGGACACAGGGGCTTCAGTGCCAGGCAGGCAGCCCAGCTAGTAGCCCTGGGAGTTAGTTAATTGGAGTGACCGTGCTGGGACTTCGGTTGGCCACCGACCCGGCGTGGCCGAGGCTCCAGGCCAAGCCCTCAGCCCTCTCTCTGATGGAGGTTAATTGTGTTCTGTTGTTTCCAGCAAGTCCCATATCAAACACGACCTGAGAGGCCTCCACGCCTGCTCTAAGGACTCATGATTAAACGCTGCCATTGGAGAGGCCATCCAGAGCTGCTCCTGACTGTCATTCTCTCGAAGTGGCTGCTTGGGCTTTGGTTGTGAGTCCTTTCCTGATGAGCGGTTTGTTCTACGCGAGCTGGACGGCCTGGGGCCTGGCCTCTACCTCCCCGCCCCTGGCCCTGGGAGGGACCAGGGTCACATCGCAGACAGTAGCCTGGCACTTGGGGCTCAACAGCTGATGACTCTGCCAGTTTTCAAGCAGAGCCATTTGGTGAGATGAGCCGGGCTCCCGGCTGCAGGAAGTGGTGGAGCCAGCTGAGGACAAACGCGGCTCAGTTACAGAAGCGTGAAGTGATTAGTCTGGGATCAGAGAGCTATCAAGGATATATGCAGACTGGAGCAAGCATCTGGCTTCCCGAAAAGCACTCGGGGAGAGCAGCCGCTTCTCGGGTCCAAACCCGGTCTCGCATTTACTGTGAATTTATTGAAGTAGGCTCAGCGCATTCTTGCATCTGATGAGCGTGACTAAAAATGCATTTTATTTACTGAGTGCCTGTCGTGGGTCAGGAACTCAGCAGGCACTGGCTGTAGTTATCACAAACGGCGCCGAGGGTGGGCCTGTTCTTAGTCTTCAGGTGCGAGTTAGAGAGTTGAAGCCGCACGGCCAGTGCAGGGACGGTTCAGGGCAGTTCCAAGGCCGTCCGTTCCCCTCTGTCCTGCTGTCTTGACCGGTGCTCCCAGGGCCAGTGTGTCCTCGAGGGCAGTGGGGCTCGTGGGGACCCAGCACCCTTCAGACTTTGCTGTCCCCACTGGGCCTTTTTCTTGGCCCAGCTCCTTGGGAACTTGGCCCCCAGAGCCACAGTGACTGGCCTGTTGTCCAGGCCTCTCCCCAGAGTGCAGCGGGCATGGCTGCAGGGCTCCTCTCCCCCGCCGTCCCCGTCCTCCTGCCCTGGCTCCTCCTGCCCTCAGCAGACCCCCTCCCCCACGGCTCCGGCGGGGCTGGCTCCTGGACACCTCTGTCCTCGCCCGCCGTCCCGGCCTGTGCGGGCCACCGGCGCTGCCGCCTTCTCCCTCCTCCTGGAGGGGAGGGTCCGTGAAAGGCGTCTGGTGCCACCTTCCGTTCTGGGCACCGTGCTCGGGGTTAATTCCAGAGTCCTGACCGGCGGTCCAGGCCTGCCCCTGCTGGCCTCTCTGTGCAGGTTTCTGGGCCCCTGGTAGCTGAACTAGGTGCCCCCGCTGTGCTCCCAGGGCTCCCCCTGTGTGACCTGCAACACCTTCAGGAACCACCTGTTGCCCATGTCGCTGTCCCACCACGTCCACGTTGTGGGCACGGAGGGGGCAGGGCACGCCTTCTCCTTGGTGTCCCCCCTCCCCCCCCACAGCCACGCAGAGCACGTGTCTGCTGCAGCAGTGGACCCATGGCCCCCGCTGGACAGGGGGTTACCGGTGGCACAGGTGTTAACGCCTTCCCCAAGGGAGGGAACGTTGGGGGAGCCCCTGAAGCAGGGGTTCGGGAGTCCTGGCCGCCCTCCTGTGCTCTTCCCTGGAAACACAGCCCTCGGGCCAGCCTTTGTGAGGCCCACGTCATTACTCACGTGGACCCCTCTACTACAGAGCCTTCATTTTAATTCAGTGTTCCTTTGAAATGCCCTGTTAGGCACACAGTGACACAGTTCGTCAGCCTGTTTGCCCGGCAGTGTGAAGCAGGGGTTGTCTGTCTTGAGGTCTGTGGTTTCTAGTGAAGCCCCCCCGAAGGCGGGCAGTGTGGTTGCCGTCCCGCCTGGCAGCGCACGCTGACGGCTGCGTGGGGCTGAGGAGGTGCTGGGCACTGTTGCTCGCGGCACCACCACTTCCCCGCAGAAGTAACTTGCTAACCCTGCGTGTTTAAAAGCTGTGAGTGGCAGTCGCAGGTGGGCTTCAGGAGCTGTCCTGGGCCTTCTCACGCCTGGGTTTTCAGAGTGGAGGCTGCGCCTGGCGTGGCCTCGCACTCGGCGCCTCGAAGGGTCCACACGCACCGAGGTGGTCAGGACTGTTTCACGTCGCCGCTCACCCCATCCCTCGCCCTGTTCCTGACCCAGCCTTGGGCAGGAGCGGGCACTCCTGCTGTCCCAGGACCCTCCAGGGTCCCCGAGCGTGTGCTCCGAGGGGTGGGGCTTCCTGCCCCATCCTGTGGGTCTGTGACTGCCTGAGTTGTCATGTATTCAGAAGTGAAATTCGAAACTGCCCGTTTGGGGTCCAGTCTTTTAAATTTTGGATCAGTGAACTGGGAGCCTCTGTGAGGAGCTTTGGGTCAGCGGGCCACCCTTTAAGCCCTTTCTCACGTCCACTCTTACTTTAATCATCTCGCTACATCTCTACAGCTCCAGGGGCCCGTGCGGAGGGTGCTGACCCCACCTCACGGGGGAGGAGCCGGTGAGGGATTTGGCAGCGGGCCACGCGGCAGTGGCAGTGGGACTGCCTGGGCTCCTGTGCCCTGTCAGCGCCCCCCACCCTGGGCAGGAGATGCACTTTGTAGGAAGTAGCTCTGGAGCGTCGTTCCCTTCTTAGGGGACTGACTGACAGCCATGGACTCCTCTCACCTGCGGAACCACAAACGTCAGCAGGGAGAGGGACGGCGGGCTGCGTGCTGATTGGCCTCTTCTCAGAAGCTGAGTGCTGGGCTGCTTTTAAATAGATGCTCTGAGCTGACTTTTCAGGCAGGCTGTTGTACTGAGATATTAAGGCTGGCTAAATGTCAGGCTCTCTCTTGGTATTATCTCCTTAGTTTATTTTAAGAGCCGCCAGCAAGAGACCCCAGGAGACCATCGGGTAGAAACCAAGGCAGGAACTCAAACTGGTGTTATGACGGCGTCTAGGGGTCTCATATCGCTCACTGCCTGGGCTTCTGGGGAAGCCTCTCTTCCGTCTGGGTGAGAAGGCCAGCAGTGAATCGTCATCTCCTGTGCGGAAACGCTCAGAGCCCTCCAGCTGTCTCCTCACCAGTTAGGAACCACTTACCTTGGAGGACGTTTGTCAGCCGTTGAGTTGGCCAGACCTGTCCCCGGCTCACTGGGACGGGTGAGAACTCATGAATATGCAGAGGATACTTTAAAACTCTGTGTCACAAATCTTGTCCTGAAAACACAGGGGATCTCAGCTGCCTTGGGGAAGGCACTGTCACCAGCTGGACCCCTGGTGCCGGGGCACGGGTGGCCCCAGGCATGGCCCTGGCTTACAGGGCCCAGCCAGGACCGTGGCTGGGTGCCCCCTGTGCCCCGGGCCTCTGCGCTGCCGGCCCTGCCTGTGCCCAGGCCTCCTGCAGCGTCTGTGTCCGGGGCACCGTGACGCCTCGCTGCTGGCTCCCGGTGGCGAGTGTCTGCGCTTCCAGCTCGGAGAAGGCGGCCAGGCTGCCTCTCAAAGCCAGAGCTGGCTGCTTCTGCCCGAGTCCCAAAGCGCAGCTCTTGGCTGCCTGGTCCATCTGAACCTTAATGGAGGGCCAGGCGGGGGCACTGGCTTTCCTGAAGTAACTTAAAAGCTTTTGCCAGAGACGCAGAGGGTGCCGACTGTTGGTAGCTTTATTTACTCACCTCTGGGCGTGAGTGGTAAACAGCTTTGCTTCTGGGCTCAGCGGGAACAGATTGCGAGGCTCTGCCTGATTGACTCCTTACCTGCAGGGATGCACGCTAGAGGACACCTGTCGATTCGGCGCCTCCTGCCAGGCCCGCTCTGAAATGGGCTCAGTTGCCTCCAGACCAGCTTTCTAGCACCAAGTGTTCCCATAAATCGTTGCTTGGAAATGTCGCTCAGCTCAGGCTGCGCCTCCCTTGGGATTGAAGTCTCTCCCCAGTGTGTGTCCTTGAAGGAGCCGGGCTCCTGCCGGCCAGGCTTCATCTCTGGCCCAGAAAACTCCCAGGACTGCCAGGTACGTTAGGTGGCCCTTTCCTGGTTGCAGGAAAAGGAAGCCCGACTGTAACCGACTCGGTAAACACAGAGGATGGCGCCTCTGCTAGTGGCTGGGAAATTGGTATTGGCCTCAGTCACAGAACCAGGGGTGCCTCTGCACTGTGGTGTCCCCCCACACCAGCCGCCCCCATTTCGCTTGCCACCAGACTTTTCCTGCGCTGGCCAGTTGGCTGCAGGTGTCCCGGAGCCTCTGTGCGGGCTGTCACTGCACTTCATGGTGCCCCCACGCTGGCGCGGTCTCGTGCTTCCCTGGGGCCAGTTTCCACGCACAGGGATGACGTGTCCTGGCCATCCGCCCCGTTTTCTGTGCTTGCCCTATGGCCAGGGCGTGATGGGCACTCAGTCCCACAAGAGCTGGAGGGAACGACGAAGGGCCAGTTCCCCATCAGAGAGGAGAGCTGGAGACAGGCGCTGTGCGGTGACCGTCCACTGTGTCAGCCTTCTGCTTGACGGGTGCAGGTTTGGAGGCTGCGTAGCTGAGTGTAAGTCCTGTCCTGCCCCGTGCTTTACCAGCTGTGGCTGCCAGTGACTTACGGTGTCTTCATCTGGGCAAGCGGGACTTACGATGCCCGTCCTGACCAGCCAGGCCGCCTCCGGAGGCTCCAGGACGTGTTCTGCTCTCCATCCGCTGGGGCCGCGCCTTCTCCGTCAGGAGCTGGCCGCCTGCAGCTGCCTGTTGGCCGTCAGCTGCCTGAGTGGCATGAGGCACTGCCTGGTTTGCCATTTCAGGACGCAGTGAGGAGACAGTAAGTGGCAATTCTCAAATAGCTGGAAACATTGCTTAGACTGTTCCGAGTATAAGATACGGGGAGGTTGTATGTGGAGACTTGGCATTATTGCCCACGTGTCCGCCTCTGTAACCGGCACCCCATCGGGATTTAGCACTTTCCCAGCCCCTGAAGGTTCCTTGTGCCCCAGGCATCGGCCACGTGCAGAGAGAACCCTGGCTCTGCCTTCTCTTGGTGGTTACTCTTCTGCGGGTGAGGCAGACCGAGACCGCCGCTGTGTTTGGGCTCAGCTGGGACGTCATCCTGCCAGCCCGGAGGCGGGAGGGACACGAGTGTCTCCCAAAGTCACGCGAGGCCCGGTCCCTCTGAAGCCCCCAGCTTCTGTGGCACTCGGTCCCTGTGGCACGAGCCAGTGCCCAGCAGTTGGCCTGTTGCTGGGGATACAGCAGGCGGGTCCCTGACTTCCTGGAGCTCATGCGCCGACGAGGGAGGCAAAACGGAAACAGCGGCCACGCTGCCCCCTCTGCCCCTGGAGGCTCCCGCGGGTCCTCGGGGCTCTGGCACCGACACCTGCAGGCCACGCTCCAGGACTGCCCCGACCTGGCAGCAGCGTCAACCCAGTTGCCCTCGGAGCTGCTTATTCTGAGAGGCAGGAAGATACCTGGATGTGCTGAGGAGCTTCCTGCACAGCTGGGCCACGGTGCCGGCTCCATGTGCAGGGCGAGGGCTCCTCGGCGCTGCCGGGCTGAGCAGCCTGGAGGCTGTTGAAAGCCCCCTTGTGAGCCCGCCACCCTCCCTTAGGGCCGCCGGGGGGGCTGAGGGGCAGCGGGCTGCCTGCGGCTCCTTCGCCCACCGGGGGCTGACCTTCCTCGCTGGTCCCAGCGCCGGCACGTCATGGGAACACAGAGGTTGCTGCTGCATCTGTGGGGTGCAAACTGGCCATGAGATCTCAGAGCTGGAAAGGCCTTCAGAGCTCTGTGGTTCTGGCCCTGTGGATGCCGTGATGTGGCCCCTGACCTCCAGGGCCTGCCGTCTGGAGTGGCCAGCTCGGCTTGGAGAGGACGCTCCTCACAGGAGCCCCGTGGTCACCACGGTCTAGTCTCCTCGCGAAGCCCCCGGGTACCGGAACGTGCGCCCGTCCCAGTCCCTGGTTGTGTAGCTGCACGTTTCCGTGAGCGCGTCCCGATGGGGCTCCACTTCGCGGCCATCCCCGCTGGACCGTCCGCCCCACGAGGAGGCCGTGGGTTCTGTGGGCTGAGCCCCCACCCCTGGTCTCTGTGTCGGGCGCCCACCAGGGGGTCTCTGTCCGCTCTCTGGCCCTGGGGGCGTCGGCGCCCGTGTGCTGTGGCTCTGAGGCCTTCTCCTGCTTTGCTCCTCCCCCATCCTCGCCTTTCCTAGCATGTGCTCCTGTGTACAGATCTCTCTTGGAATGAGGCACCAAAATAATTATAATGTTTTACGTTTAAAAAAAGGCCTTGCTTTGTGTGTTGGGGAAACAAAGCAACGGAAGACACAGCTCCCAGCGTTGAAGCGGCTTCTCGGAACTATTCTTGTCAGCGGCTCAGAAAGCTGGGCTGGGGAGGGGCAGGCTCCCGCCTCTCGGAGGAGGACTTCGGCTTGGCGTCGAGAGCCCTGCCTGCGCTGCCCACGTCCCCTGGGCCTGCTGACAGGCTTCGGCTGGGACTGGGGTGGGGGGCTGCCCCGCGAGTCTGACTTTATTTCGCCCAGGAGGAAGCTGTGGATGGAGGGTTTTAAAGCCGGGGTCGGGGTGTATCGTGATCAGAACTCTTCTTTATTACGAGGCGTTATTTGGTGTGACCTACAGGGCGGGTCGTTGGCGTGGCAGCAGTGGGGACCAGACGGGCTGGAAGGAAGTAGTTTAGGGCGTCCGGTGGCGGGCCGTGGTGCTGGGGACGGGCTGGTGGCGGCAGCCACTGGGGGCAGGCGGCGGGGGGCTCTTGGGTGTCCGGTGACGGGCCCGTGGTGCTGGGGACGGGCTGGTGGCGGCAGCCACTGGGGGCAGGCGGCGGGGGGCTCTTGGGTGTCCAGTGACGGGCCCGTGGTGCTGGGGACGGGCTGGTGGCGGCAGCCACTGGGGGCAGGCGGCGGGGGGCTCTTGTATGTCTGGCTTTTGAACCTGCATAGCTGGAGGTGCCTTTAATCCAGAGAATGTGGGAGGAGGGACAGGATTACCCAACGGCTTGGGCTTAATTTTGCTGCGTGGAAAGTTGAGGAGCCTCTGGGACCTCCTGGAGAGAGCCCACTGGGCATAGGACGATCAGGGCTGGCATCAGACTGTGGGGTGAAGAGCAGTTTGAGGTTCCTCTGCCTGGGATGTTGACGGTGATGCCTGGGGGTGGTACCAGCAGGAGACGCGGAGAGCAGAGGGGCGCTTTGGGCAGTGCCTGGGGACATTCTCTTTTTGGGAGATGAGGGTCCCGGGGCAGCCCCGACAGGGCCCAGGGTCATGAGGCAGAGCCCCTTCAGGTGGCATCTTCCAGCTCGGTCCCAGTTAAAGTGGGCGTGTGCTGTGACAGCCCTGCCTGGAGCACCCAGGGGGGCATTTGTCAGGAGCCGTGGCAGGTGGGCCCGGAATTGTCTCATCTCAAGGAACCGGAGAGGGAGGGAGGGAGGGAGGGAGGGAGGGAGGGAGGGAGGGAGGGCCCTTGTTTTGATTCTTCAAATAGGGGAAGAGTGGAGAGGGGAGGAGGGAGTTTTGCACAGGGGAGTTGTCGGGGCAGGCAGAACACGACAGCAGCAGGACAGGCACTGTTGGCGTGGACCCTGCCTTTGCAGAAGCGCTGCCTGGCGGAGAGCCCCCTCCAGCCCCTCGGGCACGGGGCTCTTCTTCGCTGACCTCTGAGCTGTGCCCGAGTTCGTAGGGCGGCCTGTCGTGCTGGCGGCGTTTCCCAGTGGCGGGTCGCTACAGTGAGCCTGCGAGGAGTCTGGAGTCTCCGCCAAGGACTTTCAGCCCTGGTCTGCACAGAGGGTAGCACAGAGGACAGAGAAGGAGGTGGATGCATGAAAGAGAAGCTCTCGCTGCGATGCACGCAGCAGCAGGACGCTAGGCAATCCGTCTGTGAGGCCCACCGTCGGCTTGGAGGGGCAGTTCAGCCAGTGACAGCACTGAGTGCAGAACGACAGCTGTCAACAGAGCCTGCCTCCCAGGCTCCACCGGGGCCACCGAAGACGGGGGCTGGGCCAGCAGGAGTGACCGGATGTACTTCCAGAACCACCAGCCCAGACCTTCTGAGGGAAGGGGGCGTCGGAGCAGGGCTGAGGGGAAATTCCAGGAAGCCTGCACTTGGAGGCCTGTTGCCAGCGACCGTTTCTGTGGTGCTGGTTTGGGAGAGAATCGCATCGTAGAGCATTGAGAGGTGGGCCTCCAGACCCCGACCCCAAGTCCACCTGGCAGTGTTCGTGCCCCCTTAACGTACAGCCTGTGTGTGTGCACGCCCTGGGCCCCCGTGACTCTCCCATACGTGTGTGTTTGGGGCTGACAGTCCACTTGTGCACAGCGAGAGGGGGACAGAGGGCGGGCCTCCACTGCACGCAGGTCAGACCAGTGCTCTGTGAGCCGGGTGCAGGCCAGCTTGTGGGGAGGGGCTGCAGAGTGGAGGCTGGCTCTGTCCCCTGGGGCCGGGGGTCTGGGAGTGGCAGGCTCTCTGAAGGGGGTGTGGGCCGGGAGCCCAGAAAGAGGGCAGAAGGAGGTCCAGAGCCACTCGGTGCCCCGGGGTCGAGGGGTACGGTCACCTCCTTGGAGCTGCCCCAAGGGGCGCTGGGAGATAAGTGAGGAGGGTGGCGCTTGCGGGGCCGTTGCTCTGCGTGGGGCAGGGCCTGGGGTGCTGAACACCCTGCAGTCTTGGGGATGCTTGTGCATAGAAATGGATGATTTTTGTCCCGAAGGCCAGGGCGCCCCGGTGAGAAACAGGCCCTGGCACGTGCTTCCCCGCCCCGGCAGCTGCCGGCCTGCTGCGCTGTGGCTCTGGGCTGGCGTGTTGCCTGCGCTGTGCTCAGCTCGCCGCCTGTGGTTAGCACGAGGGTTCACCTGGATTGCGGAAGCTGCGTGGGGTGGGGGCCCCCAGGGAGCCGTGCTGAGGCAGCAGCAGCCCCCCAGCCCCTCAGCCCCCAGGGTCGTGCACAGTTTCTCCAGAAGGAGCGGCTCTGCTGAGACGGTGGCCGCTGGGGGAGCCTGAGGAGTTGACTCGGGGCGTCTCTCACCCAGCCTGCTGGCCTGGGGCTTCCCGGGGACGGGCTTCCTCCTGAGGTGCTGCCCGCACTGCTCCAGGCCTGAGTGCTTCTTGTGGCCCTTCTTCCTAGAGAAACCTTCTGAGTACCGGCACTTCCTCGGTGCCTGTGCTGTCCTCTCTGCCAGAGGCGGGCGTGGTGGAAAACTTGATGCATGGACACTGTGCTCACCTGCGGTCAGGATCCTCTTCTCTGGGCAGGGCCCCGGCTGGTCAGCTCCATACGGTGGCGACACACCTGCCTGCCTGATAAGGCCCTCTTCCTCGTTCTGGAGCGTGCGGTTCCTCCTCCGTGTGAAGTTGTGGCTCCGTCCTGCCTTCTCCTTGGTCCCCTCTGACTTTCGCTGCCCCCGCCACGCCCAGCTGCCGACACCAGCGTGGCGCGTGGCCTGGCCCTGCTTCGCCTGCGCCCACACGTGCACAGGCCCCGCCCTCTCTGGCTCCCCCCACCCCTGCCCCCCCACCCCCTTCCTGCGGGTGAGCGCCTGCGCCTGCTCGGCTGAGACACACACCCTCCCGGCCACGTCCTCGCTTGGGGGGCGGGGCTCTTTGGGTCTGATTTCGGAGACGTTTGTCGCAGTCCTGCGCCTCCTCCGTGTGGCGTGTGTCAGGTGCTTCAGGAGCACGAAGGTGAGTCAGGCTCGGGTCTTGCCCCTCCTGCGGCGTTCGATTCACACGCAGCCACCTGCTTACTTGGTCATCCGGCCCCTCTTCTCGCCCAGCCCGTGAGCGTGGCGGTGCCGGGAAGGAGCCGTGAGAGGCAGGGCCGCCCAGAGGTCACGGCAAGTCGGGGTGCGTGCGCTGTGGCCTGTTACGTGGTGGCCGGGCTCTCACACCACAGGGGGGAAATGCAGGAACGCTGGGGATCCCGGACGGGGGGTGGGACCAGGATTTGATTGCAGAAGCCGCCGCCGCCCGCCTCTGCAGGACCACGCCTCCGTCTGCAGGGGACGGCGGAGAGGCCTGCGCTTGCGGGGGGAGCATCCAGCCCCAGCCTGGCCCCTGAAGGGGCTCCTCCTCGTCAGGGCTGGCGTGTCTCCCTCTCAGAACGCGCTGTGCGGATGTCATCTGCGGTGCCGCCTGACTGCCCTCCCGGGTGGGGTCGTGGCTCCTTTCGGGTGAGGTGGGGTACGGACCTGATATCTCCGTGCGGTCCGGCAGGGCTGGGATGCGGAGGGGAGGACAGCGGAAACGCCCGAGGTGCTGCCACCCCGGCTGTTTGGAATCCGCAGCCCCGGGGGGGTCCCTAGTGCCTTGCTCCCGACTGCTTCTGTGGGTCTGAGCTCATGCTTCAGTGCAGCACTGCCGTCCTGGGGGCAGAGTCTTCTAGAAAGTCTTTCTGAATAGTGCAGTAGTGTTCTCCTGAAAGCCCATCTTTGGCCCTGTCAGGATTGTAAGCTCCGTGCCACCCGTTGGCCTCGTAAGGCAGGTCAGCAACCCAAGGGACCAGGCTTTGTGGCACAGATGGTCTCTGTCGTAAACACTCAGCTCTGCTGTAGCCAGAGACGATTGCCAGTTCTCACCTACCTGGCTGTGCTCCAGGGAAACCCGACTGACGAAAACGGGCTGCAGACCAGATTTGTCCTGCAAGCTGTCGTTTTCTGGTCCTTGTTAAAAAGGAAGAAACACCCCACCATCTAGATGGTGGAAGTGCCCATCTTCAAGGCGTGTCTGTCTGTCAGGTGAGGGCCATTCAGCCTCTGCTGTGGGGAAGGCAGCCCCGTGAGGGGGGTGACGGAGGCGACCAGTTCTTGCCAGGGAGGGGCCTGGGCCTGCGCTTCTTGTGCTCCTGGTGAGCAGAGCGCGCCCCAGCCTTGACCGTGCGGGAGGATAGGAGTCGGGCCCGGGTTGGGAAGGTTCCCAGGGTCTCTGTCCTGAGGACACGTAAGCATGCCCTTAGGGATGGCACTGCCATTGGGCCAGTCATCCTACATGTTCTTTTATATTTTTTTAAATGTTTGGCTGCATTGGATCTTCCTTGCAGCACACGGGCTTTCTGTAGTTGCTGCGAGCAGGGGCTCCCCTTCATTGCGGTGCGCGGGCTTCTCATTGCGATGGCTTCTCTTGTTGCAGAGCACGGGCTCTGGGTGCACAGGCTTCAGTAGTTGTGGCGCACGGGCTTAGTTGCTCTGCGGCATGTGGGATCTTCCCAGACCAGGGCTCGAACCCGTGTCCCCTGCACTGGCAGGCGGACTCCTAACCACTGCGCCACCAGGGAAGCCCCTACATGTTCTTTTAAAACCTTTTATTTTGAAGTAATATCAGACTGACAGCAAGGTCTCAGAAATAGTGTGCAGCGTTCAGGTGCGCTCTCCCCGCAGCGTCCCCTGACTCAGCATCCTGCACAGCCACAGTGCAGTTACCAGGAACTAGACAGTGCGGCGGGACAGCCGTGTTCACTTCAGACTTCATTTGGAGTTTGCCGATTTCCCATGCCAGGATCCCACGTTGCGCGTTGGCTCGCCCCATCTCCCTCCTTGGTTTCTAACGTCTGGGACGGCGTGTCATCTCCTGGTTCTTTCCCGACCTCGAGTCTTCTGAAGAGCACTGGCCAGGGGTTTGTAGAATGTCCCGAGATTGGGGTGTGTGTGATTTTTCATCACCATTAGGTTGAGGTGTGAAAACCGCAGAAGTGATGCTGTGACTTCTCAAGGCATCGCGTGGGGGTACGTGGCGTTGGCGTTTTCTTGATCGCTCGCTCCTCCAGTGCAAGGCTGGGTGTTCCCCTCGTGATTAAGAGATACCTTGGGGCACATCCTGAGACTGTGCAAGCACCCCGTTTCCCACTAATTTGAAGCTTTCATTGGAGGGTGTGGCCTGCAGCATGTATTACCGTAGTGTTACGGTGGTGGTTTTCCAGCGCCTTTGTTTCTTCTACATTTGTTGACTGGGCTTCTCAGAGGAGGACTTGTTCCTTCTCCCCCTTTGTTTACTTGGTTGGTTGTTCATATTGGTGTGGACTTGTGTACTGATCAGCGCTTCGGCCTTTGGGAGCTCTTTCGAACGGGCTCGTGTGCCCGTTTGATTTGCTGCTGTCTGTTTCTGAGCCTTTCCTTTCTTTCTGGCACTGCACGATGCTCTGAAGTGGTGTCTTCCCTGCCCCTTTCACTTTTCCAGGGACCTTCCCGCTGGGACCGTTCTGACCTCCTCGTGTGTCATCTTTTTCTTTGATATTGAGAAACCTGGCTGTCATTCCACACCTGCTCTTTACTTGTTCAGCCTAGTGTGTACACATGGTGTCTGTAGAGGCGCTAGCCCGTGACTGTGATGAGCGCGGGTGTGGCGTTTGTCCGCAGCCCCAGTCAGAACGCTGCCTCCCAGGGCCTGCCCCCCTCTCCCCGCCCCTCGCTGTTCTCTGGCTCATTTCAGGACGGTGGGCTCTTCATGCCAGTTCTCCCTGTTCTGGTCGGTTTTTCAGTAATCGGGTGCGGGAGCCCTCACACCTGGGAGTTGTGCGTCCCACCCCCCCGCCGAGCCCCGAGCCCAGGAAGCCACTGGAGTGATCTCTGCCCCTCTGGTTCTGCCTCTTCTGGATGCCGTGTACATGGAGTCACACGGTGTGTGGGCTTCCGGGTCTGCTTCCTCGCTTACCCAGCACGTTTGAGGCCCCTGTGCGCCGTCGCGTGAAGCAGAGCTGGCTGCTGTGTGTGGGCCAGTAGAATTCCATCATGTGGCCCTTGTCGGTGGAAGGCCATCTGAGTTCGTTTTGGGTGGAACAGAATAAAGCTGCTAAAGACGTTGGCTTTGTGTGGACAGACAGAAGTTTTCGCTCTGTTGACTGGGTACCTGGGAGCGGGGTGGCTGGGTCATAACTGCGCTCGGCTTCCTGAGAGGACGTGCACTTCGGTGTTTGCAAGCGCCTTGCAGCCGGTCACCGCGGCCTCGCTCCAGCTCTTGGCAGGTCTTTGGTCTCGGCCGATCTGATCGGGGTGAGGGGGGTGCAGGTGGTGACCTCCTGGCCGCACCCTGTCAGCTGCTTGCCCCCCCCACCACCCTGCACGTCCCCTCCCAAGCCCGCCGGAAACGCTTTCTGTCTGCATTTTCCTGTTCCTCTGATGAGAAACTCTTGGTGGAGTCTAGCCTTCCGGACAGCGACTTAAGTAGAGCCTCTTTCCTCCCTCTGATTCCCCATAATCAAATTTCAGCCGCTTGGTTTTGTGTCCTTTAATGGGCCGAGAAGGCCGCAAGGTCATTTCTCTTTCTTCCCTCCCTCAGCCTGCTTTTTCTTTTATCTCAGTTCTCTTATGACTGGAGGGAAATGCTGCCCCCCATTCGTCGGGGGTGCTGCTCCTTGACGAGGGCACCAATCCCTGAGGGTCACGGTCGTGAAGGCTCCTCGTTCCACAGGTCGACGGCTGAGACTGGGAACGCGCAGCGCGAGGACGGGTGGCGTGGGGCCTGGCACCTGCCGGTCTTGGCCGGGCTCTCCCTGCGACTGGCTGTGCCGGCCCGTGGGCGAGAGATGAGCCTGCCCATCCTGCCCGCGTCTCCAGGGGGCTCCCCTCCCCTGCAGGCCGCGAGCGCGTTGGAGCCCCTCCCTGTTTGTGTTTCGTCCCTGCCCTCTTGGTTTTCACTTACGTTTCCTCCAAGGATGCAGCCTTTACGTGCCCCGTGGCCTTCACATCGAGACTCTTCTCAGCTTCTTACGTCTCACTGTTTCCTGATGCATTTTTCGCCCCTTCAGTTATACTCAGTACACGAGGGAATGGGGAGAGAGAAAAGAAACGAGCACTCCGAGCTTTGTTTGGGTAAGAAGTGTTTCTTGTTCTGCTGGGGACTGTTGTGAAGTGCGCGGGTGTGTATCGTGGAGTCTGCGTGGGCGGGCGTGGAGGCAGGTGGTGAGTATTGATACAGGGATGTGCTTACTGGTTGGTTAAACCCATGGAAGAACCCAAAGCGTCTTAATAGTCTGAAACAATGGATCCTTCAGCAAGATGAATTTTATTTGGGACAGAAGGGAAACACTGGAGACAAAAAACCACTGCCTTTGTTGAGGGTGGAGAAGAGGCGTTTCGTCTGCTGAGGGGATGACTGACCCTTGGGGATATGCACCAGAGTCAGTGAAATTTAGCGTGGATCACCGCCGAGTCGTGATAGCAGAAGTAAAGTCTTTCTTGGACTGTATTAACACAAGTAGCAGGTCACACAAAAGGAGGTGATACCACTGCTGACTCTGACTCACAGTGCCCTGTGTGGTCTGCCTGACACCTGACGAGGGACCTCGGGACGTGGACCGTGGGAACGGGGACGACTCAGTCGTCGTAGGCCTGTCACTTAACTTGCAGTCTGGCCGCCGGAATGGGTTCTAAGAATATTTCAAGCACTGTTTTCAGGGGATGGGGGAAGGTAGACGTTGGACTTGGATAAACCGTGCACAGTCGACGAGTGGAAGCCTTCGATGAAAGGCTTTGGTTTGACATACAGAAATTCGCATCACCTTTAAGAGGCCAGAACGGACTCTTGGCCTGGAAAGGTGTGGCCTTGTGACTCTCTCTGCCCTTCCATCCCTGGGCTGAGCTGAGCTCCTGGTCAGCCCCTTGGTCATGGCCCTGACCCCGTACCGTGAAACAGAAGGGTGATTATTGTTGCTAACTACAGGACTTCTTGTGTGTGTTCAGAAGGGACCCAAATGGATTCAAAGGAGTAATTAGCGTATCCGCTAAGATATGAGTCTTAATTCCTAAATTACATATTTAGCAGATGGCCCAAAATAGCACTTGTAATGGCAACATTCAATTAGTGAGTTTAAAAAATGTATATTATCGCAACATGCTCCATGGGTTTTATTTAGAGGTTTCTAAATATAGCGCCATAAAAACAGAAGTGTTTCCAACCATTTAGACCCACACTGCCACAGGGAGCTCTGTCTGAACTTCCCATGGTAACCAGGAGGGTGAGAGTGGGGCAGACGTGATTGGCTTCTGGGTGTAGGGACAGCAAGAGAAGCGGCTGAGGCCTTCGGGCTGTCCCCAGGGCCTATCGTACCCACGCCCGCCAAGCTAGGGAGTTCCGGGACGCTCAGCCCCGGGGAGCCCTGTTTCTGAGTGTCCTTGCTGGGCTTGGGGCTGAATTCATGCTTTATTCCCGTCGTGCGCTCATAAAGTCACTTTCTATGCCTGATTCTGGGTCTGCCCCCAGTGGCCTGATGGGTAGCTTGGCTCAGGTATTGTCCACGTGGGCAGAGAGGGAGACAGAGGCGTGGGGAGGTTGCCCATGTGTCTGTCATCTGAGGGCCAGTTCAGGAGCAGAGCTGGCCCCCTACTTCCGTGTGTTCCCTCAAGGTAGCGTGCATGGCAGTGGGGACCCTAGAGGCAGGCCTGACCCCGTGGAACCGAGGGGTGGGAGTGGGGAGGGGGCGCCTGCCTGACACACACACACACACACAGAGACACACACACACAGAGACACACACACACACACACACACACACACACACACACACACACACACACACACACACACACACACACACACACACACACACACACACGGTTGAAGGAGGAACTGGATTTGATTGAGCCGCCTTCCTGGAGACCCCGCGGACCACGTCTGGCCGCCGCTTCTGCGTGAGCCTTCACCGGGGGAGGAAGCACTGAGGCTAAGCATTTGCCCTTGGGGCTGCCTTCTTAGTCTCCACTCTGCAAAGAAAACAGTCTCTCAGCAGCTCAGGAGGAGGGGGCAAGAGCGGCCGCACCCCCAACCCCTGGGCCCCGGAGCAAGCAGGCCTTCCCCTCCGTGGTCAGGTGTTTACCGAGCCGGGCTTCCTTCAGACCCTCCGGGGCTCTGTGTTTCCGCAAAGAGCTTTTTAGACCTAAACACAGATGTTCACTTGAAATGAAAAATCAAATTAGGCGGAACCAGCCTTTGAAAGTTAATGCCTTACAGCAAGGGAAACAAAGGGAGGAAAACAGTGTGTTGTAAATTTCACTTAAAGAACTTTTTAGTTTAAATAAAGTTTTAAACTAAAAAAGTGTCATTTTGAAAGCCGCTCATCTTCCTCTGTGTCCTCCAAGGGAACATCTGTGCTGATTCTGACGCGATGAATGCCACGATTGAACCGAAGCCGCTGGAGTGCTCCTTTCACCATAATTGCACCTCGCTCATTCCTGAGACACAATGCAGGCATGAAAGGCCAATTAAGCCTCTGTGTTAATGAGACGGCACCTGAATAGTGGGTTACGGGGACACAAACCCCACCGGAAGTGGTTTGATACAACCCCCGGTTTGTTCTGTTCTAATAGGAATGTTATACATGATGAAAATGCCCAGCGTTCTCTTTTATTTTTTATTTTTTTTAATGTTTTTTTCTCTCTTTTATTTTTAAATGACCCATTTTGGGGGTTTTCGGTCAGCAAGTTTTGAAGTAGTTTTTCCTGAGCACCTGGTTGGGCGCTTGTCCCCTCTGCGCTGAATCCGAGCCAGGCCTTGGCCTAGAGGTCTCGTGGCCCCGGTCTGTTATGTCACTGTGGGAAGGTCACCCACAGCCCTGCGTTAACTCCAGAAAGAGGTTGAGGTGAGGCGCTCTTTAGTTCTGACTGAGGCCCTCCAGGCTGCAGACAGGCGTTTCCACCTTCTAACGAGGTGGCAGAGCGCGGGCGGGCCTTGCGGAGTGCGCCGGTGCCCGCACGGGGGGCCGCGGGGGGAGGGGTTCTCGTGTGCTGTGCACCTGCCCCGCCCCAGCTTCCCTGACAGGCACAGCGGGTTTCATCCTCAGCGCTTAAACCAGGTCGGAGCGGGGCCTCAAGAGGCACGCGGAGCGCTTGGCAGCTGATCCCCAGGGGCGTGCGTTTGTGAGGGTTGAAGACAGGTGTGTGAAGATGCGCGTGTCGGCCGGAGGAGTGGGGGCGGCCGAGGGAGGCGGCAGGGGGACGTGTTTTTCCCTGGGAACCAGTTGTAGCCCCCATAGAGGGGAGGCTTGGGGCTGTCTTGTGTTCCACCCTGGGATGCTGATCTGGCTGGGAAGTGAGCTGCCGGCCATCGTGGAGCTAAGGGCAGGGCCCCCTACGCTGGGCCGGGCGCAGTGGTGCGCACGGCGGCCGAGCTGGGGGGAGGCAGTCAGTGCAGGCTTCCCAGGAGCCCGTGTGAGCTCGGGGCGGGCCTCTCCCGTGCTGGCTCTGCCTCTGCCTCTGCCTCTGCCTCTGCCTCTTGTGCGCCTGAGCATTTGGAGGTGGCCTGGAGAAGGCTGCAGGCAGGGAGAGGGAAGGGAAGGGAAGGGGCGGGCCGGCCCCACCCCACCCCACCTGCATGGCCGGCACCTGGCCCTTCACACGCCGGTGCTGCCCGGGCACCGTGGCTGCTGAAGCGAGCGTGGCGTGGAGGACGCGCTCAGAGGAGGAGGACTGGGGGTGCGGGACCTGCGTAGAGTTTGTGAGAGTGTTGGGTGAGCTCGGGATCTTGGGGACCGGGGGCGGGGCCTCTTGTCAGGGCACCAGCCACACCTGCAGGAGCGGAGTCCGTCCTGCCCTGTTTTGCAGGGGGCCTTCCCGGGCTGTGGCCGGCCTCGGGGCAGTGCGGCTCACTGGCTGTGGACTCGCTCCGTTTCCACGCCCTGCACTGCCAGCTGGGCCTAAGCCTTGGCCAGCCATGTCGCTGGACTGGGCCTGCTGCCTCTTCTGCCCACACCCCTCTCCGGGGGCCGCGTCGCCCCTGCCGTGGCTGCAGGGGAGCGGTCCCATCCTCTCCCTCTCTGCAGAGTCTACGCCCCCGGGGCCGTGGGCCTGGGCCCTTTCTCAGGCTGCTCCCCGAGCTCACCAAGGCCCTCTGCCCTTCCCCGCGCCCGGGCAGCCCCTGGTGGCTCTCGGCACCTCACCCTCTTTGTGGCCCGTGCCACCTGTTCCAATGGTCGGAACTGACGTCCTGCATGGAGGCTGAGCTCCGGGCGGCAGGGACCTTCCTTCCCTGTTTGTTCACGACGTGCCCACAGGGAGCAGGGCCTTCGTCCTGCTCTAAGGGGAGGCTCCCGGCGGCCATGGCAGAGCAAGTCTCTCACCGCTGGTGGATTTCCGAAAACCGGGTATCCCATACGTGGAGAGAGTCAGGGCTCCTTCCTCTGGTGTGTTTCAGTATTTGGAGGGGAGAGACCACTTTTCTGCACCCAGGAAGAGCCCCTGGCTTGGGATTTGTGACTCCCTAGCCACTGGGGCTTGGGGGTCACGATCTTGGCATTTGGTCCACTCGCGGGAAGGGGAGGTGGTGGCGTGAGGCGCCGGCTGGGGACTGGGGCCCTTTCTGTGCCGGGCGCAGGTCGGGCTCGCCTGCGCTGGGGAAGTCGCGGTGGAATTCCCCAGAATGGGCATCGGGGCGTCGGAGTGAGGAGGCTGGTGTTCGGGGTAAGAATTTAACGAGTGCACTCCTTGAACCCAGAGCCCCTTGCAGCGAGCCTTCTCCATAAAAGCACGGGGCTGTTGGCACTTTGTCCTTCCTGCCGCCAGCTCCAGCCCCCCTCCCAGGAGGGCGCTGTCCTGGAGCTGTGGGTGCTGGCCGTCCGCTAGAGGGGCCGGGCGGGCTCAGAGCCTGCGCCCGGGAGCCGGCCCGCCAGGCTGCGCCGGCTTGGTCGTCACACCTCAGCGGCTCTGTGCCGGTCCCGCCAGCGGAGCAGCCGGGCTGGAGGGACGGGGACGCTGTGCCCCAGGCAGCTCAGAGCACAGCAGTCTTGGCCGCTGGTGTCCAGACACCGGCTGCAGATGTGACTCTGCGAGGTCCTCGGGGCCTCTTTCTCCCACGCCTGTGCGCTCCCCACCAGCTTCCCAGAGTGCAGGCGTCACCTGTGACTGTCAGTCTGCCTGGGATGCCGGCCCTGGGTTCCCGGGTTCAGCCACACTGAGGGCCGTCCTGGTGGGGGGCGTGCCCCTCACCTCCCACCTTCACTCCCTCCTTGCCTATAGAGTCCCCTTTGGGACCTCGTCTGAGTTTTCTGCCGCCTGTGGTTTTCGGCTTCTGGGAGAGACTGGAGCTGCTGAGCTCTCCAGGCCGCCCGGGCTCTCGGTGCTCGTCCTGGCTGCTGTCCTCCGATCCTGGGGAGGCCCTCAGCAAAGCGTGTCCAGGGAAGCTTCCTCCCCACCCCCACCCGCCCCCCATTTCCTCCTCCGTTTATCGTCTCGAGCGGGAGCGGGACCGTGGAGCTGCGCGCGGTGCGCTGCCTGCGCGTTGACAGAGCCGGCGTGGCCCGTGGTCTTGCTGAGCACGGGCCTGGTGCGGGGCCCACTCGGGCGGGCGTGCTGTCAGGGCAGTGCCCGAGGAAGTGGGGCAAGCGGAGGAGTGACCGTTTGTGGAGGCGTCCAGGCAGAGGGGATGGGGCGCGGCGGGACCCTGGGAGCTGCTCCCAGGGTGCTGACGCCTCGGGGGACGTGTGCATGTGGCGCTGCTGGTGGGAGCAGCAGCCAGGCTCGGTGTCAGCTAGGAACCCCCCGTGTGCCTCCGTGCGAGGACCTGGTGGCTCTCCCACACGCCCTCCCCTCGGCCTCTTCCGCCGGGTGGGCTTACTCCCGTGTTACGGAAGCGGGCTCGGAGGCCCCGGGAGGCAGCGTGGTTGGTCCCCCACAGCCAGCAGGTTCGGGGCCCTCGGCGCTGTGCCCCGTCTCCCTGGGAGGTGTGTGTCGAGCTCGTACCAGGCCTGTGCCTGCTCGGGGCTGCAGGGCGCATAGCCTAGCGGACAGGCGCAGTCACGGCTGTCCACTTCGCTCAGTCGTCGGGGAAGCGTGTCTGTCCCCTGGTCTTTCAGTGGCCCGAGCAGCCTCCTGGGCGGAGATTCTCGGGAGCAGAGCTGGCGGCCTCGTGCGGCCGTGGGCAGGGCCGCCCCTTGGCGGCAGGTCCTGTGGTGAGAAGGCTGTGTCCACGTGGTCTGCTTAAAGTTCCCGTGATTGGAGGGAGAGTTTTTCCAGTCCCTTGTGACGAAGGATTAGAAATGTTCTCTGATTAAAGGGGAGCGAATTTCAGAGGGTGGGAAGACAGGCGCTGAAGAGAAATTGGCAGTACAACCCCCTGCCTTTTGCTGATGGGGAAGTGGTTAATTAGGTGATTTTCTCTTCCTCTGACACGTGCAAATGAGACTCCGCTGATAACTGAGCTGTTACATAAATGGTAAGATTTTAGCACCGACGTCAACTTGTCAGGCGTGTCTGGAGAATGAAGGTGAGCTTGAGGGTGAGCCGCCTGAGGCTTCCGCACTGCAGCCCTTGGGGGCTGGGCCCCCACAGATCCCCGCAGCATTGCTGGGGCCGGGGGCCGTTCATGTCCTGCCCTCCAACCCCTCCAGGGCCAGAACAGTTATCGAAGATGGCAGGGAAGCCAGAACAGGTTGCCAGGATGAGGGTATGACCCGAGGGCTGAGTGTCTCCGTCTCGCCCCTGCTTCCTGTGTGTGTGCTGGTCAGGACCCCTATCCTAAGACTCCCTGGTGGGAGCCAGAGGCCAGGACCATGGACAGCGGCCCGGGTTCTGGCTGTGTGAGGGGCAGGGGAGCTGCCAGGCCAGGCCCTCTGCTGGGCAGGTCTGAGCAGGGTCCCCAGCATTGTCAAGTCCAGGTGACATTGTCACCATCCACCAGGAAACAGGGTTTTCGTTCTCAGAAGTGCCTGGCTGTGACATTCTTTTAAATCTCTTATTCTTGCCCCAAAGGCTAGATCCCAGAAGGCTGCTTCTTCCCCTCTCAGGTTGCAGAACTAGACGAGAGCACAGAGGTCAGTGTGTGTGGGGGCAGTGGAGATGGGGGCATGGTTTTGTCATCCTGCCCTGACCACCACCCGCCGTTGAGGTCGGAAGGTGCGCTGGGTTCTTCCTCTCTCAGGTTGCAGAACTAGACGAGAGCACAGAGGTCAGTGTGTGTGGGGGCAGTGGAGATGGGGGGCATGGTTTTGTCATCCTGCCCTGACCACCACCCGCCGTTGAGGTCGGAAGGTGCGCTGGGTGCTTGCTCTGCCTGGCGACTCTGTGTCATCTCTGAATCTGCAGCAGCTGCATGCACTGCCTTGTGCTGCCTCCCGGTCTGTTGATGGGTAATTACTCAATGCCCGTGTCCCCCAGACTGGCCAGGCCATCATGTGGCAGAAGGGAAGTGTGGGTGTGCCCGCCTGCAGGGAGCCCGCGACCCCAGGCCCCTCGTCAACTCTGCTGCGTCCCAGGGCCCCCCGTACGCGCTTGCTTCTCACGGCCGGGTCGGCCTCCCAGGGGCTCCTTGCAGGGGCAGCCGGCTTTGTTGGGTTGGTTGTGGCCGGTGTGGCCTCCCAGAGGCCGTTCCATGCAGAACCGGTGGCTCGTGCCTCCAGGTGTCAGCAGAGGTGACGGGTGCATGGGCGGCCTCCTTGGACTGCGTCTGGAGGAGTCTTGAAGGGACTTGGATCTTCTAGTTCAGAGTTCTGGGGCTTTGATGTCTCAGCCTGGCATGTTCCTTCCGTCCACAGGGCCTGCCCGGCCTCTGGGTGGCAGGTTGTTAGTGCAGTAAGACGGGGAGCTGTCTCTCTTGCGAATCTAAAATGAGATTTTGCTTTTTAAATGAGAAGGAAAAAAGTGCTTGAACATTTGCAGCTGGGAGATAGCGGAGATTAGAAACGTTACTTATCTCCGTAGCACAAAGGAAGGCAAACGAGAGAGGAATAAATTGCTGCTGAAGACTGATGGAGCACAGGCGGCCTGAGCCACCCTGGGGAGCTCGCTCTTGTTCGGGAGCTGCACAGGAGCTCGGCCAGTGGCCCCCGCGGCTGGTCAGGTGCTGCGGAGCCCGGGGCAGGCGGGCGCCTCAGTCTAGGGCTGCAAAGTGACTCTGGTTGCCGGCCTCGTGCTTGCGGAGTCTTCCAGGCTGTGGGCTCCCCGAGGGCAGCACAGCTGATGGGTTTGACCTCGTGTCTCCTCTCCCTCCGCCTGGCCGCCGCCCCCAGCCCGTGTTCCCCTCCTCGCGGCCCACGGCGCATTGGCGAGAGGTCCCGACGGCTGGGCTCTTCGTCCTTTATTCCAGCGCCCGGAGCCGTTCCTCGCCCAGAACTCTGCCACGTTGCGCAGCTTGCGGTTCTAACGGGGGCGGCCCCCTTCGGTGTAGCTCACCCTCCTGAGCTGTCAGCACGCGAGACGCACCCGTAAGACCTGGCCTCGCGTTCCGTGCCGTCGGGCAGCCCGTGGTCTTGGCCTCCCTGCTCTGTGGCCCTGTCTGGGCGCCTCTTCCCATCTCCAGCCCAGTCTGCACACGGGCTTGGGAGGCTCTGAGCCCTCCTGTCCAGAGGGCTGTAGCCTGAACCACCGGGGCCGAGGTGTCACTGCCTTCACCGTGACTGCCGAGCGCCTTCTGTGCAGAGCCTGACCGATGAGGCCACGCCTGGGGCCTCTTACCAAAGGCCAGTGCTGAGCACGTGTGGCCACACCCCAGACTGAGCCAGGTCCTTCTGAGGTCTTGTGTATCGAAGCTCTTGGAAGTGTGTCTTTGGACGAAGGGGGAAGCATTACTGACTTGCCTCCTGGACCCAGGAGGACAGAGTCGGGTGGGCCGGGCTCCCTCACCTGCGTCCTCTTGGCAGGGACGAGCCCGACCTGCCCCACCCGCTGTCCTCCAGAAGAGGCCTGCGTGCCAGGCGCGGCCCCTGTGCTCGGCCGTGCCTGTCGGGGAAGCTGCGGCAGCCGAAGGAGACCGGGCCACACGGGTGGACTTGTCCTTTTCTTTCTGGGAGCCCTTGTTCTGGCCGAACCGGGACAGCCTTCTGATCTAGTTTCCTGGAGGCTGGTCCTTGGGTCCTTCCTGCCCGGGTCTGAGCTGCGCCCTTTCTGTGAGCAGGGCCTGCGGGCCTCCGCGAGGCGGCGCCTCCTCACCATGCCAGCTTGGCAGTGCCACTTACTCCCCGAGATCTTGGAGACAGCAGCACGCACAGCCCTGCTCACCTGGAGGGTTGGGGTTGAGCGTGCCGAGCCCCTCCGGACGGACTCCGTCTCATCCGTCGCAGCGTTGCCGGGCCCCCCAGACCCTTTCCACCGACGTGTTCTCCCCCTCACGGCACCATAGCCTTCGCCAGGAAGACCCCTGCCCCACCACTCCCCTTTCTCTAGCTCTGTGCTGCCACTCACATGTGCCGTGGACTCACGCGTGCACTGAGGGTCACGCGGGGTGCGTGTGGCTGTCGTTGTTCTGTGATGTTCCGTTGTGTGAACGCACCATAGTTTTCTGAACCGTCCTGCTGGTGGTGGGTGTTTGGGTTGTTTGCAGTCTGGGGCTGTTTATGAGAAGCGCTGCTGTGACCATTCTTGTCCATCGCTTTGGTGAACGTTTGCTGTGGATACTGAGGCTGGACTGTCAGGTTTTGGTCCTGACAGCAGTACGGGAGCTCTGCTTGCTCTGTGGGTTCACGCACACAAGATGTTTTCAGACTGTGTGAAGCCATCCTGGTGGGCAGGTAATGGCATCCCCTTCGGGTTGCTCTGCATTTCTCTGGTAGCTGACACAGTTGAGCACCGTTTCGTGTGTTTACCGGCCGTCTGGACATCATGTGTTGGGATGTGCACAGTCACGTCTTCTGCCTGTTTTTCTATTGAGTCGTTAGCTTTGTAAGTGTACTGACTGCAGGAGTTCTTTATATCAGGGGTCCCCAGCCCCCGAGCCACAGACCAGTGCCATGTCTAGGAACGCCCCAACGTGTGCAGGTCTGTTTGTCTTCTGGTCAAGAACCAGGCCGCACAGCAGGAGGTGAGCGGCGGGCGGGCGGGCGGGCGGGCGAGCGAAGCTTCCTCTGCCGCTCCCCGTCGCCGCCCACGTGACCGCCTAAGCCCCCCACCCTGCCCCATCTGTGGAAAAGTTGTTTTCCACTGAACTGGTCCCTGGTGCCAAAAATTTCGGGGACCGCTGCTTTATATGGTCTCTCTCTGTGTGTGTGTGTGTGTGTGTGTGTGTGTAGAAAGAAAGAGAAAGAGAAAATGTGAATATCTTCTCTATATACGGTGTGTGGCTTACTTTTCATTGTTCTCATTGGTGTTTTTGGATTAATAGAAGTTCTTGATTTTGAGTCCAAATTCAATTTTGAGTCCAAAAATTCAATTCAATTTATTGAATTTTCCTGTGTGGTTTTCCTGTGTGGTTACCTCTTTTTGTGTCTTCTTTAAAAATTCTTTGCTTAGATCAGAAAAAATATGAAAGCTTTGTTGTCTTGTCGTTTACATTTATATCCACCATCCACCTGAAATTCGTGGCGTGGGGGAAGTGTAGGGTGAAGAATGACACCCTTCTGGATGGGCAGCCAGTTGACGGGTCACTTTCAGAAAAGGCCACCTTTTCCTCCCCGAGTGGCAGTCAGTCGGCCGTACGTGGGGAGGTCTGCTTCTCTTTTCTGTCTCCTTGGTTTATTTTCCGTCCTTAAACTCCCACTTCCTTCCAGTGAGTATGGACAGAAGACAAGAGGTGGGAAGGCTGAGCCCTGGGATCCACCTTTCAGGATCGGGGAGCTGTGGGGACAGAAGAAGGACTGGGGTGGAGGGTTGGTGGGCGGGAGAACCCGGGATTGTGCGCTGCTCTGGAAGGCCGGCGTCAGGGCGTTGCATGGTGCGTGGAGGCTGCACATCGACCTGGGAAGGTGAGGGCTCAGAACTCTGCAGAGCGGGGCTCACGGCGGCCTTGACAGGGGCGGGTGGAGTCCGGGGGAAGCCGGGTGACGGGGGGTTTGAGAGCCGGGGCAGAGAGGGATGCTGTGTTGGCGGGTTGGTTTGTTTGTATGGAGGGAACGAGAGAATTGGGATGGCATCTGGAGGGGAGACGTGCAGACAAGATGGATCTCCCTGGAGGGCAGGAGATGCTGTGAGTTGCACGTTCATGGGATGGTCCAGGAGAAGAGGGGAGGTAGCTGGGGGTCTGTGCATTGTTAATGTGAGGAGATGGGACCAAGGACCTGCCTCACTGTGGAGCATGGAGAATCACCCGCTGCAGTGGAGGGAACGCACGGGACACGGACGCAGGGGCAGGCAGGCGGCGGGCGCAGTGGCCGGCACTTAGAGAAAGTCTCTTTCTGTTTTCTCAGTGAAATACAAGCAAGACTGACCAGCTGAGCCTGAGGTTGGTGAAGGCAGAATGACATGAATTAGTCGTCAGAGGTGGAGGGGACCAGGGGGTGCAGTGTGGTGGCCACTAGGGATTGCTGTCCTGAGTTTAGGGGTGGGCCAGCCGGCCTGGCAGTGTGTCCTTCCTCAGTGACAGTCGTCTGCGCTGGTGGAGCAGATTCGTCAGCTGACTGCGATGGTCGGGACGTGAAGTTGTGTGTACAGGGGCGATTGTTAGGGTCGACTTTGGGGCGGGGGTGAGAGGGTGAGGAGGAAGTGGAGGCGGTGGTCTGTGGGGTGCAGGGCCCAAAGGACGGGGCCACGGCAGAGCTGCAGTTCCTGGGCAGAGTCAGACCCACTGCCCAGGTCTGGGGCAGGCACGGGGCGGGGAGGGTCAGGAGCAGATACCAGGGGTCATCTTTCTGACCATTGAGATCGGCAAGGTTGTGAGGTAGTAGGTGTGCCAGGGAACGGCAGTGAAGCAGGAGCTAAAAAATTGTAGGGAATTAGGCCAAATCTTGCAGGTTCTCAGAGCTCATCCAGTCCTGCACCACTTGGGCTTCCGCCACCACCACCCGGACCTCTTACTGTTGGTATTTTACTGGCCGCCTTCCTTTTTTTAAAAAATTTTAATTAAATTAATTAATTAATTAATTTATTGGCTGTGTGGGGTCCTCGTTGCTGTGCGCAGGTTTTCTCTAGTTGCGGCGAGTGGGGGCTACTCTTCGTTGCGGTGCGCGGGCTTCTCACTGCGGTGGCTTCTCTTGTTGCAGAGCAGGGGCTGTAGGCGCGCGGGCTTCAGTAGTTGTGGCTCGCAGGCTCAGTGGTTGTGGTGCACGGGCTTAGCTGCTCCGCGGCACGTGGGATCTTCCCGGACCAGGGCTGGAACCCGTGTCCCCTGCACTGGCAGGCGGATTCTTAACCGCTGCGCCAGCAGGGAAGCGCCCTGGCCTTCTAGTCATGCCCTGGCGACACTCCCCCGCCCCCCAGCAGCATTCCCCGTGGCAGTACGACAGGAGCCAGGTCAAGGGCTTTTGCTGCAAAAGCCCTCACGTGGTGGCTGCCCGTCAGAGAGGAAGCTCAGCTCTTCACAGGGGGGGCCCAGAGCGGCCGTTGTTTCCGCCCCACCCCTGCCATGTTTTCCCCTCATCCTGCCCCTGCTGCTCGTACACTTGGAGGCCGTGCACCTACCCCAGGGCCTTTGCACTTGCTGCCCCTCTTTCTGGAGCACTCGTTGTTCAGGTACCTCAGCAGCACACTCCCTAACGTGTCTCTATGTCTTTTCACAAATGTGATCTTACCAGCCGCCCTGTCTCCCAGTACAGATCTGTCCCTACCCTCTGTCTTGCTGTTCTCCGTTTCAGTCAGGCCTGGCCAGTGCATCCCCCCTCTCCTCTCGCGTGAGTGGACGGGGCTCAGGGCAGCGTGTTGTGACCAGTGTTTACACGGTGTGTGGTCAGTGTCGTCCGCTGAGGGCGTGGCTCAGTGGCACAGGGGAGAGCTGCTGTGCAGCATCTGGGGTCCTTCACCCTCACTGACCGGGCGGGCCCTGCGGGGTCCCCTGTGAGGGTGCTGTGCTCACATGGCTCAGAACAGCAACCCCAGGTGACCGTGAGTTTGCGTGTCTGCCACCTGCCCCGCGCTGCCCTCCTGGTTTTAGATGCTGCCGCGGCTCATTTGTCCCTTCTCCCGGTTCGTGTTTGGGCGGTACCCAGTGTTGACTCTCAGGAATAAAGCTAAGAACATCCCTGTACACGTGTGTTGCAGGACATGCGTACTTCTGTATCTTGAGCACACCAGAGGCCCGGCCCGGCCGCATGTCCATCCTGATGAGAAGCTGCCGGTTGCCCATCCACCAGCCCCAGGGGTTCCGGTGCTCGCGTCCCTGCGGCATTTGGGATTGTCTGTCTTCCAGCCCCCGGGGAGGAGTCCAGTGGTGTCTCCTTGCGATTCTCCCATGCATTTTCCTATTAGCTTGTTGGGCATTCAGAGCACGGCTTTTGTCAAGTGCTCTCAGTGTAGCTGTTAATTACATATTTTTCTGTCTATTCGTTCATAATCTTTATCCATTTATTCTGTCTTTTTAAAAATTAATTTTGAGAGAAGCTTTTAATAGCTTAAGGAAATTAGCCCTTTGTCTGAAAATAAGGTTTCCCAGTTTGACATTTCCCTTCTATTTGGTTGTAAAGTTTTTCTTCCAGACACTCATTTTTATTTTTTTCTAGCTGAACACGTGAGCCTCTTCTTTTAGTGCTTCTGTTTTGTTTTTGTATGAATGTGGAAGAGGCTTTTCTCTTTCCTAAGTCATCAGAATTTTTTCCTGTATTGTCCTCTTTCATGATTTTATGTCTAAAACCTTTGATCCGCCTAGACTGTCTTTTGATAGGAGCTATGAAGTAGGGTTTCACTTTGTTTTTTCCAGAGAGCTTCCCCGTTGTCCTGATGGGATTTTATAATCGCCGAGTCTCCTTTCTAAGCCCCTTTCCTACGTGTATTTGAGTCTACATTAGGATTTCAGTTCCATTTCACTGTTTCGACGTGTGATGACACCACCATGCTTTAGTTACTGTAGCTACAGCTGTGTTTTAATTACCCAGGCCGCCACGTCCTTCTTCTTACATTCTAAACATATTGAGTCCGCCCAGAGCCGGCGCTGGCCGGTGCTCGGCCCGCCGTCAACAGGTGGGCCTGCGGGCAGCCCCCTCCCCTCAGAGAGCAGAGGGCAGCGCAATCGTCGTCTGCGGCGGTGGGCAGGCTGGTGGGGGGTCAGGTTCCTTCACTTCCTGTCCTCAGGCTCCATCACGGGACAGAGTGAGAGCCGCGCTGAGGGGTGTGACTCCTTGGAGACGCCCGGCGGCCTCTGGCATCCTCGTGTGTCAGCCCCCCAGCCTCTGCGGCCGAGAGAGAGCAGAAGTGGAATCGCTGCCGTCTCCCCGTGGACGTTCCCAGTGGGCAGGGGTGTATGTGCGTGTGCCCCATGCTGGGTCAGGTCAGCAGTGCTTCAGAAGCACACTGGCCGGAGTGGGGGCACGGCGTCCTGGCATCTCGGTGCCCCTCCCAGGGCACCCACCCACCCTGGGAAGCCTGACAGCGGCCACTGCTGCCAGTGTGTGCTCTCAGTGGCGTCCCTCTTTCCAGTGTCCGCAGGTCTGAGTGGTCTGGGCCCTGGGCCCCGCTACAGCTGGCGGAGGCTGGCAGGCGCACCGCCCTCTCCTGCTGCAGCACACGGCCTGTGCATCTCCTGGCCCTCGGGTGCTTGGTCGGACGTCTGTTTGGCTCTTTGTTCGTTCAGAACGGATCTGCTGCCCCTCCTGGGTGTTGGGTGCTCTGCCGGGACCTTGTGTGGCCATTGCCCTCCTGCACACACTGTCTGATGGGACAGAGACGGTGGCGCGTTGCATGGCGTGCTGTGGCGGAAGGAAGCTGAGGCACTGCGGCGGCGTCTGCGTCTGGAGCGGGGGGCTGGGCAGGTGGCAGGGTCACACGGGGAGGCGTCTCTCAGAGGAGACCTGAAGGGACAGTGGAAGGTGCGGCGGAGAGACCAGTAGGGAAGAGAAGGGAGGCCCTGGAGGTGGGGCTGCAGGCAGGTCTGTGCCCTCCTGAGGGAGGCTCGGTCTGGGGGAGCGGCTGCGTGGTGACTGTGCCCCCAGCTGACTTTCCTCCTCTCCTCCACGCTCAGCCGTGGAAGGTCCAGGCTGGCAGCAGGCCAGGGGAAGTCCTGCGGGGAGGGGCAGGTGTGGTCCAGCCTGCCTAGGCCGGCCCTCCTGATTGCTGCCTGGAAGCTGGGGTGCAGTTGGGATCTTCCTTCTGTAAGATGCTTCCTGAGCACTTCCTATTATCATTTAAATGGACTTTTTCTGCTCCTGTAATGAAGTTTGGGCTCAGCCAGAGCCACGCTCCTTGCTTGTGTGGCTGTGTGGCTTTGGGATGCTAATGTCATTGACAGATGGCCACTTGGAAGTCCATTTCCTCTGAAGAATTTGTGTGGAGAGAAGCACTTTTCTTTGTCACCGGCCTGTTTTCTCCTCTTGCGGAGTACTCTGCCCGCTGGGATTGCTGAGCGGGCGGTAGGCTCCCTCTGAAAGCTGGGGGCCCTGTGTGCGTGGGAGGGGCTCTTGGGGAAGGGGTGACGCACCGCTGTCAACTTGGCGGCTCTTCCTCAGCATTTGCGGGGCACCCGCAGGGTATAAGCGCAGACGGTGCCGCCTGTCCTCCCAGAAACACAGGAGAGAAACCCTGCTTTGTTGTCTCCACTCCCGTGGCTGCGTCTCCCGGGGGCCGTGTGCGCAACAAGCCGCACACAGGCCGGCGCCTCTGGGTCTTTGCCCCACCCCCCCGCCCCTGCCACGAAGGTGGGTCCTAGAGTCAGACTTCTCTAGGAAATCAAAGTATAGCCCTGGCATCCGCGGGCTGAGTAGCTTTCAGAGGAGCCGACATGCAGGTGAGGGAGGGCTCTTCCCTGGTTTACCTGAGCATCGCTTCATCTCCGCCACACCCGCGGCCGTGGTTCACACCCACCTACTCTGAATGCAGAGCTGCGATGGGTCCTTTGTGTACCTGTCTCCTTGAGTTTGTGTAAGAAGCTCAGGAGGTAGGGATTTCTGTCCCGATTTGTAGGCGAGGACATTTAGGCATGGAGACACCTGTAGAACGCTCCACTCAACAGCCAAATGCACGTTCTTCTCCAGCTCACAGGGAACATTGTCCGGGACAGATCGTATGGCAGGCCACGAAATATGCCTCATTTAAAATGGTCGGAAGCATACAAAGCACGTTCTCCTACCGCAGTGGAATAAAATTGATGGACTTTCAGCTAGACTAGCCAAACAAACACGAGAGACGCGTCTTATTAGTAAAATCAGGGGTGGATGGCCTCACGTAAATATGAAGAACTATGTTAAGAGAATGTTACGAGCTGTTGTTTGCCAGCAAAGTAGGTAATCTGGATAAAATGGACAAATTCCTAGAAATGCACAAAATATCCAAACTGACTCAAAAGAAATGGAAAATCTGAATAGACCTATGATAGGTGATTAGCAACCAGAATATTTCCAAGAAAGCTTCCCCGTGAATTTTACCTGCATTTATAGAAGGAACTAACTCCCAAAAATAGAAGATGAGGAATCACTTCCTAATTTATTTTATGGTGCTGAGGTAACTTCAAAAGAATAAATGTGGGACTTCCCTGGTGGCACAGTGGTTGGGAGTCCACCTCCCAATGCAGGGGACGCGGGTTCGAGCCCTGGTCCGGAAAGATCCCACATGCCGCAGAGCAGCTAACCCTGTGCGCCACAACTGCTGAGCCTGTGTGCCCTCAACTACTGAAGCCCATGCGCCTAGAGCCCGTGCTTCGCAACAAGAGAAGCCACCACGATGAGAGGCCCATGCACTGCAATGAAGAGCGGCCCCCACTAGCCGCAACTAGAGAAAGCCCGTGCGCAACAACGAAGACCCAACGCAGCCAAAAATCAATCAATCAATTAATTAATTAAAAAGAATAAATTTGAATCCCTGCCTTAAACTGTAGGCAAAAAGTAACTCGGATGGATCAAAGACCCAGATGCAAGAACTAAAACTATAAAGCTCTTAGAAGAAACATTGGTGTCGTAGATCTTTGTGACCTTGGGTTAGGGGGTAATGGTTTCTAAAATATGATACCAAGCAAAAATATACGCAAGTATCTTTATGCACAAGCAAAAAAGAAAGATTAGTAAAATGGACTTCATTGAAATAGAAAACTTAAATTCATCAAAGGACACCATCAAGAAATTGAAAATTCAACCCACATAAGGGAGAAAATATTTGCAAAGTGTCTGATAATGGTCCGGTATCCAGAATATATAAAGAATTCTCACAACAGAACATCAAGGAAACAACCCGATTAAAAAATGGACAAGTACTTGAATAGGCACGTCTCCAAAAAAGATAAATGAATGGCCGATAAGGACGTGAAAAGATGCTCAGTATCACTAGTCCTTAGAGAAATGGGGCTCAAAGCCGTGAGATATCACCTCTCACCCTTTAGGGTGACTGCTTTCAAAAACATAGAAAACAAGTGTTGGTGAGGGGGTAGAGATTGCCACCCTTGTGCACGGCTGGTGGGGTGCAAAGTTTGTGGATGCTGTGGAAGCCGGGGTGGCTGGAGCAGATGTCTGCACACCCACACTCTCAGCAGCATTATTCACAGTAGTCAAGAGCTGGAGGCAGCCCAGTGTCCCTCGAGGGGTGAGGGTGAGTGGACAAATAAAGCCTGGTCCCTCCGCGCGGTGGGTGAGTGGACAAATAAAGCCTGGTCCCTCCGCGCGGTGGGTGAGTGGACAAATAAAACGTGGTCCCTCCAGGCGGTGGGTGAGTGGACAAATAAAACGTGGTCCCTCCAGGCGGTGGGTGAGTGGACAAATAAAACGTGGTCCCTCCGCACGGTGGGTGAGTGGACAAATAAAACGTGGTCCCTCCGCGCGGTGGAATATCACTTACCCTTTAAAAGGAAGGCGATTCAGACACCTGCTGTAACATGGATGAACCTTGAAGACATGATGCTCAGTGAAATAAGCCAGTCAGAAAAGGACAGATATGATTTATTTCACTTCTGTGAGGTCCCTAGAGGAGCCCAGTCCATAAAGACAAAGTAAGAGGGTGGGTGCCAGGGGCTGGGGTTCTTAACGGGGACAGCATTTCAGTTTGTGGGAGATGAGTTCTCGGATGGATGGTGGTGATGGTTGTGCTACAGTGTGAATGTACTAATGCCACTTGTTTGGGTGCTGAGAAATGCTTAAAATGTTATGTTATGTATATATGCCACAGAAAGGGCAAAGGACTTAAGTAGACATTGCTACAGATGTTTAAGAAGCACACGAAGAACATTAAAACTATGCTGAGACACCCCTTTACACCCACTAGGATGGCTAGCGTGATAACGATACGTCATACATAACCATAAAGTTGCACGTATAATTGTATGTCATTATACAATACAATACTTTTTGTTATAATAATATTAAAGATGGAAAATAAAGAGTATTGGGTGAGGATGTGGAGAAATTGGAACCCTCACAGGTTATCGGTTGGAATGTAAAATGGTGCAGCCACTGTGGGAAACAGTCTAGCAGCTCCTCAGAAGGTTAAATGCAGAGTTAATACGACCCAGCAGTTCCACTCCTAGTTATGTACCCAGGAGAACTGAGAACATATGTTCACATAAAAACCTGCGTTTGAGTGTTCATAGCACCATTATTCACAACAGCCAATAGTGGAAAGAATCCAAACGCCCAGCAACCGATGAATAAACAAGTTGTGGTCCATCCGTCCAGCGGCACATCACTCATCCACGAGAGAAATGGAGCAGTGGCACGTGGTAAAGTAGGACGAACCTTGGAAACATGGTCCATCCGTCCAGCGGCACATTACTCGTCCACAAGAGAAATGGAGCTAGTGGTACGCGGTAAGGTAAGATGGACCTCAGAAACATGGTCCATCCATCCAGTGGCATATACTCGTCCACAAGAGAAATGGAGCAGTGGTACGTGGTAAAGTAGGACGAACCTTGGAGACATGGTCCATCCGTCCAGTGGCATATACTCATCCACAAGAGAAATGGAGCAGTGGTACGCGGTAAAGTAGGACGAACCTTGGAAACATTATGCTGATTGAAAGAAGCCAGTTGGAGAGGGCCACATAGTGTATGATTCCAGTAAGACGAAATGTCCCAAGTGGGCAGATTCATAGGCACAGAAAGTAGGTTAGTTGGGGCCAGCCGCTGAGGCGGGTGGGAATGGAGGGTGACTGCTGAGGGGACAGACAGGGCCTCCGTCTGGGGTGATGACAATCTTCTTGAATTAGTGTCGATGTTTGGACAGCATCGCACATATACTAAAGACGACTGAATTGTTCACTTTAAAATGGTGTAACGGTAAATTTTATCTGAATTTTGTCTCAATTAAAAATGAGTCAGTTCTTCAGCAAGTGGTTTTGTAATGTTAGCGCCTGAGAACCAAGTGAGGCTCGGTGAGCAGGTGCCCTCAGAGTAACCCCATTTCCTTCAGTGTGAATGGGGCGGGCGGGGGCAGGGCTGGGCTGGCGCCTAGGAGGTCCTCTGGCCCCAGGCACGTGGCGGGTGTCGACGGCAGTCTGAGCTCCGTGTGGGGACTCAGGCCGCCCGCTCGGGCTCTGCGAGGCTCCTTCCCTCCCGTGTGAGCCGGCTTCTCGGTAGTCGCCGTTTCTCCCTGCCACCTCCCACTTGTGCAGTTTACTGTAAAGAGGTCATTTCAGAGAAAGTGGTCTTTCAGTCAGAAGCTCTCAGTATCTGCTGCGCGGGGTCACGGTCATGATGAACCCAGGCCACACAGGAAACCAGCGAGGGGATTATCTTGTCTGGTGGCGGGTCTCTGATAGGGAGGTCTCGTCGTTTAAGTGGTCTGTGGGCAAGGCAAGGGGGTTTCAACCCTCCGTCTGCACTTGGTAGCACTGGCTTGTCTCCTTCCCAGCTCTGGGGCAGCAGGGCAGCGGGGGCCTGAGGCTCCACGTGGCCTCGTGCTGTCGGGGCCGAGCCCTGTGAGTGAGGAGGACATCCGGGGGACGGACGGGGGTGAAGCCACACACACAGTGGAGGGTGGGCAGCTGGCAGAGCCTGGGCAGCCCACACCCCCGGCACGTCCCAGGACACCGTCTGTCCTGCGTGAGCTCCGTGAAGCCGGTCACCACTGTCTCCTTTGCCTGGATTGTGACTGACACACAGGAGGCGCTCGATTCGCACTGATTGGCCACGGAAGCAGGGAACCCGTGGCTGCGAACGTGAGCCGGTGCTCGTGACCAGCGTAGGGTCATGACGGAGAGATCTGAGCTCAAACTCCCACTGCCTCGCTGACTTGCCTCCAGAACCCAGGCGTCCCGTGTCCCGCGGGGCTGGCGGCGGGACTTAGCTTGTCCAGGTGGGCGGTGTTAAACAGGCGTGTGTGTAACCGGGGGAGGATGGCGGTGTTTGCTGGCTGCTGCCGGCCCTGACGGCGACACGGTGAAGGTCTCTCGTCCCATCTCCCAAGGGTCCCAGCGTGCATCCCACCCTTGCCGGGTCCTGTTTGTGTGTTTCGGCTCCTCCTCTTTCTGCTCCGAGTCCGACGATGGCAGTGGTGGCTTCCCGTGTCGCCTGGGGTCCGACGACAGGAAGCCGGGGCGCACCTATGCGCAGGCGTGGGGTAGATTCCGGTGTCTTGCTCTCAGAAGGCGACGCGCCAGTGGGCGGGAGGGTGAGCAGCTGCCGCAGCCACGACAGCGGCTCGGGAAGTCTGCTGTCCGTGCCGCGTTTGCTGTGCCTGATGTGCTCGCCAGCAGACGGGCCATCCTGGTATCAGCGCCGCAGTGGCCCCGGCAGCCGCGCACACGGCCCTCTCTGCGGCTCTGTTGGCGGGAGACACCGCCCACGGATGCCGCTGGAGACGGCACTGCCTTCCCGCTTGTCACCATGCCTGGCTTGCCTGGGGACCCGAGGCTGCGCCCGGGACCTGAAGGTCACGGGCTTCTCCTCCGCGCTTGGCGGTGGGGCCATGTGACATGCTTGGCGCTGCTGTGGCCGTCCCCATGGCTGGCTAGGCTCCTTTTCTCCTCCGGAAATTTCAGAGAACTAAATCCGTATTTGTAATCACAGCAGACCTTTGTTTTCCTATGCCCTCTATTCACACGCTTCCGGACTTGTTCTCTGAATTGCTGACCAGAGTCTTCTGAACATTGTTGAATTTCCACAGCTGCTCTGTTACTCCTGTCCTGCCCAGCGCTGTTCACTCAAAATGCCCTGTCGGATGTACAGACTTACCAACTTCCAAAGAGAAGTAGAATTACCGCATGGATGTCAGCGTCCCTGAAGTGTTCTTTCCCCGAAGTCGGGTCTGCGTGGAAAACCAGACCTCAGCTGGTTTGGGGCCCTCGTGGAGTCACTAGGCTGGGGATGGGGCCCCCCGCCTTCCCGTTCTTGGCCCCGCCCTGTGCACTCCCGGGTCCAGGCCCCCGACCCCCGCGCAGCCTGGCTGACTGGTGGGCGGGCGGGTGTGGGTTTCGCCCTGTGCTGCAGAGTCTTCATGGTTTTCTGTTGCCTTTCCTTGAACGCCATGTGGTGTTTGCTTCGTACCATAAACTGGCCATTTGAGCGGGGAGGCGCCCCCCTCAGCATCGCCACCTACCTTGTGCTCTTCCCCCCTTCAGACTTGACACCCACTCTTGGCGCTCGCCCGGGGCCTCTGGGTGACACCTCTTCCAGGGAGCACCCCGTGTCCTTCCCGCCTGACCTCCCTTCAAGCCACTCCAAGGGCCACAGCCTTGCCTTGTCACTAAATAAACTGCAGACATTTCCTGGAACCCCCGGCAGTAGTCCGTAAGAAGGTACCCACAGCCAGTTGAGAGATGATCCACAAAAGTGACTGGAAGATTGGGCGCGGAGGGCCTGCCGTGTGGCGGGGAGTCTCTTACTTTCTTAAGAAAGTGCCTTTTTCTGAGGAATCTTGAGGAGAAACTGTCAGCGTCCTCGGGTCCCCGTTCCGCACTGGCAAGTGGTGGAGGGCGAACGTGAGCCCAGCCGTGGCTGCCGCTTCTGCAGCCCCGGCCGCAGCTGCCCCCGATGGCCGCCACCACCCAGGCCCGCTTTGGTGCGCCTGGCGGCACGTGCGAGGTGAGGTCAGGAGCCCGGCCCCCTCCTGTGGTGTGAGCAGAGCAGTGAGCGTGCTCCAGCTTCCCCGCCAGGACCAGCCCTGCCTTGTAAAGGTCGTTTCTGTCTTAGTGGCTCTTCAAGTTCAAGAGGAAATAAACTGAGTAGAGCTGGCCTTTCTCCAGGCAAGTGTCCACCCCCGGGGCCCCCGCGCCTGTGGGGGGCGAAGTGGGATCAGTGGGTGAGCAGCTCTGTGGGCACGGCAGGGCTGAGTGGATGCTGGGCTAAAACAGTGCAGGAGGAGCTGGTGACTTCAGTTTTCTCCTTTCAGCGTTTAGAGGGTGTGTGGCCATGCTTGCCTGGCGTCACCTGCGTGGAGGGATGGCCCCTCCCCCGGGGGAGTCCCCTGGGCTGCGTGCCTGGCGGAGGCTCCTCCTTCGGTGGGGACGGCGGTGCTGCAGGACGCAGTGGATGTCAGCGTCCCCTGAAGCCTCCTCACCCAGCGGGCTGTCGATTTCTTGTGCTCTGGTTGAGGACAGCAACGTCGATGGGAAAGTAAACAGGCGGAATGGGCTTTGTTACCCAGGAGAAGGACCGTCGCGGGGACAGGTGTGGATCGAAGGCGTGGAGGGCGCTGCTGGCGAAGGTCTGCACGTTGGGACCCTCAGCGCCAGCGTTGCTGATTGGGCTCTCGGGTGACTCGGGGGGACGGGGTGAGCTTGGGCCGTTTCACCTTTACCGCTGGCCGAGTTCACAGGCGCCGTTGGAACTCGCCCACCTGTCCCACCCCTGCGCCTGGTCCTGCCCTTTGACCTCCTGCCCTTGCTTGGGCCAGGCGGTGCTCAGCTCCGTGCCCGCCCGGCTTGGCTGTCCTAAGGCAGCCATGCTCCTTCCCTTCCCTCCAGCTTCCTGCATCCGCTGTGCCGTGTTTTATTCTTCTCTTGAGCTGGACGGTGAATTCCTTGAGCACAGGAGGTGTGATCTTGTAAAAATCTTCTTTTTGTCTTGTTTTTATATCCAGCTAAGCCCAACGCTGGATCCACAGGGCGCTCAGGAGAGCAAAGGCCTGAGCCCCAGCACGTCAGCCTGCCCTCGCCCGGCTCCTGGGCGCTCGCCGGGCCCTGCTCCTGCGAGGAGATGGAGGACATGCAGGGTGTAGTTCGTTTGCTTTGCTCACCTGTAGAGCCTGATCTTTGGTGATCCTTCCATATCTAAAGGGCTGCGTTTGAGCTTGAGGTTCGGTTCCGTGCCCCTGGGAGGAGGTGGCCGTGAAGTCCAGCACCGTCGGAGGGCCCTCCACGGGCGCGTGCGTGGCAGCGTCACCCCACCCCGCCTGCGTGTGGGGGCCACCTCCAGGCGTCCTCAGGGCTGCTTCCACCACGTGCTCCCAGCCGCGGGGCCCTCCCTGGTCTCTCGGGGCGATGCAGTGGTGGAAGGTCCTGACCTGGGGTCGTGACGGGGACCCCACCTGGAGCTGGGCCATCAGAAGTCACAGGCGTGCCCCGCGGTGGGACCTACTGTGTGTCCCTGCCCCCACCCGCCCCCCCTCGGGCACCTCTTGTTGGCACCGAGCGCCGTGGTCAAGGCCCTTTGCGTCCGCGTCCCCCCCACGGGGAAGGGGCTGCTGTGCTGCCTTACGCTCACGCAGCTGGAGCTGCGGGCTCTGGGGCACCGTGTCCAGGTGCTGCTCTCGCTGCCACGTCCCCTTCCGTGTCCCTCCTGTGGGTTGTCCGTGCTTCGTGGGTGTGGAAGTCCAGGCCTCCAGAGGGACGGGTCTCTGAGGGCCGGGCCTGGAGCCGACGTGTCCTCGCTGCCCGGTCTGCTGCCTTCTCGTCAACACCACGCCTGGCCGGGTGTAAAGGCAGACGCTTCTGGAGGCCCCAGACTGCCCGCCTCTTGTTTTTTGACCCTCCCTGCCTTGGAGCGCAGACCGCGTTCTGGCTCAGCGTTTGGTACCTGAGGCTCAGTACCTGGTACCGGTGGCTCCGCGCTTGGTCCCTGAGGTGGACTGCTTAGTGCTGGGTGCCCAAGGTATAGCGCTCAGGACTCGAGGCTCAGTATTCAGTGCCGCTGCCTGGACCGGGCCCTGGAGCGTCCCTCCGGGGCTGTTTTAAGCATGTGTTCAGCCAGGTTACCCTGCTACGGGGCTTCTCTGGGTGTTTGAAGCTTGTTTGCTTTTTCACATCCCGACCTCGTCTGTCCCGGACCTCTTTGCACCCCTCGGGACCCCTCAGTGAGGTGCACGTGAATGCCCCCGGCGTGCCCCTTCCTCTCCCTTGGTGGAGGTGGTTGACCCTGGCCTGCACCCCGTGCTCCTGACCCCCTGGGGGTGGGGGTGGGTCTGCCTTGAGGCGTTTGCCATCCTTGACCCAGGGAGGGAGACGGTGGGTCTGGAAGGACAGAGATGGGTGTGCTGCGGGGGCAGCCCGACCCTCAGCATCATCGGCCACGTGGAGTTCTGTGACCCTGGGACGGCCACTTGCCTGCCACCCCCAGCTGAAGCAGGAGGGGGAGTCGGGTGGGAAACGGGGAAGAGCACCGGGCCTGCTGTTTTGTGGGCTCTTCCTCACCTCCCTCGTGCCCACGCAGCCTGGCTTCAGAACCACCCTGGGCAGATCCATGGCCGTCGCTGCCACTGGGGGCCTGGAGGCTGTGGCGTCTGTTCAGACCAGAAACAGGAGGATCCCTGGGCCCCGGATGTGAGAGGGTGGGGCGCAGTGTGAGGGGACAGTGCATTGGCTGGCGCTCGCCTCGTTGGTGAGGGGTCCTGTGTCAGCAGTGCCCGGGGCCAGCCAGGCTGCTACGAGCTTCTGTGCCGTTAGCTCCACTTGGCGGGGCGGGGAGGGGACCGACCGCCAGTGGGCGGAGGCCTTTCTGGACCTTACACCAGGCAGAGCGCAGTGACAGGCAGCCCGTAGTAAATAGTTCTGCCTTTTCAGGCCACAGAATCTCTGTCACAGGAAAGCAGCCGTAGATGCCACGTGAGGAGCGGGTCAGGCCGCGCTCCAGCCAAACTGTGTTTCCAGAGCAGGCGGCGGACGGCTTGCCGAGCGGTGTAGAAGGTCCCTCTCCCTGGGTCCTGTCCCGTCTGCGGGCCATGTTCCGGACCCGCATCCTCAGGGATGCTGTGGGGCTTAGTGAGATGGTGCACGTGAGAGGTCAGAAGGTCACCTCCGCTGCAGGGGGCGTCTGCGCCACCTGAGCGAAGGGTCACCTTAGTTACCCGTCCACCGTCCTCCCCCTGGGTTGTGCTGAGAGCCGGAGCTCGACGGTCCAGGGCAGCTGCTCTGCAGGATCTGAGGGGCCGACTTGCCCTCTGCTCCCTGCCGTGTCTGCGTCCTGAGTCCCGGGGGCCCCCTGGGGTGGGCTGAGGGCATCCTGCTGTGAGCCTGGCACCCAGCACTGGGCTGCTCCCGCCGGCCTCGCTTGGGCTCCCCACCCCGGAATTTGGAGTCAGCCCCACCCACCCGCGCGGTTACAGGTTGGTAACGGATCAGCAGAATTGGATTATTCATTATGGTTGGGCTTGAATTGAAATTGCAAAGGGTAATTTTCCTCCTCACATTTCAAGGTCAGATGAGAGTATTAACTGTGTGGCCTCTGTTTATCTGGGAATGCAGATTGAATTTGGCGATTCGCATTGATGAGATGCTGGGAGTTGGGCAGAGGAGAGGTGACGGGGAGGCCCGCTGCAGGCCCCAGGCTGCCCCTCGCCGTTCCTTTGATTGGTAATTACTTCATCCTTTGCCTTTTTCATTCTCTGGTTTTGTTTCCACCGTTTGGATTTTTTATTTTTTTCTGAGAAATGTGTAATGACACCTGGAGGCATTTAGGATTGGAATTAGATGCTGTACGTGAAGACGGCTGTGTGCCAACGCCGGGCCTGGGCATCCGGGGTGACGGGCGAGGCTCACGGCTCCTCTCCTAGGTGGCCCCTCCTGAGTCTGAGCAGGACCCAGAATGGAGGGGCTGCCCACCTCCTGTCTCCCTGGTCCCCTTCCTTCTCCGCACACATGCCGAAGCTACCCCTTGACCAGACTGACGGAGCCCAGGGTCCCACTGCTGCGCCCAAGACCTGATCTCAGCCGTTGGTCCAGGCTGGCCGTGCGGTGAGAGGGTGCCCACGTGTGTAGTCGGGGCTCTGGTCTGAATAAGAGCCTGGCTTGCGTCCATCGGCTGTGTGTGCCCCGTCCGGGGATAGGGATGTGGTAGCAATGCCCTTCCCACTCGGGTTGTGTGGGCACTCAGCGGGACCCGGGGGTGCACGAGCGTGCTGGGCACCACGGAGCTCCCCGCTCCTGATCTCTGCTTTCTTCTCTAGTCCCGTGTGAAGCTTCTGAAAAGGAAACGGTGGCACGGATCTCAACCAGCTCTTTTCAAGGCGGTCTCTGCCTGGACGCGGCTTCTCTACTTAGCTGGGTGCAGACGGTGCGTCATCCGGCTGCACCCCGTTAAGGCAGCAGCACGGGGGCTTCACCGTGTGCGCACTTGGCATGTGCTTTGCGCTCTGCACGTGCCTTGTGAGTGTCCCCACCACCCTGTTAGGCAGATGGCAGTGGCTTCCCTTTCATTGCTGAGGAAATGGAGGTTCAGAGAGTTTTCTGAAGCACCTGACCTCCGACGCTGAGGGACTCATGCCCAGCTCTGGTGAATCTCTGTCCAGGGGAATCAGGGCTGCAGTTGCTAGTTTCCCTCCAGAAGCAGCGGTGGGTTTCCGCTCCCGTGATTGTGCTGCCCCCGGGACACACCCAGGCTCTGCACGGCAGGAACCTCTCTGGGCAGGGGCGTGGGGGTGGGAGCGGCGTGGCTCGGCGCCAACCTCTGCTATCTGGGAGAGTATTTCCGAAACCAGTACCTGGCTCCGTCTGACCGTCCGCCCTGCCCTGCTGAGCTGCCGCGTGGCTCCTGGCCAGGCCCGTGGACACGGCGGGCGTGGCTCCCTGCAGCTGAGTGAAGCTGCGTCTGGCCTTGGCCTGGGCTGTCCTTCGAATGCAGGCGGCTGTGGAGTGGTTAAAGGGGAGTCTTGGGACGGGTGAGGTGTGTGTGTTCGGTCAGGAGGGGTGATGGGTGAGCAGGCGGCGGTGGGGGCCCGTGAGGAGGGGCGGCCTGGACCAGGTCTGGGGGTGCAGACGCGGGGAGCCTGTGCTCAGCGTGCGTGGGGCTGTCAGGTCTGCGGAGCCCTGGTGGAAGGAAAGGGGGGCTGTCGAGGGTGAGTCCGGGGCTCAGCATGCACGGCTGTCAGTGGTGACGCCCTTGGGGGCAGGAGCAGACCCCCGGAGGTCGGGGGCAGCATCCAGCCCTCCCTCCCTGGTGGGGTCCTGTCCTTCCCTCCGTGTGGAGCCCACTGCCGGGTTCCTTCAGGCCCACCTGTTCCCTGTGCCGATCTGGGTGGGTTCTCGTCGTCTCGAGACCCCATTCGGACACTGACCCTTGCTGGTCTATACCTGCAGCAGCTCCCTTAGAGGGTCTTTGCTCCAGAAGCACTTCTGTGTTGGTGGTGGCCCTGCCCGTCCTTGGCCTGTGGCCGACACCCACCCTGGCCCCTCTTGTCTTTCCCGCAAGTGCGTCCTGCAAAGTGCCTAGATGAGGCACGGCTGGGCGAGCACGCAGGTCCCGGCCGCGGGCACCCTTGCTGCCGTTTCGGTGTCGTGCAGCTTCCCGGGCAGCCTTCAGGACCGGAACGTGGTGGACCCACCAGAGGACCCGTGGGCTTCGTGCGGGATCGCGCGTGGGGCCTCTGCTCCCGCTGCTGGCAGCGCGACCCCGCTTCCTTAGAAAACCACCAGGGCCTGTGCTCAGGGTGCTGGTGGAGAGAATTTGGGGAAACGAAGCCTTGATTGGAGGAAACTGGAGGTGCGGGTACGAGAGGCCGCGTGGCCCCTCCTTTGCCGGTCAGCGTGTGGTCTGCCGCTTTGCGGTGTCCCTCCATCCACTGTTTATCCGCCAGGCCATGGCTTCCGGAAGTAAGCCCCGAGTCTTAGCAGTGAGGAAATCTGCGCTGCGTGGGCACCCCCAGCGGTGCAGCGCCCCTGCCGGTTCCCTCCCGAGGAGGAGGCCAGCCTATAGGTGAAGCCCTTCTGGCTGGAGGCCGGCCTCTCTCCAAGCAGCCCTTCCCATCCTCGGGTAGCTCTGAGAGCTGGCCACCTGGAGGCCAGCTGTGCCCTCTGTGCCCCTGCCCTGTCCTTCACAGCCAGCGAGTCCCGAGCGTCCTCACCGTGCCCTTGGACGGCCTGGCACACGCGGCGCTGCACCCCAGGGCTCCGTCTGGCTGGGTCTCATCCCTGCCGGTTTCTCCCCGCTTCGCCTGCTGCCACAGGCCGTCTTGGCAGCCCTGCCCATCGAGCTGGTGGTGACCCTGCTCTCAGCTGAAACCCTGACCTCCGTTCGGTACGTGCTGCAGCCCAGTCGTGTCCCGGGTCCCGCGCGTGTGCCGGCCGCAGCCCCGTGTCGTGTCAGATCGGCCAGCCCTTGCCTGCCCTTTTCTGCTGTGCCCTGTCCTTTCCACCACCCTCCCTTTCACTCTCTCCACAGGCAGGCGTGGAGGATTTTCAGTTTCTGAGGCTCCCCTGAGGAGCTGTGGTGGCACCAGGGCCCGCTGCCCTCCTCCTCCGGGTGGCTCTGGGCCCGGCCTGCGAGCCCTCACGCCCCAGACACACACACACACGGTGAGTCACCTACGTGGTGGTGGCTTGACTTGTCCCGCCTGGTGGCCGGGGCACACGGGGCACAGAACTGGAGAGACTGGAGGTCGGGCACCGTGTCCTGGTCGGGGCGGAGGGGCCTGGACTCAGTGGCAGCCCCCGAGGCCTGGTCACCCATCTGTGGGACGGGGGTGCTTGGAGAGCACGTGTGTGGTGGGTTTGAGCTCTGCTCCTCGGAGCCCCAGCGTAAGGGAGCTTAGGGGCTTTGCAGAAGTGTGAATTAAATTCTGTTAATATCATCCTAGCTTGCTGCTGAAGTGTAGCCACCAGGGATCAGTGTGCGCGCGCAGTCATGTTCACAGCTTAACCCGCAGGGCCCCGGGCGGGTGACCGCGTGCCCTCGGGGAGGTACTCGTGGGCAGTCGTCGGAAGTAAAGGTCGTGCCGTGTGTCCGCGTGAACGTCTCGACCACGTGTCGCCAACTGCAGGTTTGCTTGCCTCAGAGCTGTTCTTGGTTTGAACGTGGGCCCGGCTATGGCTGCCGGGTGTTTCCGCCCTCCATGCTGACCTTCCAGGCAAGACTGGGTGCCAGGCCCCCGGCCCACAGCAGCTCGGAGCGAGGGCTCCGCACAGCGGGGCGGTCCTTCCTGGGGTCGGTTGCCCCGCCCCGTCTGCGTGCTTCCTAGAGGAGCTGGCCAGCCCTCTGGGCCTCCTGCCCCGCAGGCGAGTGTCACGGCACGGCCCCTTGGCACCGGGATGCTGCGGTGGCGGCTGGAGGTGCGGTGCGAGGCCAGGGCAGAGCTGCGCTGAGCGAGAGAAGGTCGTTCAGGTGTTGCCTGCAGCTTCACAGCGTGCGTGTCCTTTCATCCTTCCTTGAAAGTAGATATCCTTAGGCTGGGGGTTTTCTGATGAAGACGACATTACAGTGGGCTGCAGCGGCCCGTCACAGTGCAGAGAGGGGTTCTCAAGAGCTCAGGCCTTATTTCCTTCCGCAGACGCCAGCTCAGAAAGGTACTGATGGGTGAACGCCCTCTCCCCTGAGAACTGAGGGCTTCATTTTGAACTCCCAGAGGTTCACGGAAATGCCACTGACTTCAGGGTTCAGCGTAAGCACGGAACCAGAGGTTTAGTTTTTCATGGGTTTTCTCCTCTTTACTTCACAAGGAAGGCGCGATTGAACTAGAGGGCGTTCCGCAGGGAAGAGGCGGCCATGTGGTGCTGGCGCTCTGGGTCGGGCCTCCGCGGCTCGGGGACCCACAGGCCTCTGTTCGCAGAGCGGTGGCCGACGGGCCTGCGGCCCAGGCTGCAGGAGGCCCTCTCTGGAGAGGCTGAAGTTGTGCTCTCACCCCCCGGCACACGAGGACAGGGGAGGGCCGCCCGTTGGCAGGTGTTGTGAGAAACCCCTTTGGGGCCCTCCGGGGGAGTTCTTGGAAACGTCAGAAAACCGCACTCCTGTGCAAGGCCAGGCCCTGTTTGCGCCAGTGCGTCCAGCCCTTGTCCCGCGAGGCCCGGCCGTTCACGGTCCCTCCCCTCCCGCCCACCGGGACGTCCCCGCCCTGCGGGGTCGCTCCCTCGAGCACACCCTGTGCTCTTGCCTGCTCCGCCGAGAACCTGGAGACCCAAGCCGGCCCTCCTGGGCCGCCCCCTCCACCCGCGTTGTTCTGAGAGGTCCTGTCTCTGCTCTCCGTCTTTTCCCCTCCCGCTCTCTCCTGCCCTCTCCATGCGGCCCTTCCCGGTTGCTCTTCCTCCCCTTTCTGTCTGTGCCCTCTGACCCCTCCTGGCCCCTGGCGCACACCCAGCGGCTTCAGACCCCCTCGTGCTGCCCTCTGGGGCGGTGCGGTGCCCTCTCACGTAAACAGAGCCTCTGCCCTGCTCTGCTGTAGCCTCTGGGTCCTTCCCTGCTTTCCCTCCCTCCCGAGCTGATCACGTATTTGCCGCTTCTTGTCCGTCTTCTGCCCGTGGCAGTCCTGCACTCCAGCCTCCCTTTCCCAGCTCTGCTTTGCCAGCCGGCGCCCTTTGCGACCCGCGCGGAGGGGTGCTGCCGGGAGAGCCGCAAGGCCGCGGGGAGGGAGGCCTGCGCTCAGTGCTTCTCCCGGAAGGGGGTTCCTGCCGCTCCCTTTCCTGCCCGTGGCGCGGGGCAGCCCTTCCCCTCCCGGCACCACCCACTCCGGCGGGTGCAGGCCCGATGGCAGTGGTGCCCCTGCAGAGGCGTGGGTCCCAGTGCTCTCGGTCTCCAGATGGAGCGATTTCAGGGGACCCCAGCTTCTCCCCGAAGCTACCCGGGCGCCTCTTTCTCCTCTTTCACTTACCAGTGAGCCGCGCCCTGGGTTAAGCCTCTGCTGCACAGGACGCACGGCGCCTTCCCCGAGACCCGCACCGTTCAGAACGAGAGCCTGGGGGCTGGGCCGTGGTGCCGCTTGACCCCTGCCGCCTCTCCGGGGCGGGGCCAGTTTGTCACCGGGGCTCAGGAGAGTGAGCCAGGCCGCGGCGGCCCGAGCAGCGCCCTGTGGGCAGTACCAGCAGCACGGCCTCCTGTGAGTTGCCCAGGTTGGTTATTGAGGTCTAGCCCAGCGTTAAAGAGCTGGGCACTGATGGGACGCCAGGCCTGATGGCAGGCCTTGGAACGCGGGGTGACACGGGGCTGGCGAGCCTGAGGGTGGGGCGCCTCCACTGGAGACCCCGGGAGACCCCGGCCCGGGCCGAGCGCCACTCGGGCCAGCCTGCCGGGGGCTGCCCTCCAGGGCTGCTTGCGGGCGCCTGGGGCTGTGTGTCCTCTGCTGCATCGCTTCCCATCTTGGTTTCCTGACGAGCAGGTGGCGCGGGGAAGGACAGGTGGTTTTTCTAAGCGGGCCGGAGCTTTGCCCACCTGGGCCCCGAAAGGCTCGGTCGTCACCTGTGGGTGCTGCTGGACGTGTGACTGGCACTGTGTCCTGCACTTGACATACTTGTTCTTGCGACATCCTGGGCCTGGTCTGGGGCCTCAGGCCCACCCGCGTTTTAGGGGCCCACACAGTGAGCTGGCGGTGACAGGCTAGGTGCAGGTGAGGTGGCCCTGGGCCAGGCCCCAGGAGTCGGGGTCTCCAGCTCTCTGCAGGTGGACAGCAGTTACCCTGTGGCCTTCATACCTGCCCTCGGGGGGAGGCCTCCAGACCTCTGTGTGGGGACGTCGTGCTCCCGAAACCCTGGGTCTTGGGGTTTGTCAGTTCCCACCAGGGCTGTGCCCAGAAAGCTTGTGCTCAGAGCAGCCCCGCCCCCTGCAAGCTGGCCTCGGCAGCTTGGACACGGGAGCCCGAGTGCCTCTAATTAAATCACACGGCGGAGCAGTGATTCAAAACGCTGTGCCCTTGCCCACCTGAAGTCAGTGATTCCAGAGTTGATTTCACAGCCCTTGATTATTAAATTGGCGTATGAATAGTTTTAAATTGAACTAGAACTCAAAGTGGCCTCTTTAAATGTCTGTTTCAATGAATACTTGTACTTGCTTTGTTTTATTTTATTTTACATCTTTGGTTATGAAGCACGTAGAGGTGGTAGGTGCCCTCGGCCAGCTGTGCAGGGGGACTCGCTCTTAGAGGAAGGCTTTCCGCGGTGGCTGCGAGGGGTGAGGTGCGGGGCCCCGGGTGAGAACGCTGCTCCGGCTCTGAGACCAGGCGTTCCCTGAGTCTCTTACAAAGTCCCGTAAACGCGTGTTCCACGTTTACTCTCAAATTGTAGTTAGCTCTTCAAAGAATTATACTAAATTACGATGAAAAATAACCCCATACTCACTCAGATGTGAAATGGAAAAAATTAGCACAGCGGAGACCACCTCCAAAGAAAGCATTGTCTGCCATCCCTGTGGATTAAGGCTTTCTTGAAATCGTGTAATCAAAGCAAAGAAAGAAAAAATTGGACGCCAAGAATGATACAAGATGCAGGTGGTGTTGTCTCTAGCGCCCCTCAGCTCCATCTTTTATATTTTCGAAGTCATTTCGTTGTCACTGGGCGTCACCCTAGCTAAATGTTACAAATAGCACCTTGTAATATAATCCTGGTAAGATCTCAAAAGAAAAATACAGAAGCAGAATATTAAAGGTTTGTCTTGGAAAGAGGTTTCCTCTGCTTGAAAGAAGAGCATGGACACAACACCGTCGGCCCATGCTTCACGGTTCACCCGCCCACCCGCCGGTGGGGTTAGCGCCTCCTTTTCCTGGGGCGTCCTCCCTCCCGGGAACTCTCCTGATCACCGTCCCCTCAAAAAGCCGGGGGGGGGGTGTCTGCGTGTGGGCACCTCCCGTGTAGGTGGGGCAGGACGGGGGTTCCCGAAGCCTGTGTGGGAACAGGCAGGGCAGAGGACGGTCCCTACAGGGTGTGAAGGACTGATGGAGTTTTGAGGGAAAGAGCGGCAAAGACCAAACTCTGAAGGTGCCCTGCCAGGAAGTTGGCATGTGAGCCCATGGGTGCCCATCCGATCTGCAGTCTGAGGGGCGGCTTGGTGGCACTGGAGGCTGCCCAGGCGAGAGGCTGTCACGGTAACCGGAGAACCACGTCAAGTGTGTGAACTGAGGCAGGGCGCTGGCCGCGGAGGGAAGCGCGTGCCCCGGGGTCTGCCCCCTGCTGTGGGAGCTCTGCGGGGGGGCTCGACTCTGCAGGATGTCTGTGGAAGGGGCCCGCCCTGGGCTGGTACTTGACGCCCCCGCGCCGCACGGAGCTGCGCATCTGTGGCCGACTGCGGTCCGGGTGGGCGGCGCCTGCCCTGGTGATTCAGCTCCTTCAGAGGCGCCCTCGCGAACGAAGCCCGCGCTGCTGGCGTTTTCCCCATTGTGTGTGGAGCTGAGCTTCCCTCCCCCGCACCTTCCGTGTTCTGGGATCACCCTGGGCGACTCTTTGAAATCCAGAAGCTCCTGAAAGGCTTTAAGTAGCTATTCAGAAGTGAGAGAGTGACAGCGGGCTGGTTGCACGTGCGGCTCTATTTTGGGACCTGAGTGACGTGGGCCGCGCTGGGCCTGGGGGCCGTCGCTGGGTGCTGTCCTGGTGGCCAGGCCTCATCACTCTGCCCTTTTGCCTCTTGCAGTGCCCGGGGGCTGGAGAAGGCCAGGCTGCAGCTCCAGGAGGAGGTCCGCCAGCTCAGCAGCCAGCTGCTGGAGGAGAGGAAGAAGCGGGAGATGCACGAGGCCCTGGCCCGGCGGCTGCAGAAGCGCGTCCTGCTGCTGACGAAGGTACGGGGCGCCTGCGCGGGGGCCTGCCTTCCGGGCCAGCAGCTCCCGGCCCGCCCCTGCCGTGTCCACGCTTAGTCTTCTCTTCAGGCCCCCACGTTTGCCAGGGTCTCTACCAAGTGCAGTGCACCCAGAGCCACCAGTGATCTGTGTCCCCACTTCTCGATCAGTTAGACACACACGGCGCTGCCTGTGAGTCACGGCTCACATCAGACTGAGCTCTCCCCTCACCAAAGGGGAGAGCATCTTGGCGGTTTAGCCAGCCTGCGCATTTTTACCCTGGATTGCTCTGAAATGCAGACCCTGGGATTCCCTGCTGGGCCTCTCCTCCTTGTGAAGGGCAGAGCCCGGGGCCTTCACGCACTGACCTGGGGTATCAGGATGTCAGCCCCGACCCCCTGTGTCTCACGGTGGGGTCAGCCCTCCCTCCGGCCTGGTGGGCAGGTGCAGCCTTTCCCTCCTTCGGAGCCCAGGGAGCGCAGGGTAGACTGCAGTGGGAAACTGTCACCTGTGCGCAGGTGCACCGGGCGGGATGCGTTCCTGCTCCCAGCTCTGCCTGGGCGGCCGGGTTTTTGCTAACTGTGCTGAGCCCGAGGGGCTCTGACGTCTGGCTTGATACGCACAGCTCGCTGGAGCATGAATTACGATTTTTGTGTGAGAGAGCGTTATTTAAAATGTTGCCTTGGATGCTGAAATTTCAGAAGACAAGGAAGGAAAAAGCCAGAAACTGTCCCCAGATGTTCTCTAGGCGAGGGTTGGGGTTGTCCAGATGCTGGCGGACTCCTCCCACCTGCCCTCAGGCTGATAGTGAGCGGCCAGGCAGGCGCGCTGACCTGGCGGGCGGGGGCGGCGGGCTGGGGGCAGGGGCGTCCCCCTGGGAAGTTTCAGGAGTCCGGTCTGACAACTGTTTGCCTGTTCTTGATCGTTTGATAAAAACCTGGGACCTCCTGGTCATGAAGCTTTTCGGCGGCAGGTCACATTCCGGCTGCTGAAAGCTCGCCGTCTCCCGACCTCTCCAGCACGTCCCCTGCCGTGTGTGTCACGTCACTCGAGCTTCCTGGGGTCAGGCTTGGCCGACCTCGACGCCAGCCTTGCCGGTGGCCCCACAGGGGAGACGCCTGGCGAGTTTGCGAGCTGTCCTCGTGCGGGGCCCGTCGGTCTTGTCCGTGTCGTCCACTTCCAGTGCCCGTGCCGCCCAGCGAGTGTCCTTGTGGGCTGGGTTGGCGGCCTGGCGGCTCTGCTTCACCAGGGTCGCACCGGTGCACTGGTACAGGTCCCGCTGGTGCACCGGGCGGCCCCTCAGCGGGGGCATATCTCCAGCGCCGCGGGCTCCGCGGCCTCGGGATCCATCGGCACCTCCGTGATCGTGCGCTGTGCCTGGCTTCCTCCTCGGGCAGTTTCTGGCCTTGAAGGTCACTGCTCTGGGCTCCCGAGGCAGGAAATTTCCACTCCTCTCTTCCCCCTGCTCAGCAGGTTGGAAGCTGATGGCGCTGTTTGGTCTAATTCGGTCCTGGCCCTGGCCCGCTGCGCTGACAGGCATAGCTCTGAGAGAGAGAGGTGGGGGGCGGTATCGATCGCCCGGCACTGACAGGTGACTTACACCAACTGTGGCTCGGAGGCACGTTTGCCATGGGTCGGTGGCCGGGTCAGGCGCGTGGGGCCCATCTTGCCAGCCGCATGATTAAGCTGTTCGTCGGGCCGGTCTGCAGAGGGCGGCCAGGCTGCCGCTTCCTGGTTGGAGCCGAGCACGTCCGGCCCCCCACCCCGCCCCGCCCTCGGCGGCCCCGTGGGCTCGCACGGCGGCTCCCACGTGGTCTGCGTGCTTCCTGCTCGAGGCACCTCCAGGGCAGCAGCTGTCAGGTCTCGAGGGTGCTCTGGTTGCTGATCTTCCTGTGTTCCTTGGGAGACACCCCCACCCCTCTGGGAGCCCCCGGACCAGCTCCCTGGGGTAGGGCGTGGCGAGTGCAGTGTCCCGCCCTCCGCTGCGGCACTGGGCCAGGTGCGCCGACAGGGCTCTCCTGCGCCCCATCGAGGGCTCTATTTGCGTGTTTGACATTTCAGAGTACAGTGCTTGGAATGTGTGATTTTATTTTGAGACCTTATTAAGCATCTCTAGTCTAAGGGCTTAATTGTTACTGATAGCTAAGAGTGTAATTACCTTGGTAAAATACCATGACTATTTTAAGCAATTGAAAATTGGCTTCCAGAACTGGGTGAACACAAACCATTTTCCTATTTGAAATGAGCTATTTCCAGCGTGCCCCTAATATTCCACAATATGGTTACAGAATTGTATTTATAGACTCTAAGCAGTGAAAGCTAATTTATAGCATGAATTTTTTCAAAAAATGAAAGTAAAAGCCCCCCTTCCCCCTCTTTCCTACACCCCCCCGACCCCCATTTCCTAGTGGAGCAGCCTTCGGAGGAGGACACCTGTCATTGGTGTCTTACCTCCAGGGTCACGGTCTGGCAGTGATGTCGTCCCCCCGCCCCCGTGGGACCCCCGCTGTTGCTGCTTAAGAAACAAATACGTGGGCAGAAGGTGAGCTTTTGGGAAATTGAGGCAGGAAGCACATGGGGATGTCCCAGAAGAGGCCAGAGCTCCTCTTGCCTTGTGTCCAGAAGAGGCTGTCCTGGAGGAAGGCTCCCGGGAGCAAGTCTCCCTGGGCCGGGGGAGCAGTCGTCGCTCGGGGGTCCGTCGACTGCCGGGACTCCCTCCCTGCGCAGGATCGTCGTTACGCCCAGGAGGCTGCCCTCAAGTGTCCTGGTCCTTTTCTGACGGAGGGGCTTTGGTTGGCTGTTGGGATTTGTGCTGTTTACCTTGTGTAAACCTACCTCTTTATGTTTCTCGTGTTCGCTTGACAGCTTTGAGAAATCACCTGTGGTTTGGCAGGAGCTGTGTGATGGTGAGGCTTGTCCAGCTGCCGGCCACGCCGCAGTGGGGTCAGCAGCTCAGCAGCGGGGAGGCCCAGGCTTGGGCCAAGGGTGGCACGTCCCTGTGGTTCTCTGCTGAAGCCCAGTGCCTTCCAGAGCTGCGGGCGCCGACCCATGAGACCAGGAGAGTAGCCTGTTCACTCTGAGGTTCTCCATTCCTTCCCGATCTCAAGTAGCTCAGCCCTGCAGGGATGCGGGCAGTTCCTGCTTTGTACGTGGAGAAGTTGGGGTGTGCGTTAGGTCAGAAGGAGTGGGGAGACTCCTGGGTTAAAGTCAACCTTCACATCCTTGAATTCTGTCCTGGACAGCAGGTGATGAGTTTTCTGGAGGGAATATAGGCAGGTGGTAGGCTCTGTGTCCCTGGTGAGGGCAGGCTCGGCGGTGGCCCCGCTTCTGTGGGCACGTCGAGGTGTGGAATGCTGCTCGCAGAGCCTGTTCCCACAGTGCCTGTCCCGGGGTGCACCCCCACCCCCAGTTGTGGGAGAGTCCCGGCCCCCCGGGTCTGGCTCTGGTTTGACTCACTCTGGTGGGCACGGAGGCACCAGCTCGTTGTGTGAGACCCTGGAGCCTCGTGAGGTGTGGGCCTCCACGTCCTCTCTGAAGGGCCCGCTCCTGCCTGGCCCTCCCGGTTCGGGGGTTTTAGAGGGCTGTTTCCGCCCTGAGCCGGTAGGCGTCTTGGTTGGAGACGCCTGAGGCAGACGTCCTCTCCTGGGCCCTCCTCACTCCTCCCCGTGCCTGGGGATGGCAGCGGCGGCCGCCTGCGTGCGGCCCAGCTGTCGGCTCTGCTGCCTTGATGGCGGCTCCTGTGGCTCGTGATGGACTGACCTTTGGAGGCGAGGAGCTCTTCTCTTCGCTCTGATTTACTGTCTTACCTTTTACATTTGGGTGTCACCTGCCTGGAGTTGGTTTCGGGTGTGAGTGAAGCAGGTGATTTTCCCCATTGATAGTGCCATTGGTCCAGCACCGCTTCTGGAAAGACCCCTCTGTTCCCTGGGTGTGGTCTCGTTGCCTTAAGTGTCAGTCAGTGACCGCCGATGGGCAGCTCGGCCTCTGCGTCCTCCGTTCTGCCCATTGGTTCCGTCTGTCTTTCTGCCAGCACCACCCTGTCTCCACTGATGCAGCTTTATGGTGCTTTGATGTCTGGTAGTAAACGTCCAGGTTGATTATTGTTCTGTAAGTTTCTCGGGCTCCTTTTGGTCCTTTGCACGTCCTTATACATTTCAGAATAAATTTGTTTACACACAAAAAATCTCCTGGAATATGGTTGGGATTACAATGAATAAACTAGTTTGGGGAGAAATGACACCTTAACATTATTTCGTTTTCTGAACCAGAGCATTATAATTCTTCCGCTTCTTTGGATCTTCTTTAATTTCTCTCAGCAGCATTTAGTAGTTTTTAGGGTAGGCGTCTTGCACACTGTTAGATATTCCCCCCAAGTGTTTTCTGTGTTGATGTAATGGTGTCTCACGGATTTTGCCTTCTCTGTGTTGGTGCCGGGCTGTGGAAGTGCAGTTACGCGCCTGTACCTAATAGTCCTGCTAAATCCCCTAGCGTGAGAGCAGGTCTCCCCGCGGACGAGCCTGGCTGCCTGCGGGTGCTTGGCTCACGCAGATCTCAGGAAGCTTCAGCAATTCACCGCTAAGGGCCACGTGTGCTGTTTGTTTTCCGTAGATACTCTGTATTGGATTAATGAAATCCGCATCTGCTTGTAGTTTTCTAAGAGTTTCTCTCATAAATGCCTACCCATGAATTTTGATGTGGGTTATTTTTATTATTCTGTTGAAAATATTTTCTCACATTCTTTCTGGATTTGTAAAGGCCGACCTTCAGGCAAGGTTTACATGTTCTAAGCTCATAACGTAGGCAGATGGGAAGGCTGGAAAGGAATCGAAAGAAAGAACCCAAACTCATTCACTCACTCTGTCCTTCACTTTGTCGTTGCACAGATTCTTACGGGGCGTCTGTTCTAGGCACCGCTTAGGCGGCAGTAGGGTGGGCAGGGCTCTGAGCTCCTGGGGTCTCCCTGAGGTTGAGAGGGAACAAACAAACAGAGAAGAGGAAGCCGGAGAAGCCAGGGAACAGCGCCCAGTAAAGGAGGAGACTGCTAGAGCCTGGTGGGTGGGTTAGTTTTATGTTCTTTAGAACACAATTTTAGATGCACAGGAAGTTGTGACGATGGTAGAAAGGGGGGCCCCCCATGCATCTTCCACCAGCTTCCTGGGTGGTAGCATCCTAGGTGATTCTGGTGCAGCATCAGGACCACAACTCACGTTCCTACAGTGTGTGCGTCTGTCCGGTTATCCCCGCGCAGATTTGTGTAAGCACATTCGAGATGCAGGATTGACCCTCCACCCGTGAAGGCCTCCTTGGGCCGCCCCCCAAAGCCACCCTGGCCCCCTGCCCTCACCCCAGTCTGTTCTCCGTCTCTGGAAATTTTCGCAAGAACATTGTGTAAATAGAATCATACAGTATGTGACATTTTTAAATGTTCATGTTTTAAATTTAATAACTTTTATTTTTTAGAGTAGTTTAGGTTTACAAAAAAATTAAGCAGAAAATAGAGAGTTCCCATGTCTCTCTTCCCCCGCCCCACAATCCCCTACCGCTGACATTCCTGCATCAGTGTGTGGTCCGTTGTTCCAACTGCTACATGAACTGAAGTCCACAGTTTACATTAGGGGTCACTCTCTGTGCTGGATTCTCTGTGGGTTTTGACAAACGGTTAGTGTCGTGTGTCCCGCATCACAGCATCACACAGGGCACTTCACGGCCCTCACGGTCCTCTGTGTGCATCTGGGCACCCCTCCCTCCTTCCTCGCCACGGCGACCCCCGATCCGTTCACTGCCTCCGTCGTTTCACGTTTTCCAGAAGGCCGTGTAGTTGGAGTCCCACAGTGTGTAGCCTTTTCAGACTGGCTTCTGTCACTCAGTACTATGCGTTTCAGGTGCCTCTATGTCCTTTCTTGGCTTGAGAGCTCCCTTCTTTTTATCCTCAGATAAAATCCATTCTCTGGATGTGTCGCTGTTATTACCCGTCACCTACTGGAGGACACCCTGGTTGCCTTTTTGAATAAAGCCGCTGTTACCATCCATATGCATGTTTTTGTGTGGACGTAAGTTTTCACCTTAAATACCTGAATCGTAGAAAGAGTGTGTTTAGCTTTGAGTGCTTTTCACACCAGCACATCCTGCAGTAAGTCGTTGGCCTCTATTTTGTGCAGTTTTTCACACACCGTATTTTCTTTCCTTTTTGTGGAAGCTCGTTGAGGCGGGGGTATTTGCATTTCACTGATGAGACACAGAGAGCAGGCGGTGGCGCTAACCCGGAACCTGGGTAGGCGGGCCCTGGCTCTTCTGCCACGGCCTCCTGCTGGTGCCACCCCGGCCGCCGGGCCTCCCTCCCAGGAGCATCTCAGTAGTGGCTGCTGGCACTTGTACTGTCTCAGCGTTTCGTTTCCATTACACCTCCGAGCATAACTGGGGGGCTCCCAGAACCCCTGGGGGCCTGGCTGTGGCGTGCTGGGGCCCCCGTCTGCCTTCCTGTGGCTGGTGAGTGAGGCATGCGGCAGTGGGGACCAGGGCAGTGCGGCGGGGCGTGGAGGGTGCTCTGTGGCACGAGCACATCTGATACGCGTTGCCCCGGCTCCCTGGGAGTCACCAGGGTCGCTGCAGTGTGGGCACCCCCTCAGCAGCACCTGTCCTGTTGTCCCCACGTCCTCCACGGCGGGAACCTGCGTGCTGCCACCGCTGGGCCTGAGCGTGGGCATGTGGCTGACGCCGCCGTGTCCTCATCGAGGCCCCTTACCTTGGAGAAAAGCAAATCATGTTTGTTTCTCTTGCAAAAGAACATAAATGCCACCAGCTGCCTTTGCTCACTCATGTTCATCCTCTTCCCGCATCCTTCCTCAGAGTCGAGCTTCCTAATCTTATTAGAAGGATTTCTCTCGTGTGCCTCCTTTTAATGCTGAAAATTCTTGGTTTGGGTAGCACGGAAGGAAACGCTTAAGCAGCTCAGAACCTGCTCTGTCTTCTGAGAAACGGAATCCTTTGTGTGCTGTGGCTTGGTCTTTGCCACCCACCGAGGCGGGGAGCACGGGCACCATGGGCCCCCTTCCATCTCAGCACATTGCGGCTCCAAGTGCAGCTGGGATGCTGGGGCTGGTAGGGGTGGAGGGGGTCAGGTGCTGGATTCTTCCCCTTTTGTTTTTCATCGTGACCTGACAGCAGCCCCCGCGCGTGGCTTATTCTGCATGTTGACATTGGCATCACGCGTGGATGGTGAGAGGCTACTGTCTCTCGACCGTGTGTTTGTTTGAAAACCTTCCTGTTGGGGCCACGGAGGTGGGCGGCGTGCATCTGGCTTGTGTAGGTTTGGCGCCTTCAGGGCCGGGCAGGTTCTCAGCCTTTCCCGTCCGTGGGAATCTCGGCCGGCCCTGGTGGGTTCAGGCAGCTGTGGAAGTCCCAGCACCACAGCATCTGAGAAGGAAAGCCCTGGAGCCGAGGCTGAGCGGCCACGTCTCAGGCCTGACCGTGACCAGGTGTGGGCCGTCCCTCCTGGGGCCTCGGCCATCAGCGCTCCCCCGTCTCTGTCCGGGCGCCGGCCCGTCCTCTCCCTCCAGCCTGCTCTGGGAAGGGGGGCTCCAGGCAAACTTGAGAGACCTCCCGCCAGGTCCCCTGGCGCTCTGGGCTTGGAAGTCACGGGCTTCGCAGCCGGGCCTTGGCGACTTCTCAGTAAGCCAAGAGGAGTGGTGGTCAGACGGGTGACGTTGGGGAACGCGTGGGGGTGTGGGCAGGGGCTGAGTGTGTGTCATCGTCTCCCCACCATCCCCGCGAGAGTGGTTACATCGCCTGCAGAGTGGCTGACCCAGGCTCCAGTCCCGCTGGGACCCTACGCTGGCCTTTCGGGAGGAGCCCTGAAAGATCTTGAGGGCACAAGTCGTTAGCGTGCGTATGAATTACGGGGCATCTCGGGAAGGGGCCGAGTTGGGGGTTAGTTCTGGGCAGTCCCTGAGCTCCTGCCTGTCTGACCAGCGCCCGGGTGATGGCCTTGCTGCCAGTCTGTGGACAGCGTCACATAGCAGAGCCCAGTCCATTCCAGAGATGGGGTAATGGGGACCTGGGACGGAGCAGTCCCAGGATTTTCCACGGCTAAGACATTGGGGGCAAAATGTGTTTGAGCCATGAAGTGGCTGGTACAGATGGCAGATCAGCAGTCTCCTGGTAGGTCTGTAGGATACCCGCAGGCCTGAGCCTCCTACGTGCCCACACCTGGCCCGGCCCTTGCTCACATGCTGCCCTCCTGGATGGCTGCAGCCCTGGCCCCTCGGCTTCTGTCCACCTCCCAGGGGGACGTGCACTCTGGTGTGTTCCTTTGCTCGTCTAGTTGCTGGTTTTCACAAATGCTCATTCCGAGCCTTCCATGTGCTGGCGGCCTCGGTGGGTGGCTCCTGAAGGGGGGGGCTCCTTCGGACCCTCCTCCCCTGTCCTGTGCCCCGTTTCCCTGCTCCCAGTTAGCGGGAGTCTCGGGAGTGGGGTTCTGCCGTCCTGCCTGGGTGTCTGAATGCCGCTCTGCTCCCAGGCAGCAGTCTGTCCAGTGGGGCTGGCCTTCTCTTCCGAGAGCTTCTCCTCGGAGCCCAGCCACCTGAGGGCTGTCCGCCTCCTGCTGCCCGGCGCCTGCCCTCCTGGCCGGGATCACGCTCTCCGCCTGTCGGTAGGGCGCAGGGGCAGTGGTATTTGCATTCTGTAAACTCAGGTTCAGGCTCAGCCTCTGATTTTTTCTCAGAGCGCCTCCCTCCACTTTTCCTGACCCTCGAGAAAAGCCTAGAGGACGGGTAGTGAGATGCCAGCCGGCCTGTCTGCTCGGCCCGGCACCTCCGCCTCCTGCAGATGAGCAGAGCCCTCTCGGCTTCAGAATTTGATTCCATACATTAACATTCTTGTCCTTTCAGGTTACCTTTCCAGGCTGACATTTCTATTATATCCATTTAAGTAAAAAAGCCCTCCTGTTTTGTTGCAGGAAATGCCACATGCGAAGTTATTAGAAACGCAATCTTGTCACCAGTATTATCACATTATCCCACCAAGGGGGCAGCTGGACTGGCTCGTGGCAGAAAGAAATTCCAGAGAGAAAGCAATTTTAGGAAATATAATGAAATCAAAGCAAAATGCCTTCCATCCCTCTCCAGTTTGAAGGTGTTTATTGAGATAGGGCTTGTGGTTCTGCGGGAGAGAGGTGCGCGCGGGCTGCCTCTGGCTGCTGAGGAGGGGCTGGATGGGGCGGGAGGGGCAGCCGAGTGCCCTCCGCCACTCAGCCCTGCCTGTCCTCCGCCACTCAGCCCTGCCTGCGGGCTCCTGCCGCCCGGAGCCTTCCTCTCCTGGCCCTCCGTTTGGAGGCTGCATCCTGCTGGATTCAGGTAACCCATCTCCGCCTGTACTAACTAACTTCTGTGCCCTCTCAGCGGGAGCACAGCTCCCGGCCCCGCCCGTGCGTGCCTCGGCTTCCTGGGCCCCGAAGCCTTGGGGCTGTGCCGCGGAGGCGGTGTGGGTCCTCTCAGAGCACCGCAAGCCTGGGCCCGCATGGCTCCCCTGCGGCAGTCCTGGTGCGGCGTGTGTGATCCGAACCCAGTGCGCTCTGCTCCGTGAACGCTGCCTGGCTGGTGGCGCTGAGGTAAGTGTCCCCCGGGCCCTGGCCTTGGAGACACAGCTCGAGTGCAGCACTCTCCCTCCTGTCGTCTTCTGCAGGAGTGATGACCTGTGTCCCCATTTCATGGTAGCGGCTTCCATCTGAGTAAGGATGTCCTTAAAAAGGACGTTCAGGTCACACCCAGCTTCTGTCACCGGCCTCCTGGCCTGTTCGTGCCCTGGGGCTAGAAAACGTTGCTGTCCCAGCACCTGCTCCCGCGCCCCGCTGCATGTGCTGTGCGGGTGCTCTGGTCTCCCGCCGCCGCAGAGGGCCTCTGGGTGTCTCTGGCCCCCCCGGGAGGGCGGGCCTCTTCTCCGGGGCTCACCGACAGCGGACAGGTAGCAGGCGCTTGGCGCACGGAATCTCGGCTCAGTGTTGAGTCCCTCGTGTGACGGGCGAGGAGACCGAGGCCCAGAGAGGGCGACTTGCCTGGAGCCCGCTGTGGACGAGGAGCAGCACTCCTGCTGCCTCCGGCGCCCGCGAGGGCGGCGCTCTGTCACTACCCACCCGCCTCCGAACGGGTGGCCCGCCCACCACTTCTGGCTGCCATCAAGTGGGTGGGCGGGACCGTCCAACGCTCGCGGTGAGATCGCGGATACAGATGTGTCTGTTTGATGCTGTGCCTTAAAATTAGCAAGTTGGGAAACGGTGCTAATTCCTCCCCCAACAATGAAGCTTAGAAGCAGAGGCAGGAGGTGAGCGTGGAGGCGCTGGTGCCGGGACGCACCGGGAGCCTTGGAGACAGCGGGTCTCGGTGCCTCAGGCAGCTTCCCACCTGCTTTGCCCCCGGGCGCCCTGAGTGTGGTTCCTCCACGCACTCCAGAGGGCACCCCATCCTCCCCCAGGGGCTCCTCCCGCTGTCCCCTCCTGGCTTGCTTGCGGCCTTTGTAAAACCGTTGCACTCAGCACGCCAAGTCTGTGTTAAAAAGCATGTGTGTGACCCGTGGTCGGTGATGACGTGTTCAGTAATTAAGTATGAGTACATTCATTTTTAAATTAAAAAATAAGATTACTTATAAAAATTAGTGCAAGTAGGATTTCCACTACTTCCCCGCACCCCTGAGTTGCCCTGCACACCTCGTGGGTTGCGGGCTCCCCGCGGTCACATTTGGGGGCGCTCCCGGCTGGTGGAGGGGAGCGTGGCCCTGGCCATCTGCTCGGGCTGCTCACAGGGTGGGGGCGCGGGCGGTGGAGCCCCCGGGCACCACCCCCATCCCCGCTCCTGTGTTTCGGGCGCTTCCCTCCGAGGTCAGCCCTCCCATGGAGCGCGGGGCACGGCCTGTGGGGCTCCGACTCCCACGGGGCTCACGTGGCATTGGCCGGGGTCGGGGAGGCAGGATCCGAGGGTTCCCCACCCTCACCTTTACTCCCTAGATGCGTCCGTGTCAGCGTGTAAAGCCCAGCAACCCTTGGGGCCCCCCCGAAGAAGGTCGCCTTCAGCAACGTGCGCTTGTGAGGCCCTGTGCCCGTTCTCTTGCTCGTGGCTCCGGGAAGTCCCTCGGGACGGGTGGGTGCCCACGGGATGGGACCTCGGGCAGGCCTGAAAAGGTGGGCTGGCAAGCGCTGGCCAGGTCCTGTCATTTGCAGTTTTGACATTTGTTCATGGGGCTTTTTTGCGTGAACTTTGAGTTTCTAAAATACTGCATTAAAGTATTCTGTCTCATTTACTCTCACTGAGCCGGGCACCTCCCTCTCCTCACTGGTGACCAGGCCGTGCTCACCCTCCAACTCCTGGGCTCCCACAGCCAAGGCCCGCAGCAGTGGGGTTAGTAGTGGAGAATCCCGGGGTGCCTGAACTAGAGAAGAGGGGCCGTGTCCAAGCGCAGCTCTGACTGTGCGGGAGATGGAGGCCTGCCCGGCCCGGGGAGGGGCCTCTACCCACTAAGGACGCCTGCGCGCAGGCCTGGGGCCCCCTGCCGAGCCGGGAGGGTCTGGGAGCCCTGGGAGGACGAGGCTGCATTGGCCGCGAGTGTCCTTCTGTACACTTTAAATCCCCCTTGTGGTCGTGGAGAACTCTTCTCTTTTTAACTCAATTTCGAAGAAATCCAAATCTTTGAATAACCTTCATCCTGAGAGGAAAGGAAGTTGGCTGCAGGTGAAAATTGATGGTCACGCTCAAAGACATGGTTCCCCGCCAGGCAGCCTCTTGAGTGTTGCTGCTAAAAATAGCCACAGCGTCTTGCTGGTGGCGTTTGAATTGTCTCCAGGCCACTCCTGGTGATTATTTCAGTGTTAGAGGTGCCACGGCCTCTCCTGGCTGTTCTGGCTCAGGCCTGTCTGCCCTTGGCCTGGGGAGGCATGGCCTGGCGGGCCTGACCTCCACCCCTGTTGCCCTGTCCTTGGTTTCACTGCCCAGATTAGGGATCCTGGAGGGACCCCGCACTCACACCCTGGGGGCAGGTCCCACATCTTCAGTCTGGGGCCCTGGGCCTTCCCCATCACTGGCTCCATCGTCCCCCCACCCCAGGCTGCCTCTATCGGCCAGGAAGCCAGGCCTCCCCCAGCTCTCCCTGAGGTTCACCCCTGACGTGGGGATGGTTCCTGGCTGCTCAGCTCAGCCGGGAGCTGTAGCGGCCTCGGAGGTGACAGCACAGGGGGTGTTCAGTGTTGGGGGTGCGACTCGTGTGGTTGACGTGTCCCCGCCACCCACGCTGGGCAGTGCCCGGTACCCCCCGTCTGGCCTGACTTCCTGTGCCGGGGTGCAGGGCAGCTGTTCTTCCTCAGGAGCCCATGGCCCCCCTGGGCTGCTCCCCTCTCCTCTTCCTCCCCGGATGCCTGTTTTTCTCCACCTCTTTTCTTGAGGGACCTGTAGCTGCCCTAGGTGTCTTGGTATCCAAAGGCCAGCGTGGCCCTCCCTGTGCACCTGGTCTGGGGAGGTGGCATTCTTGGGGCAGACTCGCTCTAGATTCTCTGTTCTGGGGGGAAAAAAGAGCCTGGGACTGCAACTCAGAAAACAGTTGGAGCCTAAACTCTGTCGCTCTGTACCTTTGTCTCTCGCATCCAGACCCCTCACCTCTCTCAACCTTCTCTTCCTGTCCTGGGGAAGGAGCCTGCTGTGCCCTCCCCCAGCCGCCCTACAGAACCGACCCAGAGATTGACTCTGGGAGCTGATACTTTGAAAGTATTTTTTAAGTATAAACTAATATTCACAAAAATGTGGTAGGTGAACAAACATTTACAGTCGATTCTGCTATAACGTGACACGTGTGTTCCTAAAACTTACCCTGCTACACAAAATTGCTCAAAAACTTCATCGGTGACGGTACAAAGGAGGGAAGAACACGATGAAAATGGTAGCACAGTTTCACACGTGTCCAGTGATTGAGAAATAGAGACCACAGTGAACACAGCACTAGGCCTGGCCTAGACTGGGAGGTGCGTGTGGCTGTAGGTGGGGTGGGCACCGGAAGGGGGCAGCGGGGCGGGCTGCCTGGGAGGGGGCAGGGGTGGTGCAGGTGGGCCCGGCGCCAACGGTGGTCCGGGACGCTTCCGACCCACACCCACCGTGCTCAGCCGCTTCTCCAGCCAGGGTCTGCCTCCTGCAGGCCGGCCCCTCCCAGCCCCTCCCAGTGTTGGAACGCCTGCACCTCCGGGACACACAGCAGAGCCGGCCCACCCGCCCACCGCTGGCTGTGCAGGACCGGCATCTGTCCTCATCCGTCACGTTTGTTTCCCAGTAAACGGTTGTCCTTACCTGGTGTGGGGCCTGGGACAAGCAGGCCTTCCGTAAGTCATCCTCAAATTACCTTATCTTCATTAACGTTTTCTAAGAATCCTGTTTAAAAGTCGCGGTGAAAATGCTGCAAGCTGGGGTCTGCAGACTCCCTCCTTACGGAAGAGGAGTCCTAGCTGGGGAAGGTTGGGGAGTGTGCCCAGGAGGGCAGGTCGAGGCCAGGCAGGCGTGTCTGACTCTGCCCTGAGCCCACCCTCCGTCCTGTCACCGTCCCCTCATGTCTGGTCGGGGCGTCTGGGAGCATGTGCCTGTCTGCATGTGTGGGTGCGTGGGCGTGGACACGGGTCTGCATGAGTGCTGCGTGGGTGCGAGTGCGCATGTGAGTGTGTGTGTTTTCATTCTGGAAAGCTGGTTGTTTAGCGCAGTTAGGCTACTCTTCCCTCGAGACCTCCTGGACCACGAGGCCCAGCAGACGAGGACCAGCCCTGGCCACTGTGATGGTTATTAAACAGCCACGAAATGGGATCTGTATTTACAGACCCAGGGTGTGCTCAGCCTGGAAGGTATTAGATAACATCCATCATCCAACGGAAAACAGTCAAATGCAGGGAGTGCGCTTTGGAGCCAATGTTCTTCTGGTTAATTTTGCCCATAAAGGCCCAGACTGCCCCTCATAAAACGCCGAGGAGGAGGGGAGGACATTCTTCCAGAATTAGCTCCGTGGGGTTCCTCGCGGCCGCGGGTAGACAGCACGGTTCAGGGCGACTGGAACAAGTGGGTGTGTGCCCTGTACTGGGTGCCGCGGCTGTGGCGGAGCGGGACTCATCCTTGGGTCCCTTTCCAGAATTGTGGTGCTTGCTTTGCTGTCGGTCATTTCCAGCACTGCGCTGTGTCTGGAGAATGGGGACAGGTGGCAATAACGTTCACTTGCGGGACCTGGGGCTTGGGAAGGGGGGTTGGCGGCAGGCTGGGGCGCGGTAAGAGAAGCCCGGCGGGTGCCCTTGAGGGTCTGTGGTGGATCGTGGACCTTCTCCCCGGCGGCCCACTCCCCAGCGTGGCTGAGGCTCCCGGTCTCCAGCCGTAAAGTGGGTGCACGGGGGTAGCGTTGGGTAGCGCGGGCGTCGATGCCTTGTGCCCAGTAGATACCTGGCTTCCCAGGCAGCACCGGGCCAGTCCTGCCCTGTCATCTGTGCACTTGTGGGGTTTGGGGGTGACAGTGGGGTCCAGAGGGGTCCCGCCTTCTCCGACCTGGGGCTGGATGTCGGCTCCTCGGTTGCGGGTGACTGATACCTGTTCCTTAGCTGACCGAGACAACATTCCGTATCGGGTCAGAGCCAAGCGCAAGGCAGGCGTTGAAGGTGGAGGCCCATGAGGGGCTGTCAGCTCTGGCAGGCGGTCCTCCAGCCTGTGTGGGGCGCTCTCCGTGTTCAAGGCCTGCTTTCTGCAAAGCGTGAGGGAATTGGGCTGTTGCTGGCCTTGCCCCTTCCCAGGTTCGTTGACTTCTTCTGGGCTAGGAGTTTCAAGCAAGCTTCGCTGTGTTTCAAGGTTTCCCTCCTTAGCGTCCTCCAGCGTCCCGCTGAGGGCGGGCGCGGCGCCTCTGAGGAAGAGCAGGAGGCGGGCCCTGGGTTTGCAGAGGCCGCTGGGGGGTGGGGTGGGAGGGTGCTGGCCAGGTGGGGCTGTGCAGCTGGGACCAGCAGGTAAACGCGGTGAGGAGGCGGGAGCCAGCCTCCGGTCGGGAGGGGTCGGCAGGCGGGGATTTCCGGGGACGCGGCCTGTCCCTGCACCCCCCGGCGGTGTTCAGAGACCCCGATTCTAGGGCGGGGGCCTGGCGTGGCGAACAGCCAGGGCTGGGGGCCCGGCTGGAGGGAGAGAAGCCTGCCGGCTCCCAGCCCCTCCCTGTGCCGCTGGGGAGGCTCTGAGGACTACGTGCTTGGGGTGAGGGGCGGGCGCTGGTTTGGCCTCCTCTGGGGACTCCCAGAGCAGCGTGTGCACTCACTGCTCTGTGTCCGTCACATGCTCCCCGAGCTGAGAGCGTGAGGCCCAGGACGGGACGGCCTCTGAGTGGCGTGTGGCTGGGGATGGAGCCCCTTCCCTCCCCCTCTCCCTCCGCATCCCCCGAGGGATTCCGCTAGACCTCACCTCTGCCCTGGGCCTGCACATCCCGGTCAGTGCCGGGCTCTTCTCTGGGCTTCCCCGGGGCTCTGATAAGAAGCTGCCCTAAAGGACCTTCTCCACAGCTTTATGAACGTCTCTAAGATCAGACCCGCTGGTTAGCCTTCGCCGGTGACCTTTATTAACCTCCGGTTAAAGAAACGTTGCTAGTTACAGAAGCATGATTTATTCCCGGAAAGCCGGCCTCGCTGAGCCACCTGAGAGCCCCTGAAGGAGCTGCGCTCCGAACGCACAGCTCTGGGCTGCTCGTGAGATGCACATACGAGGAGAGCGTTGGTGGCGGAGGGCTGTGAACCTGGCTTCCGTGGGGCTTTCCTGGGGAGCGTGGAGCGACTGGGCCACAGAGCCGTCTCATGGCACCGCCCATCGGGAACACTGCGCTCTGCGGGGGCCGCCTGCAACCTTGACTCCGTGGCCTGCGGGTGGGCAGACAGGGCCTGTCCCTCCCAGATCCAGCCTCGGGACCGAGCTCCATGCCCGGCCAGCTGCGCAGAGGGCGGGGGCTGCGGAGGGGCGGTGTGGCCCCTGCTTACGCTCCTCTGCGCGGGAGACCTTGATGCGCGGGCGCAGTCAGAGGCCTTGAGTTCCAGTTTTGGCTGCCAGCCGCGCGGCCTGGGGTGCGTGCCTCCCCTCGGCAAGTGCAGGCCCAGCGCGGCGCCCGCCCTGCTTTTCTCATCCCCTCTCAGCGCCGTGCCTGCCCTTTACACGGAGACGGGCGTGGCGGCCTCCTTTCCACGTGTCCTCCCGTTTCACTGGAGCAGGCGACTTCGTGCCTGCCTCGCCCCTTTTCATTCTGAGGGAGTCCAGTGAGCTTGAGCGGGGCGGGGGGAGGTGGCCTCCCGCCGCAGCACAGGCAGGACCGTTGCAGCCGGGAGCTGAGAAGAACCTTGTCCAAGTCGCCTGGTGGGTTGGCCTGTGCCTGGGACCTCCAGGCCGTCTCTGCTGCTGCACCGTATTCACGATCTTTGGGACTAACACCTCAGTATGTGCGCCCTTTTGGGATCTCGTCTTGTGTTTTGAAAATACCATTTCCAGTGTGTTTGTGGCACTCTCCCTCCTTCCAGCACAGGCGCAGGTGGCTTCTCTTGGCCACCTTGGCCCCATGGGGCCAAACCTGGACCGTGGTTCCTGGGGCCAGAGTGTGTGCGTTCGGATGGGTGCCGCGGTCACTGCCTCGTGCGTCCTGGCCGCGGCCTTAGTCGGTCTACGGCTCGCTCTCACCATTGGAGAAAACGGGGTGGTGGTGGCACCCCTGGAACGGTGCCTGTGGTCGCGGTCCCTGCTCTGTGAGCACTGCCGCGATGCTGCGGTTTGTGTCACTTCGGGCCTGTCCCCACTGTTCGGCCCATCTGTCTGGCTTTGGACATATCCTCCTTCCACCCCCTGCCAGACTGTGGGCAGCGACTGCCCCGTGGGCCCGCGCTCTCAGAGAGGTGTGCTGGCCACCCGGCTGTGCCCAAGCCCTTGCTCGGCCCCAAAGCCACCAGCCGCCAGCTGCAGAAGGAGGTGTGCGGTGTCTTCCAGTGACAGGTCCCCCTTGGCCTTTTCCTCACTGGTTCAAAGCAGGAATGAGTCAGATGTGCCCACCCCAGAGCTCCCTGGGGCCTGGCAGGAGGCCTGGGGCAGTGCTGATCCCCACCACCACCCCCCACACCCCCCACCCCGGCCCACCCTGGCCCACCCCGCCCTTTAAGGAAAAGGCAGGGAGACCTGCAGGGTTGTCGCCAGGGTCGGCTGGGACTGGGGATGGGAGCCCAACCAGCGCCCCCCCCCCAACCCGTCCCCAGCTGGCAGGGCCCTGTGTGTCCGCCCAGGCTTCGCTCCACGGACCGTCCCCAGATTGCAGGTGACAGTCGTGGCACAGCCGTTTGTGGGCCAGGTACCCAAGTGTCCCTTTCCCAGACTGGCCCTCTGGCGGGACCGCCTTCTGAGGAGGACCTGGGAGAACTGTCAGAGCAGACGGCTGCCTGGATTTTCAGAGGATTAAAGTTAATTAAAGGGCTCTTCCTGCTTTCATTTCCTGTATCTGCCAGCTATTTACATGCTAATGCAGGCCCTGCCACTGAGGATGAGAAGGGTGTCAGCTCCAGGCAGACTGTGCAAGAAGACAGCGGGAAGTGAGATGCGCGCTAGTTTATATATTTATATTGTGTCCCTGTGGACTGTGAGAGGCGTGCGCATTCAGACACGCTTGGAACTCAGTGACATAGTCTTTTTTTTTTTTTTTTTTTTTTTTTAGTATTTCCTGAAGGGTCTATGTGGTTGACTTGAGTTTTCTCCGTTAAGGCTACATCTTACACTGCATAATTGAATACGTTATGCATGGTAATACCTTTGCATAAGAAATTTTATAAATAAAAAGAATGCAAAGCGTAGAGACCAAACTTTGTGAGTACAGGGCCGTATCCCCTGGAAGCCCGTCTTCTTGGTAAAGGTAACCTTCGGCTCAGGGGTCAGCTGGTGGCTGTATCCTCTGCCTGTTAATACCACTGTGTTTTTGGTTGTTTGGGGGTTTTCTTTGGCTGCACCGCACGGCACGCAGGATCTTAGTTCCCTGACCAGATATCGAACCCGTTCCCCCCTGCAGTGGAAGCGTGGAGTCTTAACCACTGGACCGCCGGGGAAGTCCCAGTACCACTGTTCAGAAGAAGAAAAGGCAGACTGCAGACAGAGGGACTTGCTAAGTGTTTGTGGGATAAATGGAGCGCGTTGATGCCATCACGGGATGTAGTTCACCTGCAGTGGATGTTAGGTGTGTGTGTGGCGGGGGTTCTTTTTCTCTGGGCAATAGAGACAGCGCCCGGCAACCTTGCCAGGGGCTCTTCCTGACCTCTGGGTGTGCAGGCCTCGCTGGAACAGAACTGGATCCACACGGGGAGCTTTGGTGGCAGGTGGGCCTGGGAGGGTGGGCACCAGAGTGATCTTCTCCTTCAGCCTCCCCCCCCGCCCCCTGTGGGCCACATTGGTGATAGTTGGTGACTTTGCAACTTGGAAGTAATACCCTTGTGCTGCAGTCCTGCCTTCCTTGGGCAGAGGGGGTTTAGTGACCTGAATCAGATGCCTTCAACGCCCTTCCTCACCTGGTTTAGTTCTGCACGTGCTGAGTGTCACCTGTGAGCCAGGAGCAGCGCTGGACACCTGTTGTTCCTAAACTGCGCCGCTTCGGGTGCCGTCTGCTGAGGCGCCCAGCACCTCCGCGGTGCCCATTACTTGCTGAGTGAGTGACTTTAAAGAACAGCTAAGACTTCTGTTTCCAGGAAGATGGAGTAGACTCAGTTTTTCCCATTTCTTTTGCTAAGTACAACTAAAACCCTGGATATTGTTTATAAAACAAACATAGAAGACTCAGAAGGGTGGAGGCTGGGGACCTCGGGACCCAAGGAGCAACGCGTGATGAGTTCTCGGCCTTTGCTGTTTCCTCTTGTCCCAGACGCGGAGCTGGAGAGGTCGGCAACCAGGACTGCCAAAGGTGCAGACAGCAAAGCCAGCTGCCCCTGCCCGGCCAGAGCGCTGGGAGATGGGACGCTTTACATAAGAACTGGAAACACAGTAACTGGAATAAAAATGTCACGGATGAGTCAGTGGGAGAATGGAGGGAACAGAGGAAAGAATCGGCCGCTTGGAGATGCAGCAATAGCAATGACCCAGTCCGAGCGGCAGAGAGCAGCCCTGGAAGAGAGGAAACGGGCCTCCAAGGAGAGCTTGGCCTTCCTGCCACCAGCGTCCCCGTCCCCGGAGGAGGGGAGGGCGCCCTCCGGGCAGCCGTGGTTAATCTGAGGGGGGGGTTGAGGCCGAAGAGCCAGCTGTTTGTTTTGGTTTCTGGTATGGGGGGCAGCATTCCAAGGAGGTGGGACTAATAACAGCAGTCAGCAGCTGAAATTGAACACTGATGTTGTAGGGTTTCCATAAATGATCTTATTTCGTCCCCCAAATAACCTGGGGTACAAGACTTCGTCTCTTTTATGGTTGAGAAAATGAGGCTCAGAGAGGCTTGATCCCTTACGGCCCCCACAGGCAGCCGAGCTGAGGCCTGCGGTCTGGGTGATCTGACCTCAACGGGGAGGCTCCCGCCTGGTGCCCTGGCAGATGGATGCAGTGGCCGGGAGGCTGGCATGGGGCCTGGGGCAGGGTCGGTAGCTGATGGCCTTTGTTGAATGAGTGAGTGAAAAGGCTGGGCTGGGGCGTGAGCTCTTTGGTGCTCTGTGTCTTGCGGTGGCATCAGCAGGTATGCGGAGACCCAGACGCGCGGGAGCACTTGGATGAGCTGCGTGGAGGTGCGGACCCGCGGCACTGCTCTTGCCCTTAGGGGCCCGGGCGCACTGGGGCATCGGGCCTGTGCACACGTGCCCGGGAATGAGTTACCCTGTCGGATGTCCTCTACAGAGGAGACACCGCCCTGTCCGTGCCGCTCCCCACCCCCCACCATGCAGCCCTGGGCGCTCTCCTCCTCGGCCCTGTTCACGTCCCGCCCCTGCCGAGGCCCCGCCCCCCCGTCTCCACCGTGTCGCCCCCCAGGCTGAGTTCTTGGAGAACGGGACAGTCTCTTCACTCGACTGGCATCTCACAGACTCGCCTGACGCTGGCTGGGCCTCCACCACCCTGGACTTGAATCCAGAGTGACGCTGGCTCGAGTTTCCACCTGGGACGCGAGGCCTCGTTGAGGACGCTGCCCCGTGGGTTCGTGCTTGTGCTCTGAGCCCTGGTCTGCAATTCCGGGCCTGTCAGCAGAGCCGCGCTCTGAGGGCGGCCTGGCAGAGGGAGCTGGTCCCTGAGCTCTGGGTAGCTGCCCGTGGGGCTGGGGCAGCAACCCCCGTCTGGCACTTGACCTTCACGTTGAGGAAGCTCTTGCTTTTAATTTAGCGAGAGCTGTTTGGGCCTTGCCGGTGCCCCTGGGACTCGGAGTTTGGTGAGCGGCGGAGACCGGATGGCTGCCCACGAGCAGCAGGTGCTAGAGCCCAGGGCTGTGCGGGGCTTCGATTCACGCGATGAGGTGTATCAGTCTGCCTGGAGCGCTGGCTCCCGAAGGCGGGGCCCAAGCTGTCGGCACGTCCGGGTGAGGACCTGCTGTAGGAAGCTCAGTGCTGGGTCACGGCGATGCTGGGGACACATCATACAATGAACGTAAATGAAATGGAATTTGTAGTAGAGCCGTGTGAAATCTCAGTAAAATTGCTCAGGGAAATCTCGATTGGTTCCCACTCCTGCCTACAATAGGTGTTGTAGAGCTTTTTATCAGGAGGTTGAAGTTGCAGGAACACAGCTGCTGGTGAGAAATACAGAGAAACACAGATGAGCTGCAGCTCATCTCTTCCACCCTCCGCGGGCTGGTGTAGGCAGTTGGGGGGTGGGGGGAGGCCCTGACAGTGACTCAGACCTCAGATGGCTGTGCCCGGTGCATGGAGTGCAGGGCAGTGAGACAGGACCTCGGCCCTTCCCTGTGCGGGGGCCGGCAGGGCAGGACTTGACTTGGTAGGTGCCTCCGGGGTGGACGCAAGCGGAACCCTGGGCACAGGAGCTGCCTTTCGGGTTGGCCAGCCCTCTCCTCCATGGACCTGCTCTGCATCTGATGGCCTGGGCAGACCAGAGCTCCGTAAACGATAAGACCATTGCAGGAGGCTGACAGACACAGGGAGTGACACATGGAGAGGAGCGGGGGGCGGGGGGGACGACACGCGCTGTCATCCCGCGTTGAGCAGGCGGGCTCGGGGAGCAGCCACTGCGAGCCCAGGTCGTGGCCGTTTACACGGTGCAGGGCCTGCTTGTTCCTGCTGACGCGTGAGCAGAGCGGTGAGGACGTGACAATCAGGGCTTATTACAGCGAACCAGCTCTCTAGGGAAGAACTTCTCATGTCCTCAGTTTGCTGTGACCAGGGCGATGTCCGATTTGTTCTGGGAGCATTTTCATCGAGCACAGGGTAATAGTTTTCACCACTTTTAAAGGGGTTACGCTGCCTTTTGTGGAAGCTCTGGCTCCTCCAGAACCGTCGCCCAAGACTGTCCTGGAGAAGCCTGTTCGTCGGGGTCTCATTGGCGCGAGAAGCGGCTGCAAATGAGCCTTCGCTCCTTAGGAAGAAGCCAAGCAAGACACGTGTTCGGGGACGCTTTATTCAGGTTTCTCCAGGAAGTTAATAGAATTGCATTCTGTTAAAATGACCCTCTAACTCACTCATCGTCCACTGAACTGGCCTTTTTATACCCGATGTACGGGAGTTCCTGAGCTTTGACTACTTTGAAGACTTTTGTCGCAAGAGCCCCTTTTCCTCCACCCTGGGTTTGGACCACATCTCCCGGCTGCCTCTTGTGCACTGGCCTCGGTGCGTAGCCTCTGCTGTGCAGGGGCCAGGTAGGGCCGCGCTGACGGGCTGCCTCCCTCTGCCCTGCTGTTTCTGGACCCTCTCTCCTGGCCTCGCTGGCCTGGAGGGTCAGGATTGGGGTCACTGGCTCCTGTTGCGCCCCCAGGAGAATTCTAGGGCAAACACTGTCTGGAAGACCTCAGGCCTCAGGAGCTGAGTTTTCTCGGGAGGAGGAACTGGGCACTTTGGGTGAGAAAGGACAGCCTTCTCCCCCAGCTCAGTGTGGCCTGGGGGTCGGCCCTGCTTCTCCTCCATGGAGGTTTCGGTCTGTCCCTGCTCCGTCCCCTCTCTCTGCATTATAATCACAACTCCCGCGCTAATCTCTTCTCTCCAGGCGGCTCCCTTCTGTTCCAGGCCACCTGTGTGGCGGCGGTCAGGCCTCCCTGGGACACCCCGCTGTCTTCCCCTCCTGGCCCTCTTCGCTACTCATGCGGCTCCCTGGGACCTGCTGGAAGTCCGGGTCACCCGTGGCCGCGCTCCGCTGCCGCGCTGCCCGCCCGGTGTGTGGCTCCTTCGGCCTCCCCGTGAGTCCTTCCTGCTCTCGGCAGGGGTGGGAGAGGGAGCTGGTCTTCAGGCAGAATGTTTTTTCCGAGAAGCTGTTTCCTGTAAGTGTGACTGTACGGCTATAGCCGTGCTTCTGAAACTACAGAATATCTTTTTTTTAACACTTACTTTTGTGAACTTTTTATCAGTGTGTAACGTTCCCGCGGAAGATGGTTTCACTGGGCTTTGAACTTTCTGTGCGTGGAATCGTGCAGCGTGTGATCTTCTGTGCTCGTTTCTGTCGCTCGGAATAGTGCAGCTGGGCACAGTTCTTTCATTCGTCTTTGGGTCACGTGCACACGCATGCGCTCTGTCTCTGCACCCCTGGGAGGGTCCATTGTGTGTTCACCTGTGCAGTTTGTGTCAGTTCGCCAAGGTGGCTGTGACGGTTACACACTTGCTGGCAGGGCACGGGCATCCCTGTTGCTTCAAAGCCTTGCTCACGCTTTGCATGGTGGTTCCTTTAAGTCCTGCCGTTCCGGGGAGGGTCAGCGACCTCCCAGGGTATGGATGAGGTTGGACACCTCTTCACACGTTCACCGGCCACTTGGAGGCCTGCTTCGGTGAAGCCCCTTTCAAGTTCCCTGCCCCCTCTTTCCTTCCGCCTTTTCCTCCCTGATTTGTAAGAATTCTTTGTACATTCTGGGTCCTAGCCTTTTGTCCAGTGTTGGTTCTGCAGATATTTTCTCCCAGCTTTTCACTCTGAGTTCTTGATTTTAATGAGACCTACTCTGTCCACGTGAAAGTTCCTTTATGGTTATTAGTTTTTGTGTATTCACTGTTTAAGAAAGCTTTGCTTGCCCCAAGACACTGATGTATCTTATAATAACATTTTCTTTAACGTTTTGCTACTTCACACTTAACTTCACAGCACGAAGGTTTATTGTGTTTGGCAAGCTTCGTTTTCTCCCCCTATGGACGTTCCATTGACTCGACACCATTTATTGAAAAGATGGCCCTTTCCTGCTGCTCCTGAGCGCTGCTTGCATGAGACTAAGTGTGCCTCTGTGCATCGGGCGTCTCTGCACTCAGGGTTGGGCTTCTCTCTCCTTTCGCTGGGACCACACTGCCGTAGTTACTGAGCCTCGCTCTCTGATAGGGAGGCCGCCCCCGCCCTTGTCATCCGACTGCCTGCCGGGGCTGATCACCACCCTCTGCATTTTCCTGTCAAGTGTCAGTTTCCGCCAGTAAACCTGCCGAGACTTTACTGGGAGTGCGGTGATCAAATAGCATTTCTGTAACGTTAAGTTTTCAGATCCACGAACGTCTTTATTTGCTTCCACGTTTTTAGGTCATTAATTTCTCTCAGTAATGTTTTTAAAGTTTTCTAGGTAGACATCTTATCTCATAGGGTTTTTTTTTTTAATGATGATATTATAAATGGCATCTTTGCCAGGATTTCTTTTTCTAACTCTTTTTGCTGGCATGTACAAATGTAATTGAACTTTGAATTTTGACTTTGATCCAGCAACATTACTAAGTTTACTTATTTTAATAATTTATTTGCAAGTTTTAATGGATTTTTTGTGTTCACAGTTGTGTCAGCTACTAATAATAGTTTTTCAGTTCTTTCTGATCTTCATACCGTTATGTCTTTTCTTGCCTTATTCTACGACTTAGATTCCCCAGTACTGTTTTAAACAGAAGTGTCAATAGCTTTGCTTCCTTTTCAGTCCTCCACCGTCACAGATGATGACTGTCGTGCGGGAATCTATCAGATCAAAGAGTGTCCCTTCCGTTCCTCATTTGCTGTGAGGGTTTTTTCGTTTTATTGTTTTAATCATGAATACCTGTTAAATTTTAATGAACTGCTTTTACTGCATATATTGAGATGATCATGATTTTCTTTTTTATTCTGTTAATTTGGAGAATTTAATTAATTGATTTCCAAATGTTAAAGCAAACTGCATTCCAGGAATAAACAGACTTGTCTGGATTATCCCTTGTAAGTAATGCTTTATTTGGTTTGCTAATAAGCAGTTCAGGGATTTTTGCATCTGTGTTTATGAGAGATCTTGACAATTTTTATTTCTTATAAAGTCCTTATCAGGTTTTGGTGTCATGGTTGTTCTGACTTTATAAAATGAGTTAGGAAATTCTCTTTTCCCTTCTTTGTAATAATTTGTGTAAGATTGGTGGTATTTCTTCCTTAAAAGTTTGGTAGAATTCACCGATAAAGGCATCTAGACCTGGAGTTTTTGTGTTGGGAAGATTCTTTTCTTTTAAAGACTTTGAAACTATTCAGATTTTCTTTTTCTTCTTGATTCAGTTATGATAAGCTTTGTGGGTTTTTTAATAAATGTATTTATTTTTTGTTTTTGCCTGTGTTGGGTCTTCGTTGCTGTGCATGGGCTTTCTCTAGTTGCGGCGAGCAGGGGCTACTCTTCGTTGCGGTGCGCAGGCTTCTCATTGTTGTGGCTTCTCTTGTTGCAGAGCACGGGCTCCAGGTGCACAGGCTTCAGTAGTTGTGGCACGTGGGCTCAGTAGTTGTGGCTCACGGGCTATAGAGTGCAGGCTCAGTAGTTGTGGTGCACGGGCTTCGTTGTTCCACGGTATGTGGGATCTTCCCAGGCCGGGGATCGAACCCATGTCCCCTGCATCGGCAGGCAGATTCTTAACTACTGTGCCACCAGGGAAGCCCTAAGCTTTGTTTTTTAAAAGATTGTCTATTTTATCTTTTTTTTTTTTTTTTTTTTTGCTATACGCGGGCCTCTCACTGTTGTGGCCTCTCCCTTTGTGGAGCACAGGCTCCGGACACGCAGGCTCAGTGGCCATGGCTCACGGGCCCAGCCACTCCACGGCACGTGGGATCTTCCCGGACCAGAGCACGAACCTGCGTCCCCTGCATCGGCAGGCGGACTCTCAACCACTGCGCCACCAGTGAAGCCCTATTTTATCATTTTATCTAAAGTTTTCAATTCATGTGAAGTTTAGTATATCTTGTTAGATTTTAAAATATTTTTAATGGTCTGTGGTTATGTCTTTTTCAGTCTCATTATTTGGTTATTTAATCTCTCTCTTGATTTGTCTCATCAAGGGTTCAATTAATCACTTGAATGAGCCAAGTTTTGGTTTATTGATTCTATACTGTATGTATTCTAGTTCATTAATTTCTATTTTTATACTTATTATTACCTTTCTTTGGTTTAATTTGTTTTTCTTGTCCTGACTTTTTGAGTTGTATATGCAGATGATTGGTTTTAATCTTCTCTTCTCATGTATGCATTTAAGGCTGTAAATTTAGATGCATAATTTAGTGTTGATATACTGTATTTTTCTTATTTAGTTCAAAATATTTATCAGTTTCCATTGTGACTTTGCTTTTATACATATTTGTTACCACCTGCATAAACGTCCATGAGATCATTTTTCTTCTGTCTGTACTGATACCCTCTAGTACTTCCCTTGGTGTGATGTGTGCTGAGGAATTGTCTTAGTTTTTCTTGGGTTGAAAATGTATTTACTAAACTTATTTTGGGAGGATTTTTTTTTGCTGAGTGTAGAGTTCTAGGTTGGCAGCCTTCCACCTGCACCCTTTGAGGGTTCCTTCCACTGTCCTTTGACTTCCATAGACTCTTTCCAGAAATGTGCTGTCATCTGACTCGGGCAGCTGATTTGTTCTCCCTCGACTCCAGTTCCTTTTATTGTTTTTTTGCTTGTTGCTTGTTTTTTTGGGGGGGAGGGGGACGCAGAGGGTTATGTTGATGTCCATATTATAGAATATTTTTTAATTAGTAAACTTTGCATTTGGAAGAGTTTATGGAAAAACCAAGAAGATGGTATAGAGCTCCCATCTTATTTCCCCCACCCCACAGTTTTGCCTAATATTAACATCGTGCATTAGTGTGGTATAAATGTCACAGTTAATGAACCAATATCGATACATTATCATTAATTAAAGTCCATCAGTTACATTAAGGTTTACTCTTTGTGTTGTAGAGTTCTTCGGGTTTTGACAAATGCATGGCGTCACGTGTCCACCATTACAGTATCATACGCAGAAATGTATGTATGACTGCTTCCGTTTTCTGGAAGAGTTTAAGCAATTTCTTGCTTAAATATTTGGTAGAATTCACCAGGGAAACCATATGGGTCTGGTGCTTTCTTTTTAGGAAGGTTATTAAGTATTAATTTGATTTCTTTCATAGACACAGGCCTACTCAGATTTTCTATTTCTCCTCTTGTGAATTTTGATAGTTTGCGTCTTTCAAGGTATTGGTCCACTTCATCTAAGTTTTAAAATTTCTGGGTATAGCATTGTTGATAATGCTGCTGTATTCTTTTTTACATCCATGGGACTAATAGTGATAACCCCCCTCTCATTTCTGATACTAGGAATTTGTGTCTTCTCTCTTTTTTTCTTGGTCAGCCTGCTTAGAGGTTTATCATTTTTGCTACCTTTTCAAAGAACATGTGTTTGGTTTGGTTTGTTTTCTCAATTGATTTCCTGTTTCCAGTTTCATTGATGTTTTTGTTCTTATTTTTATTATGATTTTCTTCTGCTTGCTTAAGGTTTATATTGCTCTTCTTTTAAGTTTCCTAAGATGGAAGCTTAGATGATTGATTTTAGATTCTCTTTTCTAAATATGAATTTAAGGCTATAAATTTCCCTCTAAGTGCTGCTTTTCCTACATCCCACAAATCTTGATAAGTTGTGTTTTCATTTTCATTCTGTTAAAAATATTGTTAAATTTCTCTTAAGACTTCTTCTTTGATTTGTGTGTTATTTAGAAGTGTTGTTTAATCTCCACCTGTTTCGGGACTGTCTAGCCATCTTTCTGTTACCAGTTTCTAGTTTAATTCCAGTATGCTCCGAGAGCTTACCTTGCTTGATCTGTGTTCTTTGAAATGTGTTGAGATGTGTTTTGTGTCCTAGAATGTGGTCTATCTTGGTGAACGTTCGTGTGACTTGAGAACAATGTGTATCTTGCTGTTGTTGGATGAAGTATTTTATCAGTGTCAGACCCAGTTAGTTGATTGATGGTGCTGTTTGGTTCAGCTGTGTCCTCCCTGATTTCCTGCCTGCTGGATCTGTCAGTTACTGATAGAGGGGTGTGGAGGTCTCCAGCTGTGCCAGGTGGATACACCTCTTTCTCCTTGCAGTGCTGTCAGTTTTGCCTCATGTAATTTGACCCCCTGTTGTTAGGCACATATGTGTTAAGCATTATGTCTTCCTGGGAGTATTGAGCCCTTTATCCTTGTGTAATGCCCCTCTTTATCCCTGATAGCTTTCTTTGTCCTGAGGTCTGCTGTGCCTGAGATTACTAAGGACTGCCGCCTTCTTTCTTTTGATTAAGGTTAGCATGGCATATCTTTATCCCTTAACTTTTAAGTCTATCTGTGTTTTTATATTTAATGTGGGTATTTTATAGACAACATAATGGGATGTTGTTTCTTAAACCGTTGTGACAGTATCTTTTAATTGGCGTGTTTAGATCATTCACACGTGATGTCATAGCTGGTGTCGCTCGTTCAGTATCTCTGGGGTCTGTTGCTGTTTTCTATTTGGACACTTGTTCGTTGTTTCTTTTTTATCTTCCCCTCTTGATCTGCCTTGTTTGGTGTTAACTGAGCGTTTTATATGATTTCAGTTCTTCTCTCTTAGCTCATGAATTATACTTCCTAAATAATTCTTTTTAATGACTGCCCTGGAGTTTGAAATACACATTTCAAAGTAAGTGCACTTTGAAATCACACTGTACCATTTCACAGTTTAGTGCAGTCACCTTGTGACCGTCCCCCCTCGTGTCCTGTATAGTAGCGCTGTCCTTCGTTGCACGCACGCAGGTGCTGCAGGCACCCAATGCATCATTGCTGCTGTTGCTTTGAGCAGTTATCCATTAGGTCAGTTATGACTAAGAAAAGTAAAAGATTCTGTTTCACCTTCAATTATTCCTTCTCTGAATCTCTTCCTTTCTTTATGTAGATCTGACTTTCTGGCCTCTGTCATTTTGCTTCTCTCTCGAGAACTCCTTTTAATATTTTTTAGGGCAGGTGCACCAGCAACAAACCCCCCTCTCTCTTTGTTTTTTTTTTTGGTCTGAGAAAATCTTTATTTTTTACTCTTGAAGGGTAATTTCACTAGATACAGAATTCTAGGATGGTGGGTTTTTTCTTTCAACACTTACAATATTTCCCTACATTCTCATCTCACTTGCATGGTTTCTGGCATTTTTGGATTCCTCTGTCCTTGATTTTCTGAAGTTTGAATATGATATGATATGCTCTGGTGTGGCACGTCGCCTCTGGCCGCTGTCCTGTCCGCGCTGGGCAGCACCCGAGGAAGCAGGGCCTCTGACCCTGCGAACCTGCAGCCGTCGGCTGGAGTTCACGTCTCCCAGCACAGGGAGGCGAAGGCCCAGGCGGAGGTGGCCCAGGGAGTCCTGGCAGCCCAGGTCCCTGCCCCGCTCAGGGTCTCGGGCAGGGGCTCGTGTCTGTAGTGCAGGGGCTTTGGGTCCGGCTCATCCCGCGGCATCGGGGTGGGAAGGGTGCAGGTGGAGGCAGACGGAGGAGAAGCATCTCGAGTGCCAGCCCTCGGCCCTGCCAGTGTGCGGGCTGCGTGCAGCTCACGGTCTTCTGGACGTGGCGCCTTTTCCCACGTCCTTTCTCCTTTCTTCAACCTCTTCTCTCCTGATAATCTGACGTTCAGAGCACCTGTCGGGGAAATTACAGGCCGTGTCCTGGTCCAGTGTTGGGGCAGAAATGCCAGTGTCCCCGGGCATCGTGTCCTTGACTTGACCTGTGGGGCTGCAGAGGTGGGGCCCGGGTCCCCAGAACCAGCCAGGGTCAAGGGGCGGCAGTGGAGGCCCTTCAGGCCTCCTTGCAGGGGGCTGCGCCATGAGCAGAGGTGTCCTGGAGGGGGCAGCAGGATTAGGGGCTGCGACCAGAGGCGTGAGAGTGGAGGGGTAGCCGCAGGGCGGGCCGGGGCCGTGGGTGGACATCGTCTTCCCGTCAGCCGTCTCTGGGGAGGGGAATGGGCGGGGTGCAGCCCGCTGGGCTCTTGGTCGTCCGGCCTCCAGGAGGCTGCCCAGCCAGGCTGTGGTTCTTCTCTTCCGAGCTGCCCTTGCAGCTCCCCTCCTTCGCGGGGTCCCTTCTTTTCTTCCGGAATTGCTTCCGCGTCAGTGAACACAGAGCGAGAAAGTGAATTTCATCCTTCTCGAGTGCTGTGGGTTTTCCAGAACGTGTCAGGTGGTTTGAGCGCCCCGTTTGCTGGTGTCTGTAGCCTCAGAGGGTGGCCGCCTCTCCTGCCTCTTGTTGTCTTTAGATGGAGTTGAAGTCACGTCGGTTCCTTCGCCTCCGCAGCCCCTGGGGGTGGCCTCCTTCCCGCGGGAGCCCCGTCGGCTGGTGCCCAGGCAGTGTGGGCGGGAGGGGCACCCGCTCCCGAGCACAGAGCTGCTCTGGGTTGGTGGGGAGCGTCCCCTGTGGTCTCGATGCCCTCGGATCCCTTTGCTCCGCTGTACCAGCCCCGTGCTGTGAGCAGTCTGGTCGTGTTAACGGGAGTGGGAGGCTAGCGGGGAGGCCCCCAGGTCCTGGGGCCTGGTCCCCACGGGTTGCCGTGTGGTAGGAGCACCAGGGTGTGCTGGGGCCTCAGACCAGTGGCCGCTGGCCTTGCCCGTGGGCTTCAGCTCTTGTGGTTTCGCCTTCCAGCCGCTCAGAGGGGCAGGCGTGAGGAGGCCACAGCCGCACCGGCCGTCTTGTCCCAGAGCTGGTCGCCGGCACCGGCTCCTGGTGACCCCGGGCTGGGAGCCCTGCCTGATGCAGTTTTGAAAAGCACACGGGATGACGCACGTGACGGCTTGTGGCCTGTACAGTGCTGTGCCTGTGAGCGAGCTGCCACACCTGCCTGGGCTCAAGGGTACTGAGACCATCACTTGGCGGAAGGAAAAGCTGACGTGTTTGGGCCAGTGAGCCTGGGGCGGGATGAGGGGGAGGGAGGAGAGAGGCGGGCATTGGGAGGTGGAGGTGCCAGGCGTGGGCCCGTCCTCCCCTCCTCCTGGGGTCCTCACGGCTGTATGAGGCCGTCCCTAGCCCTTCTCTCCGCAGGCACCGTTTTGTGTTTATCAAGTAATCTTTGTTCATCTTTCAGCCCCTCCCTCGGGTGGTCATGCCCCCATTTTGCGTGAGAAGGGCAAGTTCAGAGAGGTTAAGTCGCCTGCCCGGGGTTGCACAGCTGGTTTGTGGTGGAGTCAGGATTTGAGCCTGGGTTTGTCCAACCCAGACACACCTGACACTGGGACCCCTCGGTGCTCATCACGGCGCTCAGGGGACCCCAGGAGGTGGAGGCACAGCCCACCTCTGCACTGCCCACTTGTTTGGGAAGCGAGCGGCCAGGATTGGGCCCAGCAACGCAGCTCGCGGGGGCCAGCTTCCACCCTCCCGCGCAGCGTCCCACGCAGCAGTTCCACGTTTCTGCCTCCATCCACTGCGTTTCTTTTGGTGACTCCGTGTGAGTGGAGAGGCCATTGGAACGGGACTCTGTAGCTGTTTAGGGTCATGAATTTCATTTTCTTATTAAAACATGATGGTGTTGTGGGATGAGTGGGGTCGGGTAGGGGTGCTAGACTTGTTGAGGGCTCGTGGTGGCAGAAGGGCTGGGTTGGAAGGGCCCCCGCGGAGCCCTGCAGGTGGGCGGAGGGCTGAGCGGTCGGCCGGGAGGGTGAACTGGGCAGCAGCTCTGGCCGGGAGGTGGGCTTGTGACGGTGAAAACACACAGGTATGCCCCCCCTACCACCAGGAGGGCCCAGAAGTGGGGCCCCTGACGCTGTGGGCGCCACAGCCCCGGCCTCTGGGCTCGCACCCTGGGATCGGCAGGACCTCGTCTCCGATGCGGTTTCCGCCCCCGAGGAGTGGGCTCGAGAATCCCCGAGCAATGCCTGCCTCGCCGGGTGGGGGGGCTTCCGAAGCCGGGGCGCGGTGGGCCTCGGGAGGGGCCGGCCTCGCCGTGTCCTGCACGCTGTCTGCCCTGGGCGCCAGAGAAGAACTAGATGAAGTGGGGGTGGGAGCAGCAGTGACCGCACCGCTGCCGCTGCCCTTGCAGCCCTGGCGGGCGCCAGGCGTGCCAAAGCCCCGCGTGCCCAGTGCTCTGCTGGGACTTCAGCCACCCCGAGAGGTTCCTTGTGCTTTTCGTTTCACAGGCCTGAGGCTCAGGGAGGGCAGTTATTTTTCCTGAGGTCACACAGCTAGTCTTCGTGAACCAGGGCTGGGGCCCAGCCGGCCGGGGTGCTCGCGCCTTCCTGGGCCCTCGACTGATGCCCCCTCCTCCTCCCTCACTGGCGCTCCCTTGAGGGGGCCGGCTTCCTTCAGGGTCTGAGCTCTCGCCTGGGCGTCCTCCCTGTGGGCCCCGTGCCTGCCCTGGGCCGTGGCCGTCCTCACCGCAGGCCCTGGGGGCTGTGGTCAGCATCCTCGTCCTCAGGGCCCACAGCCACCCCAAGGCCCGGGCTTACAGCTCTGATGGGCCTGCATCAGGCAGCACCTCGCACACACCCGGCGGGGGCAGGCCCGTCCTCTGTCGCAGCGGTGTGTGCTTCCGCCCGCACGTGCTTCTCCAGCCTCTGCGTGGGGCGCGTGCGTGTCTCTCCACCCCTGGGTGCCCGTCAGCATGTTGGGGCTGCGCGGCGAAGCTCAGCCGCACGTGGAGGACCAGCTGGGGTTCACGGTGGTCATCACCACCGCTGCTCCCTCCCACGAGGGCATGCCGGGTGGAGCGCCCTTCCCCAGACGTGCCCACCGGGAAGCCCAGACGCTTCCTAAAGCATCTGGGGCCTCTGCGTCTGCGGCCCCCCCCCCCGGGCCCCCCCGGGGTCTGCCGTGGCCCCCTCACTGTCTGCGCACCCTCTCCAGCGCCCAGGAGCTGCGGGCCTGGTCCTTGGGCCCTCCTGAGGCCTGCATCTCACCCCTGCCCCCCTTGCCCTACCCCCACGCCCCCTGCCCGCTGAGCCCGCTCTCGCCCAGGGCAGTGAGAGGAGGATGAAGGAGGGGAGGCAGGCGGGAGCTTTCCAGGGTAGCAGGGTTCTGGGCAGCTTGTTGCTCCCAGCACTCCCGGGAGGCCCCGCACGCCAGCGGGGCTCTTCTGCTGGTGGCCTTAGGGGCCATTAGAGACAGAAGCATTGAGAAACGCTCTCTGCCTGCTCCCTTCAGGTGAGCAGGAAGTTGGGGGACTTGGCCTGTGAAGGTTTATCTCACACGTGCGTGTGCACGTGCGTGCACGTGCGTTCTTAGAGCTCCGCCTCTGCGTGTTCTTGCCTCTCCGACTCATTCCCCCGCCTGCCTGGATTTTCGCATCCTCCTCGTGCCCCAGAACATTGTTCTCTGTGTCCACGGCTTTGCCTGTCCACCCAGAGCTGTCGGATTCCGGAGTCGTAGGACCCTTTCCTCTGCCTGCAGAGGGGGCTGATCTGAATGAAACCACGTGGGCAGAGGGTCTTGCCTCCCTGCTATAAGCCGTAGCCTTTCAGGAGAGGATTCCCCCCTCCTCCCCCCACCCGTCACTGGTTTCCCCTTCAGCCTAGAGCTGGCCAGGCCTGGGAGACCTGGGGCTTGAGTTGTAGAAGGAAAGACGGACGGTGATGGCGGTGAGCAGAGCTGTGCGTGGTGAGGTGCGCTAGGCCGCGTGGCCGGCAGGGACGGGCCTGAAGGACGAGAGGGCCAGACGTGTCCCGGGGGGAGAAATCTCCAGACTGAGGGGTCAGCAAAGCAGAGGCCTGAGGTGAGGGCAGGCTCAGCATCTTGGCACTTCGGGAATCCGTCCCCAGGGAGCCGAAGGGCCGGGTGGGCCCCTGGAACCTGCGTTCCTAACCAGCCCCACCCAGGTAACAAGCTGCTGGCGGGGGAGGGGGGCGGAAATGCGTTCCTGTGGACGGAATTGGCAGCATCCGCTGACAGGTTAGAGGGAGGGGTCCTGGCTCAGACTCCGTACCCATCCCCTCTGTATCCCCCAGCTTGCGTCCACCTGCACGCCCCGCTTCTGCCCCCGCCCATTCCCTAGCCCAGCCTTCCCCCGGGCAGGACTCTCAGTGCCCACCGGAACCTCCCGCCCCCTCCTGCAGAGGCCTGCTGAGTGCACGCTCGGGCTGCCGGGCTGGGCCCGGGGCTGTAGAGTTTGGCTGCCGCCTGGTTATTGGCTGGCCTGTGCCCATCCTCCCTGTGGGGCTTGGACAAGTGACTTTGCACCTCTGCCCCCGTTTTCTTTCCAGGAAACAGTGGCCTGCACTTGATCTGAGAGGCTTCCAAGCTCTATATGACTTCCTTTCTCCACCGCTTCTCAGCACCACTGAGGCTCTCCACTCCCTTCATGTACATTAAAGAAGAAAGCGTTGGTTTCATCTCTGCCATCCTCAGATTCTGGGTTCTTATTGGGAATATTCCAGAACTTGCAGAGACCACATCGCCTTGGTACTGCCCTGGTTCCCACTCGCAAGCCTGCAGAGCTCTGAGCCGGTCATGGAGGAGGGGCAGGAAGACGGTGACGGGTAGCGAGGGTCTGGAGCTGTGTGCCCTGGCGTCCTCTTGGCACCCTCCCGAGCCAGCCCAGAGGCATTGCAAGGCTGGGCTCTTGAGCTGCCTACGCGGAGCGGCCCCGGCCTTGTCCCCGAGTTGGGCATTGGCGCGAGCTCCGGGTAGACGCCAGGAGCGCCATCCGCAGGATGTGTGCAGACCCTCTGCCGCCCAGCCAGGCCTGGTCATCCCCCTTTGCTTTCTCCATCTGGTCCTTGAGGCCTGTGTACAGGAGGGTCGGTACGTATCACCCCAAACGCTTCGTCTGTCAGGGAGTGTGGGGCTGTCAGGGCCAGCCTGTCAGTCACAGACCGGAGCTCTGAAGCTGGGGCTGGCAGGGTCGGAGCAGGGTCACGGCCGCTGCCTTTGCTGCCAGTCGCGGCCTCCGCTCTCCCGCACCCCGCTGGGCACTGCAGGCTGGGCCTGGGGTTCGAGGGCAGCTTCCATCACTGCCCCCTCCCCCGCGTCCTCAGTCCATTTCTCCCTGCGCGATGCTGTGACCACGCTCTTTGGGTTGCGCTGATCACGTGACAAGCAAGTGTGCCGGGACAGACGGGGCTGTGGTGTCCCCAGGGAGAAGCACCCAGGGGAGCCCCGTCCTGTCTGTACCTGGAGGCGTCTGCGCAGCTCCTCAGCTCAGGCTGGGTGCCTGTTTGTTCAGGGATTAGTCCCCTCGCTGGTCAAGTGGAAACGAAGGGCCCTTCACCACAAGTGGAATCTGTCATTAAAAAGTCGTTATCAGATCAAACCAGCCCAGTTTTGCTGCTTCATGACTAAATGGCAAAACGATTTCCTTAGAAGGTACAAACAGCAAACTTTCAATTTTATATCTTCCTCTTTGCTAGCCTGGAGACGTAATAGAAGAGAACCGTAGTGGGAGGCAGCATTTTGGAGATTTATTGGTCAATAAAGGTGACAATTACAGCTTGTTTATGAAAGGAAGCTCCTCCCCGGCCCCTGCGTGGCATCGATGCTCTGGTAATAATAACTGTGTAACCAGCTCGAAACCATAAAAGTCAATGGGAAGATACAGGATTTCAATAAAATTGTGACACTCGATAAACCTTCCTGTTGGAAACAAATTTTCCACGGATGTGTGACCAGTTCCAGTTGGATTTGTAGCTTTAATTTCTCACTTATTGAATTTTTTGTCATCAACTAATGATGAGGTCCGTGCTGGGGTGACGGCCCAGCCAGAGGCCCGGGTGCGCAGTAGACCGCTGAACTCGGCGGGTGGGGGCCGTGGGCTCCTGAGGGAGAAGAGGGGACCCTGTGAGCCCCCAGTCTTCACCAGTCTCACCTGAGAAGGAGGGGCCTGGGCAGACTGCGGGGGCAGCAATGGTGCTTGGGGTGGAGCAGCAGTTGGGGCAGGTCTCTGCCCGGGCAGTCGGGCCTCAGTTCACGGAAGCAGCGGCCGAGAGCACGGGGCAGAGGGTCCGAGAACATGCCTCGGAGTCGCTGCTGGTGTGGCTGGCCCTGTGGCTCGCCCGGGACGCGGTGCCCTGGCAGGTGTGTGGGCTGCGAGGGGCGCCGGCTGGGGTGCAGAGCAGGGCTGCACGAGCTTCTCCAGCTGCTGCGCCGGGCATGCCTGCGGGAGGGGCTGCGCCCTGGAGTCCAAACGTGGAGGTCTGTTTGCCGGTGTGGATGAGAGGGCTGCTGTCACCATGTGAGCCTCGTGGCTCACAGGCCGGCGGCTGGCTGCTTGGTCCAGGAGGGCATCAGTCACCCCGGCCGGCCTGTGCAATGTGCTGATGACCCACCCCGCTGATCAGGGAGGTGGCTCAGGTGGACGAAAGCGCTGGCCTCGGGTTGCCCGGAGCAGAGCTGGGACCCGGACGTGGTCTCGTGGGAGCCACCTTTGCTTCCTGGGCTGTGCTGGCCCAGGCTAGGCCACTGAGCTCCCCAGTGTGGCCCGCACACCAGCAACGTCGCCTGTTAGAAAGGCAGACTCTCAGGCCCCACCCCAGACCTGCTGAATCTGAAAGGAGGTTTCACAGGACCCGGGAGATGCGCAAGATGGGAGGTTTGAGAAGCCGTGCTCTCGTTAAGCCTGGCTGTCTGCAGGGGACCTGATTTTGTCTAATTGTGCAGCCTGTGTGGGCCTCCTCGGCCGCAGCCGGGAGACATGGGGGCAGGAGGAGGGCAGGTGCCAGCCCTCAGCTCGTGCTGCAGCCTGCTAGGAGCGAGGTCTCCTCCCTGCACCCTTGGGGGCTGCATCCAGAAGAGACTGGCCCATGGTTCCAGGCCCCCAGTGGGGGGAGGGGAGCCCCCTTTCCCCGGCTGCCAGGGCGGCTCCATTCCTGGCCTTGGGGACAGCCTCCGTCTCTGAGGGCCTCCCCTGCTGTTCTCCCTTCGCCAGCATCTCAGGAAGGGGTCTTCCCGTGTGGCTCAGGAGGCGCCGCCTGTCTCTGCCAGGGCTCGTGCCGTTTCCAGCCATCGTTTCCAGTAGGGTACCACTGGGTGGGGACTCCTGTGTGGCTCTAAGGGGTGGTCTCAGCGCTGTGTGGTCCGTGTGCCCCACGAAACCTGAGCTGCATCTTTACGTGGAGGAGGGGTGCCGGGCGTGGCTGGTGCACGGTGACGCCCAGGACCGTGGCCTCTGGCACCCCATGGGCTCGGGGGGGTGGTGGGGAGGAGCTTGCCGAGGCCAGAGCTGGTGCCGCGGGGGTCCTGGGGCCTGTCAGCGCTCTGGGAGGACTCCTCGGCCCTGCTGGACACCTGCCGCCTCCCTGCTTAGAGGGACCTCTCCTTACCCACCGAATCTTCTGCTTAGACCCTCGCTCTGAGTGTTGCTGGGTCAAAGGCCAGGTCAGAAGTCACGGGAGCGGGGTTACTCCAACCCACTTGCTGGCGGACCCCACTGCTGTGTCCCTTGGTCTGTTTGCCGGGACTCAGGAGGTCACACTGACCCAGAGCACTGGCTCAGACCTTCTGCCCAGCTGGGGGACACTGCAGACTCGGGGAGGGAGGGGTGCCGACCCTGATGGAGGCAGCCCCTGCCCTCTGCTGGCCCCCGCAGGTCAGACGGTGCAGCTCGAGGCTGGGCCCCAGGCTCACCGGGCACTGGCCAAGCTGCGCTGCGGCTTCAGAGCAGCCAGAGCCCGTCTTGGCCTTGGTGGGCTCTGTCGGGCTAAGTGTCCAGCTCGAGCTCTTCAAGGAGCCACCCAGGGGGCCCCACCTGGCAGCCTGCCCCTCGAACTTGACCCCAAGCCCACCACGCTGCTCCTGTCTCCCTCACGCCACTCGCCCGCGCGGGCCTGACCTCTTGCCCTCTGTGCCCACAGGAGCGGGACGGCATGCGCGCCATCCTGGGGTCCTACGACAGTGAGCTGACCCCGGCCGAGTACTCGCCCCAGCTGACCCGCCGCATGCGCGAGGCCGAGGACATGGTGCAGAAGGTGCACGCGCACAGCTCGGAGATGGAGGTGAGTGGGCCCAGCGTCCGTGCGCGCTCCGCGGGGGGGGGGGGGGGGGGCGCTGCGGACGCTGTTGCGTGCAGACCTCAGTCCTGCTGGGGAGGGCCGCCTCCAGCCCCCGCAAGCACAGCCTTGTCGGTGCAGGCGCTTCCATGCCGTTTTTACCGCCACACATTTGCTCCCCGTGAGACACTAGTGAAGAGGGATTCGCGGGGAAGCCGCCCCCGACGCCTCAGCGCCCCCGGCGCTTTCTGCGTCACGAGGTCCTCCCTGTCTGGCACCGCGTGTGCTCCGGTTCATTACGAGGTTGGCACCTCCAGTGCCATATGTTGAGGCTTTTTGCGTGTTGGAGATGAGGGGCTGTCAGTGACCTCGGAACTCGTTGACCAGCGTGGTCGCCGTGCCTTACCCTGCCCGAGGCGGCGGCTTGGGGACAGCCCCGCCCCTGGCGTCTGGCGGACGGGCACCGGGTTCCTTTGGCTCCCTGTCTCCCCTTGAGTCCTGCCTGCAGGGAGCTGACTTGTCCCGGTTTGCCTGGGGCTGTCCTGGTTTTGGTAGCGAAAGTGCCTGACCCCTTCTCCCCTTCCTGTGGTCAGCAGTGCAGCGGGGCGGTCACTCAGCCTTCCCTTCCAGCTCCCAGACTTACGGGAGAATTCGGGGGGGTGGACATCACCGGCTCTGCCAGCGTCACTGCCACGGCTGTTCCTCTCCATCGTCATCATCGCCACAGGGGCTCACGTGGCCAGTGCAGGCGCTGGGCGGGAGGCACCAGACAGAGGAGGGGCAGAGGAATGGCCTCCCAGCCCTGGCAGCCGCCCCGCCCTGTCCACGCTGGGACTCCCGTCCCTGCCCTCCACCCAGGCCGCACCGACCCCGGATCTGTGTTAGGACGGAAGACCTGAGATCCCCATCTTTGAGTCTGGGGGTTATCCTGGGACCAGCCTCAGTGTTCTGGACTCAGGCTCTGCTTGCCATCCCAGCGAGGCCATCCATTGGGGGGGCGGTTCTTGCTCTCCACATGTCCTGCACATGTCCTCCCTGTAGATGAGGGAGCCCCCCAAGTCCCTCCCCCTTGAATTCCCCCCAAGAGCCCCGCCTGGGCCTGAGCTGCTGTCGTGGAAAGGGTCAAGCACAGAGGGGCTGCAACAGGGCATTCCTGGGCCAGGCCAACCGGGCACTGTCCCCTGGCCTTTTTGGAGTGTGTGCAGGCAGCTGAAGAAAGGCTGACTGACTCCAAGTGTTGGAAACACCCATCACCTTTGGAAAGTGGAGGTCGTGGTTGGATTCCTTGTGCCCTGTGGGTCAGGCCTGGGTCTGCTCCTGCTGAGGGCTGTACGCCTCCCTGTCTCCACCAGGTGGCAGCAGACAAAGCCGGCCAGTCCTGCTCCCTGGTTCAGGCCCCCAGCAGGGTGGGATGCGGACTGTACTGAGGGACCCCGGACAGGACAGGGGCTCCTCCTCAGCCTTGGTTCTTTTTCCTGCACATCACCGAGACCCCTTCTTGTCTCCTTCCAGCCCTCTGGGAACCTGTACTGGGACAAGGATGTCCTTCCCCCTCCCTCCTGCTTCCCTCCTCCCCAGCTGTCCGCTGACCTGATCTGTACCAGGCCCCGCCAAGCATAGGCCCCCAGGAGCCCCCCGCCCAATTAGGAGCCACTGGGAACTGGAGCTGTGTGGCTCTGGGTTGGCCCCGAGCTGCGGGAGCTTGGCTGGGAGAAGCTGCCTCCGTGGGGGGCTGGGGGAGCCAGCTGCCCGGTGCAGTATGAGGATGAGGGGTCCTGGCTGGGCTGGGCTGGCGGGATCCGCAGAGAGCCTCCTGCAGGAAGGACCCTGCGCCCGAGTTCATGTTCAAGCTGGCGCTGCTGGAGCAGAGGGGCCGTTGCCGTCAGACCTGGCTCTAGGGTTAGGACTGAGCGTGGAGTAAGAGGGAGCGTGTGGGACTCCGGCCTTCCAGGGAGCTCTGCCCTCGTTCACACTGGTGCACACTGTCCTCTTAGAGATCGGACCGCTCACGGCCACCTCGCTGTGCACCCGAGGAGAGAGGGCCGGGGCCGGGGCTCCAGGACCCGAGGGGTTTCTCCCAGCACTCGGTAGCGGCACAGAAGTGACAGGTGCGGGGAGACACGTACACGGCAGAAGGCTTTTCTCTAGTGTCCGGAGGGTGGGAGGGGGAGTATGGTGTAGAAGGGGAGAAATTGGGGAAATGGGAAACATTGGGCAAATTGGGGATTATTCGCCTCGTTCCTGAGCGTTGCAGCCAGCGGCCCCGTCACCCCATCAGCGAGCTCCCTGGATTCGCCCAGCCGGGCCGTCAGGGGGCCGCCCCACGGTAGTGTCTCAGCTGTTCTCACGTGGGCCCGGAGGGGGGCTCCCCGAGCACCTTGGAGGGTGTGCTGCCCTGACGGGGGCGCCCACCTCCCATCAGCGCCTGCCTCCAGCCCCCGCTGGCCCTGGGATCCCCCGGGGGAGGGGCGGGGGTTCTTGTGGGGGGCCCTCTGGTGGCCGCTGGCGGCTCCCCTGGACTGGGTCTCATCCCAGGAGGAGGACTGGGTTAGGGAGAATGTGACCCCAACATGAGGAACTAAGCCCATTAGTGAAGAACAGGAAGGGGTTCAGGAAGGGGGCTGGCGGGGGTGGGGCGAGGTCTTGGATTCAGGAAAGAGCTGGGAGGAGCCCAGGGCGAAGTGGGTGTGAAGGCGGTGCCCTCTGTGCCCAGAACCGCGAGGCTGGTGATGGGCCGTGTGGAGGGAGCCCTGCAAGTGCTCTGCCCCCCGCCCCCCGTCCTCACTCCACAAGGCCCCGTAGGCGTGCTCCTTTAAGGCAAGTCACAAAACCCGGGTGCTGGCCTGACCTGCCTTCAGTCCCAGCAGTTTCCTGGTAGAGCCGAGGGCTTCTGTGCAGCTCCGGGTGGGGTGCTGGGTAAGGGGGGAGGAGCGGGCGGATGCTTTCTCTGCATGCACGTGAGGCTCTGGGGCAGCCTGGGGGTCCCCGGCCCAGACCCGCTTCCCATCTCCAGCCTGGCCCCTTTGCAGGGGGGCACCCAGGCTCTCTGAACCCTGTCTCACCCCTCTGAGGCCCTGAGCAGCCAGGGAGAGGCCTGCGGCTCAGGAGGCTGGAGCCTGGACGCCGGGGTTTGGGCAGGACAGGCCCCTGTGCCGTCCCTTGTGGGTCTGCTCCTACGGCCTCAAGAGAGGGGACAGGCTCAGAGGCGCCTGGCTTTGACCTCATCCTCCAGGTCAGAGTGGCCCCGTGCCGGAGCCGAGCCGAGCCGTGCAGGGCGGGGCTGGTGTCCTTCGGGCAGTTTTCTTCTTCTTGTTCTATTAAACAGTAACATTTCACGTCTCAGAGTCTCGGAGAACGACCCGCACTTGGAGCCTCTGGAAGCTGCTTCAAGCTGCCTGGCAGAAGTTTATTAGTTGAGCATCACGTATTGACAGATGGTGGGAAGTTATGTAACTTCATAGAACCCGTTTGTTAAGGGTTCCTCAGAGCCTCCAGGCGACTCATCCGTCCTCAGGCTGTGATGCAAGCACCGTTTGGGGGCACACGGCAGCGCAGACGAGAGCAGAGCACTGCTCGCAGCCCCACGGTCCCCGTTTTGTTCCGCTGTCTTGGGGGACCACCGGGAGCAGCCAGGTGCGTGCAGGGAAGACGTCCCCACAGCCCCCGGGCCTGACAGTGTAGACGGATTAGTGTCCCTCACCCGCCTGAGAGAGCGCTGCCTGGGCGTCAGGGTCGGGGCGCCCTGGGCTCTGGGTGCCTGGTGGAGGTGAGGGCCCCTCTCCCCGCCCCTCCCCCGCCACACCCTTCTTTCTCCCTCCAGCCTTCTTCCCTTTCCTTCCGTATTTCTTTCTGTTCTCTCTTTGTGTCTGTCTGTTTCTGTCTTTGCCCTGCTCTGTCCTCTCACCTCCACTGCCCGCTTCTCCTCCTTGGCCTCTCTCCACCTCCTCGCTCACCCCCAAGCTCCTGTTGCTTTTCACGCAGAGGTCAGCAGGCGTTGTCTGTAAAGGGCCAGACAGTGAGTGCTGTGGGCTGTGTGGCCACGTGGTCTTGCTCACAGCCCCTCGGCTCTGCGCCGTACAGCTCAGGAGCAGCCGTGGGCCGTCAGTAGATGGTGGGTGTGGCTCTGTGCCAGTGAAACTTTACAGATAAAACCGGTGGTGGGCTGGATTTGTGGGCAGGCTGTAGTTGCCAGCCCCCTCTTCCAGCTCCTCTTGTCTGGGACCCCGAGACCCTGCTGCTTGACGTGAGAGCTGCCGCGCCTGCCCCATGGGACCTGGCCAGCCCCTGGTGTGCCCACGGCAGGCGCCCTCTCACAGGTACAGGGGGCGTGCTGCTCCGTCGGCCCTACCTTTCACTTGCTGGAGAAGGAGCGGGACCCACAGATGTGGGCACAGGGAATTTGAAAAATGCATCCACTTCTTAGAGAGGCATTACATTTCACCCATTTAGCTTAATCAGTCAGTTCTAATGGGAAACATGCTTTGATTCTAGCAAAAACATCTCAGTACCACCAAGCAGAAGTGTTGAGATTGGGAGGATCCCAGCAGCCCGACTCTGGTGCCGTTTTGCACGGGTTTTACTTATTCCATCTAATAAAGCGGCTGCAGAAGTCGGTAGCATGTGTCATGAATCCTCCTCTGTCGACAGGGCTATAAATATGCGGCTCATGCCACCTTGATTCAAGATACCAGCCTGATGTGTTTTTCTAATTTATTTAATTAAAACAGATTATGGTGCTGCTGGCTGCTGCATGGAGGTCTGTGGAAAGTCCCAGTTTCAGAGTGCAGCAGTGATTTCCAACTCCCAGCCTAGGAGGAGGTGGGCGCGACACTGCTCCCTCTCCCTCGCTCCTCCCGGACTTCTGTGAGGGCGCACGTCACAGCCTTTCTGTCGCCGTCCCCTGGCCATGGGGGGCTTGGCTTCAGGAAGAACAGCAGCTTTTGAACCCTACGTTCTTCACCAGATCCAGATTTTTTTCTTCCTTGTGAAAGTGTTTAGTGCTCCCCTTATATAAGGATCTTGAGGTGACTCTCCTGTAAAAAAGCACAGATGAAACAAACTGGAAAATCTTGAGACAGAGTTACAAGATGAGCAACGTGCTAAATAAATGGAAAACAGAAGGCAGGCCAACAGGGAGAAAATAATACCAGAGACCCGGGCTCTGGGAATCCTCTGCGGTTGGACACGGATCTGACGTGCAGAGGCCACAGGCAACGGGCGAGGGCCACGTTCTATTTTTAGTTTTTCGAGGCCCCTCCATACTCTTTCCCGTAGTGGCTGCACCAGCTTACATTCGCACCATCAGTGCACAACACATTCTTCAACACTTGCTGTCTGTTGTCGTTTTGATAATACCCATCCTAACAGGTGTGAGGTGATATCTCTGTGGTTGTGATTTGTATTTCCCTGATGGTTAGTGATGTTGAGCATCTTTTCATTTACCTGTTGGCTGTTTTGATTCTTCGGAAAAACTTCTGTTCAGATCCTGTCACCATTTCTTAATTGGCTTTTGGATTTTTTTAACCATTCAGTTGTATGAGTTCCTTATATATGTTGGATATTAACTCCTTGATGCACGGTTTGCAAATATTTTCTCCCATTCCATAGGTCACTTTTCATTTTGTTGTTTCCCTTGCTGTGCAGAAGCTTTTTAGTTTGTTTTTTTCTATTTCTGTCAAAAATGCCAGTGGAATTTTGATAGAGATTACATGGAATCTGTAGCGTGCTTTGGGTAGTGCGGGCAGTTGAACAGTATTAATTCTTCCAGTCCCCGAACACAGGATGTCTTTCCATTTATCTGTGTCATTTCAGTGTCTGCTTTCAGTGTCTTTTGAGTATATGGATCTTTTACCTCCTCGGTTAAATTTATTCCTAAGTATTTTATTGTTCTTTGATGCTGTCGTAAATGGGACTGTTTAGTTTCTTTTTCGGATGGTTCATTATTAGCGTATAGAAATGCAACTTATTTTTGTATGTTGATTTTATACACTGCAACTTTACTGAATTTGTTCATTAATTCTGACAGGTTTCCTGTGGAGTTTTTAGGATTTTCTATAAATAAGATCATAACATCTGCAGAGCAACAATTTTACTTCTTCCTTTCCTCTTTGGATGCCTTCTGTTTCTTTTTCTTGTCTGATTGCTCTGGCTAGGACTTCCAGTACTATGTTGAATATGAGTGGTGAGAGTGGGCATCCTTGCCTTGTTCCTGATTTTAGAAGAAAAGCTTTCAGCTTCTCACGGTTGAATATGACATTAGCTACGGGCTTTATTATGTTGAAGTACATTCCTTTGGTACCTAATTAATTTTTGTCATGAGAGGATATGAGTTTTGTCAGATGCTTTCTCTGCATCTCTTGAGATAATCGCGTTATCCTTCGTTGTGTTAATGTGTATCCCGTTGATTGATTTGTGCATGTTGAGCCATCCTTGCATTCCATGGATAAATCCCACGTGACCACGGTGTATGATCCTTTTAATGTGCTGTTGAATTCAGTTTGCTAGTATTTTGCTGAGGATTTTTGCGTCTGTGTTCATCAGGGATATTGGCCAGTGGGTGTTTTGGTTTTTGTCTTTTTTTTTTTTTTTTTCTCTTGTCTGACTTTTGTATCAGGGTAATGCTAGGCTTGTAAAATTAGTTTGGAAGTGTTCCCTTCTCTTCGATTTTTCTTGGAAGAGTTTGAAAAGGATTGGTATTAATACTTTTTTAAATGTTTGGTAAAGTTCACCAGTGAAGCCATGTGGTCCTGGGCCTTTCTTTGTAGGGAGGTTTTTGGTTTTCTTTTTTAACTGATTGATTTTTCTTACTCTTTACAGGTCTGTCCATATTTTCTGTTTTTTTAACGATTCATTCTTGATTATTTGTATATTTCTAGGAGTTTATTTCTTTTAGGTTGTCCAGTTTCTTGGTGTATAATGTTGATCACAGTAGTTCTTGAGTCTTTGTGTTTTTATGGTATCCTTGGTGATGTTTTCATTTATGACTTTATTTATTTGAGCCTTATCTTTTTTCTTAATTAGTTTAGCTAAAGGTTTGTCAATTTTGCTCATCTTTAAAAAAAAACAACAACAAAACAGCTCCTAGTTTTGTTGATCTGTTCTGTTCGGGTCCGAGGGTGGTTGTGTCTAAATCCACGTTCTGTGAGGGGATAACCGCTGAAAACGGCTCCTTCACCTTGTGGTGCTCCCAGCCCAGACCTCTGCTCCAGGTCACACGGCTGGAACGCAGAGACGTTGGGATTCATCTCTCTTGTCTGGCTTCACCCCTGCAGTGGCCTGAGTGGCCAGGAGGGCTCGTGAAGACAGATCTGCTGGGTCCTCCCCAGCTCTGGGGCGTGGGGGGCTGAAACGTTGCACTTCCCACAAGTCCCCAGGGGTGTTGCAGCTGTGGTCCTAGGCCCATCACCTGCAGGGTAACCACACTAGCTGTTGAAGCCAGGACGGGGGCCAGGTCCGCTGTGGAAGTACCACCGTGGCCCTGTGAGCACCAGTGGGGCCTGGCGGGCTCCGGGTCTGGGAGAGGTATCGGCTGCTTCAGCTGCAGAGGTGGGTTCTGAGGGGTGAAGGCCTCCGTCCTGCAGGCTGCCCAGGAGCCAGGACTTCCCGGCAGAGCCTCGGCTCCAGGCCGAGCCCGGCACGTGCGCTGCCTGCCTGCTTACGTGCCGACGTGCTCTGCGGCCATGGGAAGCGTGGCTCACTCCTGCCTTCAGGCTGACGTCCATGTGGGGAGGCGCCCTCTCTGCCCCTCGGGGCTGCTGCCAGGTGGAAGCGGTGTGTCTGTGGGCCGTTGCCTGGACGGGCCCCTGTCAACCGGCCGGCTTCCTCGCCTCTTTTATCTTTCCACTTTGTCACAAGCCTGTGTGTGAAGTGGAGCCGAGAGGCAGGGGGCCTGAGACTCTGGTCTCGTTCTGTCCATGAGACCTGCAGCCTTGGGCTTTGCGGCCTCCTGTCCTGCCTGCATCTGGCTGCAGGGACGGCTTCTCCCCTGCGCCTGGGCTCCTGCGCTCCTGCGCTGGCGGGTGTGGGCAGCAGTTCTCACTCAGAGATCAAAGTGGCCACGCGAGGTCTCAGTGCCCCCTTTGCCGGTCACACGTGGTGCGTGGGCCGGGGGCTCGCGCCTGGGGTCTGGCAGGAGTGTGATGCCCCGGACGGCCTGACGCAGCCCTGCGGTCACGGGTCCCCTCCCGCCTGCTCCGGGGTGTGCTGCCCCCGGGACGGCCGGTTCCCTTCCTCCTGTCCGCCCCCCCAGCCCCGCCATGTGCCTGCCCCCCCAGCTCCACTGCACCCAGCCTGGCCAGGGCGGGACGTAACCGTGAGGGATCGTGCCTCCCCGAGCCTATTCCAGGAGGCCGTCCCTTCAGGAAGCGCCCGGCCTCGGTCACGCGAGCAGCCGTGAGGAGCGGCTGACGGTCAGTCTCTGACGCGGCCCACGACCCCGCCAGCCCCCTGCTCCCTGGGGTCCTCGCTGCAGGCGGAGCCCCCCGTTGAAGGCTCGCCCCGCGGGGTCCCCGTCGTCACCGCCGCCTCAGGATCCTGAGTGCAGAGTGAGCACCAGGTGGGCGGCCGCCACGTCCTCGCTCTCCTCTCCCAGGTGAGGCGACGGCCCAGGGCGGCGAGGGCTCAAGCAGGGTCCCCGGGGGTACGCGACGCCCACACCCCGTGCCGGGCGTCCGAGGGGCGCGTGTGGACCGCAGCTGCTCCGGTCCTCCGACACTGGGTGCTGTCGGCCTTTAATTTCCCGCGTGACTGGGCCGTGGAGCAGCTTCGCGGGCACGTCTTCCCCGGCGAGGCCTCCGCTCACACGGTCTCCCTCCTGTGCTCAGTCCTGCCGCGCCCGCCGGCTCCGCCCGCGGCCCCAGGGGGCGGGGCTGTGAGCCGGCGTGGTGGGGGCCACGCCTCCCGTTTCCTTCCCTCAGATCCGAGCCCTGTGCTGCCTGCGTGTGGTGGAGGCCGGGAACCCACTGTTTCCGGGATTTCGTCTGGTTTTCTGGCTGGTTCAGGAGGGAGGGTAAATCCAGAGCCCGTTGCTTCATCTTGTCCCCGTTGCGGCTCGACGACTGTGTCCCACCCCCGCTGTCCTGGTCCCCTCTTGAGGAGCGCTGTGGTTGGTCAGTGCCTCCTGCCTGCTGGACTGTGGCCCGGTCCCCGGCCTCTTACCAGGGGCGCTAAGACTGCAGCCCGAATCTCTCTCCCCTTCGGGCGGCAGGCTTGGGGCGGACTTGGCGACTTATCACGTTCCTGCGGCCCCTCTTTCCAAACAGTGGGAACTCGGGGTCTCCCCCGGCAGCAGTGGATGTGGCAGAGGTGGGGGAGGGGTGGTCGCTTCGGCCCCAGGAGGAGAAAGCCCACTGACCCACTTTCTGTCTTGTCTTGAAGGCTCAGCTGTCACAGGCCCTGGAGGAGCTGGGAGGCCAGAAACAAAGAGCCGACATGGTGAGTCCCTGAGGCACACGCCTGGTTGGTGGCCCTTGTGGCCAAAGGGGAGCCCCGGGCCTGGGTACCTTAGAGCGTCGGGACCTGCCCTGCAGGCATAGGCCTGTGGCCCCCTGGCCGTGGCCCAGGCCACACACCCACCCCCTCCACCCCTGGCACAGACTGCGGGGCTCCCCCCGGCCGGCTCTGAGGTGGGGACGGCGGTGCATCTCCTGCTCAGGTCACAGCCACACGACACGCTGACCCCACGGGCCCCGGAGCGTGTGCACGCTGAGCACAGGGCTCTCCAGCCTCGCGTGGCTACTTTGTGGCACGTTTGTTTCTCTGCTGTCGCTGTGGGCTGCCTTCTGATGTCAGATCACGTCCGCCCCGCCCTCCGTGCAGCCGGGGAGCCCTCACCTGGGCGCGTGCAGACACGGCCCCGGAGCCCTGGCTGGCGCCCCCGTGCCTGGAGGGTCCTTACCACCCACTGGGGGCCAGAGGGACTCGGCCTTCTGGCATCCTCATCCTGCACAAACCGTGAGCCGCTCTGGCCCTGGTCTGGGCGCTGAGGGGATGAAGCCCCGGGCACAGGAGGGCCACAGGTGTGGGGAGGGGAGGGGCATCTGCTCACGTCATCAGGTTGCTCTGCCCGGGCCACACGCCAGCCGGGTTGGGGGCACCCGGGAAGCTGCCGGGGGCGCTGGGACTGGCGGCTGGAGTCGGGCTCCTGTCTCGGTGTCGGCGCCGCCCAGCCCCGCCTCTCGCTGGCATGCGCAGTGGGGATGACCGCCGGGTGGAAGAGACACATCCTTGAATTGGCTCTGTCCACCGCTGCTGCAACCCTCAGTGTCGGGGGCTGGGTGAGGAATCGGGGGTGGGGTGGGATGGGAGGATCGGGGAGCGCGGGTTCGGGGGAAGCGTGGCGGTCTGAGAGGCAGTTGTACATTGGGCTGTGGGGGCTTTTGGGCGTCCGGAGTCCCCGAGCCAAGGCCGGGAAGCACCTGGGTGTTCCCGGTGGGTAGGTACCCAGCGGGCCAAGCCCTGCCTGGCTGCTCCAGTCCCAGGCATCTGTCCTGGGGGCAGTTCCACTCAGAGTCAGAGAAGGACATGTCCAGCGAGGGACCCTAGGTCCCGTGTGTAAGGACAGCCGTGAGAGGAGCCCAGAGCTTCCCGGTGATGGGATTTCATCAGTGAGCCTCTGAGAGCTGTTTCCTGGGGCAGCAGGGGCACGTCTGGGCCTGCGAAGTCCTAGGGGTGGGAAGGCAGCCTGACTGCGTGCTGGCTGAGGGAGGGGGCGCCTGGAGCAGCGAGCGCAGCTGCCTGGCCTCCAGACCCGGGGCGGGAGGGGGCGAGGGGGCTTGGGGGGAGGGTGCTTCCTTCTCGTCCACCGACTTTGCCACCCAGGGTGGGGTGGGGTGGGGTGGGGTGTCCTTGAAGCCTGGTGCTTCCTCTTGATGAGGTCCTGAGGACTCAGTGATCTGTGTCTCCTCTGTCGCCCCGTCGGTGCTGGCCTGAGTTGGCGTGTGCCCTCGGGCCGTGTTTCCGTGATGTGCACGAGGCAGGAGGTGCGTGGGCATCTGATGCCCGAGGCCTCAAGGCTGAGAAGTGAGGATGCCTTGGAGCTGATGCCTCGGCCCTTCCCCAGCCCTGGGGCTTGTGGATAGGAGCCGGTGCCTCCTGCGCAAGAGGGAGGACAGACCCTGCTGCACTTGGCCACTGGCTCTGGCCCTCAGGCCAGGGTGGGCGCTGAGCTGGGGAGGCCGGGCCACCCCGAGGGACACGGGGCCGCAGGGCTGTGTGCCTTCCAGCCTGTGCTCTTTTTGAGTTTCAACCCGTATAGTTTCCGTCCCTCGTGTGAATCACCCAGGGCCTTTGAAATCCTGACACCTGGTCCCTCCTTTAGACCGATTAAGTTAGCACTGGTCGGGGGGGCCCGGGCAGGGGTGTCATTTCATGTCTTCCTGGGCAAGTCTGATGTCAGCCAGGGTGGAGAGCCTCCGGCAGGCCTGGTGTCCCCAGGCTCGGTGCAGGCCATTGGGGGACCTTGGGAACCGTGCTCCATGGGGAGCTTCGGATGAAACGTGCCTTGTCCCAGTGGTACTGAGCCTGCAGAGGCGGGCAGCAGTGCGGGGCCTGGCCTTGCCTGAGCTGACGGCCGTGTGCGGAGATGAGGCGCCAGCGGCCTTCGTGTGCGCAAGCCAGGCGCTATGGGCCCCTTACGCTGGTGCTTGCTTGCTTGCTTTTGGGTCTGGGCTGTAGCTGTCTCCTCAGGCAGGTTTTTCGTCTCTGCCTTTTTTTTTTTTTTTAAACATCTTTATTGGAGTATCAATGCCTTACGATGGTGTGTTAGTTTCTGCTTTATAACAAAGTGAATCAGCCATACATATGCATATATACCCACATCTCCTCCCTCCCACACTCCTTATCCCACCCCTCTAGGTGGTCACAAAGCACCCAGCTGATCTCTCTGTGCTATGCAGCTGCTTCCCACTAGCTATCTATTTTACATTTGGTAGTGTATGTATGTCCATGCCACTCTCCCACTTCGTCCCAGCTTCCCCTTCCCTCTCCCCGTGTCCTCAAGTTCATTCTCTGGGTCTGAACTCTGCCTTTGATGGTCTAATCTTTAGCTTATTTCGTGTTATTTCACTTCCCTCTTCTTTTTCTGAGTTAAAGGGAAAATGAGAAACGGCGGTGCCCGGGGCCCAGGAGTGCAGGTGAGCCACACTCGGTCCAGGAGCTTGTGTGAGCCCCTGCTCTCCCTCCCGAACTGGTTCCAGGGGGGTCCTGCAGCCCCCGAGGAGATAAAGGCTAGGCAGGCTGGTGCAGGGGCTGGCAGCTAGAAGCCTGACAGGTCCGTAGTCAAGCCCTCAGGGAGTGAGATTACCCAGAAAATGCATGCATTTGGTTAGGGGGAGGGTTCTGCTCTCGTGTAAACCCCTGAGGGGATGGAGAAGTAAGAAGTTGAAGAGGGGGACAGTGGCCCAGAGTGCACTGTGGGACCCGGGGGGGGGGGCGGGCACAGTCACCCCTCCCACCCATTCCAGTGACAGCCTTGGTGCCACTGGGGGCGTCTCGGGTGCTGGGAGGGCGGGGCTCCTCTGGGCCTGGACGGTGAGAAGTCTGCTTACGGGGGCTGCTGACTATAACCCCAGGCCCTCTGTCCAGGACAGCTGCGAACGGGGCCCCGGCTCCTGTAGCATCTCTCCCACGTGCAGCTGCTGACCTGCTGTTTGCTGGCCCAGAGTCAGTTCACTAGGTAGGAAAGGCGAGAGAAAAAAAGAAAAATTTAAGCATCTTTAGCTAATTGCAGATGACAAGACAAAGGCAGTCTGACTTTTTGTTGATAATTAGCAAACATAATTAGTAAGTGTGAGCACAATTTATGTTTTTTTCTTTAAATGCAATTGATATCACAAGGAAAGACGTCCCTGGCTGTAGTTGTATCATTGACACGCCTCACCCTAATTAGATCAGGCCGGCCATGGCTGCAGAAAGGAGTTGTTTTTTTTTTTTTTTGCAGTACGCGGGCGTCTCACTGTTGTGGCCTCTCCCGTTGCGGAGCACAGGCTCCGGACGCGCAGGCTCAGCGGCCATGGCTCACGGGCCCAGCCGCTCCGCGGCATGTGGGATCTTCCCGGACCAGGGCACGAACCCGTGTCCCCTGCATCGGCAGGCGGACTCTCAGCCACTGCGCCACCAGGGAAGCCCAAAAGGATTTTTTTGATTTTTTTTTTTTTTTAACTAAACATGCTCTTTTTTCTTTTCTTTTTTTAATTAATTTATTTATGGCTGCGTTGGGTCTTCGTTGCTGTGCGCGGGCTTTCTCTAGCTGTGGTGAGCGGGGGCTACTCTTGGTTGCCGTGCACGGGCTTCTCATTGCAGTGGCTTCTCTTGTTGCGGAGCACGGGCTCTAGGCACACGAACTTCCGTAGTTGTGGCTCACGGGCTTCAGTAGTTGAGGCTCACAGGCTCTAGGCACATGGGCTCAATAGTTGTGGCTCACGGGCTCAGTAGTCGTGGCTCACCAGCTCTAGGTGCAGGGGCTTCAGTAGTTGTGGCTTGCGGGCTCTAGAGCGCAGCCTCAGTAACTGTGGCTCACAGGCTCAGTAGTCATGACTCACAGGCTCTAGGCACGTGGCCTTCAGTAGTTGTGGCTCGCGGGCTCTAGAACGCAGGCTTAGTAGTTGTGGCTCAGGCTCAGTAGTCATGACTCACGGGCTCTAGGCACAAGGGCTTCAGTAGTTGTGGCTCACGGGCTCTAGAGCGCAGGCTCAGTAACTGTGGCTCACGGGCTCAGTATTGCGGCTCACGGGCTCAGTAGTCATGACTCACGGGCTCTAGGCACATGGACTTCAGTAGTTGTGGCTCGCGGGCTCTAGAACGCAGGCTCAGTAGTTGTGGCGCACGGGCTTAGTTGCTCTGCAGCATGTCGGATCTTCCCAGACCAGGGTTCAAACCCATGTCCCCTGCACTGGCAGGTGGACTCCTAACCACTGTGCCACCAGGGAAGCCCTTGACCCTAACTCTAAAGAGTGCTGCAGTACTTTATAACTTCAGGGAGCGAGGACTGGATGTTCGTCTTCTGACTCTGGGGACTTGCCCCTCACAGCCCCGTACCACTGTCCGCCTCCCAGGGCCCCTTCCGGAAGCACTTCCCGGACAGGGAGCAGAGCATGCACGGCCCGGCTGACTAGCTCCCGCCCCCCACTGCTCTCCTGCTTCGGTGCAGCTCGAAGCGGGCAGTGTGGTCGTGGCTACGCATGTTGAGGCTGCTGCGGGCCTCCTGATAGCAAGCGCTTTACAGCAAGGTTCTGCCACCTGAGGACAGCCCCGCAAGGCGGGTCCAGGAATGCGCAGCCCTCCCGGGCTTTCCTTCCGCAAAAGCACCAGCAGCGCTTGCTCTGGCTCCGAGGGGCTGGAGCATGGATCGCAAGGATGGTGGCGAGACCACCTGTGGCCCTGCCAGGGGCTGTGCCCACCGCAGTGGGCCTTGCTGACACTGCATCATCATCGACGCCAGCGTCGAGGGCCGGTGAATCACCAGGAGGGGGTGCGAGCCTCCATTGTTCAACGCTGGCAGCCATCGCCCGTGTGCCCCCCCCCCGCTGGAGGACCCGGCCTTATCACAGTCTGCCAGCTGCTTCCCGTGAATTATTAAAAGCACCTCTGTGCGTGGTGGTGACTCATTTCACGTTCTGGATCTGTCCTGCACAACTGGAGAACTTCGTCCTTGGCAGGACTGTGGGTCAGGCTCATTGGAGGAGGTGCCCAGTGGCACCATGAGGAGTGGGCCTCCCGCAGCCCCGGGTCCCCTGCCCGGGAGCCTCTGCGCCTTCTCTTCCATGCCAGACACCTGCCTTCCCCTCCTCAACCCCGAGAGAAACGCTGATTTCTCAGGAGCCTCGCACGGAGGCGTGAGTGCACGTGTTTGAAAAGACCCGAGGGACTTGCTGGGACGTGTTGGTTGAGCCTCTGAGGTGGGCCCCTTCTCCCGCTCGCCCCGCGGAGGCCGGCTGGAGGCTGGCTGCCTCACCACGGAGGCCCTCGTGTCTCAGGACGAGGCTCCTCCCCCAGGAGGGAAGTGAGCATGCGCGCGGGACGGGGCGGCATTAAATGCGTCTCCTGTTTGGGGCAGGTCTGTCGGATTCAGCGTCCAGGGACGGAGCCTGTGCTGTTCTGTGATGTGCGGCCGGCCGTGCTCCCCACCTTCCCATGTGGACGTCTTCACTTCCTCCCTGTTGAGGCCCCCCAGGCCCTTCTGCTGTCGCTGAGCACATGATGTCCTTCATCATGCTGTTCCCACCTCCTGGAATGTTTCTCCAGTCCCGCAGAGCCTGCTTCCCCCTCAGGACGGAGCTAAGTGCTCCTTGCAGCAGTGCCCGTTGCTGCCCCGTTGTGCGGACGCGCTGTCGTCCCACCGCATTCGCTCGAGTGCACTCTGACCGTCAGCATCGCCACCACTGTTGTCCACGGCACAGGCGTGGTTTGGGGCCTGACGCTGCAGCCACTGCAGGCTGCGTGCTGCACACGGATCATCTCAGTTCAGTCCTGCCCCCCAGGTGGTCATTGTGGAGGGAGCTGCAGCGAGCAGGCAGGTGGCCGGTGGGGCGCAGACCCTGTGAGAGCACCGTGGGCACCGCGCTGCCTCCTTACGCCAGTTAACCTGTGGGGCTGGGCCTCGCCCGGGGCCGGCACCAGGACGCGGTGGTAAAGTGTGTGCTGAGTCCCTGGACGCGGACGCGGAGGAACGCAGTGCGTCCCCGGGGTCTCCCAGTCTGGGCACCCAGTCTTGGGGGTTTGCCCAGTTTGCAAAGGTCTCATTAGAAAACGCGGGTGATTTAAACTTTTGCCTTGCGAGGCCCTGCCTGGCTCCTAGAGACACAGCCTGCGGAGGTGGCGGCGTGACGGCTGGCCTGGGCGCGGGGCAGTGCCCGCCGTCCCTGCACGAGCACAGCTCGCAGCCGCTGTCACCGGGGCCTCCACGTGGCTTTCACACCGGACACAGCACGACCTTTTATCATTTTCCTTCTCAGCATCTTGTTAGGTGTTCTCCCATCTTCCGTCCCAGGGAAGGTCTAGAGCTCGCTTGCCAGGTTTCAGGTGGGCCTCCTGGTGGACGCGTGCTGCGTGGACGGGTTCCCGCGGGCAGCGCCAGCTCCCTGCAGGGTCGGTTCTTCCTGTTCTTCCCGCTTGGAGCGCCCTGCGGCCGCGTGTTCACAGCTTCTCTCACGACCTCACCTGAGTATGGCTGTTTTCTTCTAGTAGGCCTTGCACGTTTCTTGTTAGCTTGATTCCCGGGTGTTTTATCCTTCCTGTTACTTGCATGTTGCTTTTTCACCCCGCTGCTAGGTCCACTGCCACTGGGTGACCTGGGGTCGCGGGAAGGTGGGCACTTGAGACGTGCACACTGAAAACCCCAGAGGGTCCCCCCCACAAAACTGTAACAGCCACAGACTAGAAACTGGCTAATTTATCTGCTAAAATCATGGGCGTAATTCCACGGGGGAAATCACGTACGACAGACGTCCCTCCCTCACCCGGCTCTGAGCACGGGCTGTTCTTGTGGCTCGCGGGCGCCTCGCGTCTCCGGGGGGACCCTATTCTTGTGGCTCGCGGGCGCCTTGCGTCTCCGTGGGACCCTCTCTGGCGTAGCGCTGTCTCGTCTCCCGCTTTCTTACTGTGCAGCGTTGAACGATTTGCTGCTCACCGCGCTGAGTTCACAGCGTCTTCACGGCCTCCCCGCGCGTTTGCCTAGACGTGGTTTGCTCCCGGCGTCCCTGCACCCGTGGCTGAGCCACCCTGGACCATCTCTCCAGCCCCTGGTCCCCAGGGATTTTGTGAGAGTTCTCTTTCTTAGCAAATGTGCCGACTCAAGAAATGGCCTTCTAGGGTGGAAACTCTGCAGCTGGGCTTCTTTTTTTCTGAGGTGAAGGTGTGTCCCAGCTCAGGTCAGCAGCTCGGTGAGCCATTGGTGGCTGCCTGCGGCCTGTTGCACCCATGTGTCCTTCTAGGCTGGGATGGAAATTGACAAAGGGGGTCCATTTCAGACCCTCCCACCCTCACCAGGAAGCAGCAGCCCCTCCAGAGACCTTCCTGGGTGCTTGACAGGTCCAGAGCTGAGCAGAACAATGTGCTTTGACCAGGATTCTCCTCCTGCTTTTTTTTTTTCTAATTAATTTTTATCGGAGTATAGTCGCTTTACAGTGTTGTGAGGATTTCTGTTCTGCTCTCAGCATCCTGTCTTCTCTGGGAGCCCTGGGAGCCCTGCCGGATGGGGGCTGTGGGGATGAGGCAGCAGCCCGGATCCCTGGGCTGAGGGCCCTGTGTGGGCACCTCTGGAAGCCCGGGCCCTCAGCCCCATCATGACCGTCTGTGGGGCTTGACAGAGGCTGGGCTCCTGTGGTGGAACTTGTGTGCAGCTCGTGTGCGTGAGCACCCTTGCCTGGTGCTCAGCAGTGGCCGTGTTAGTTAGAGTCGCTGTCGGGGAAGGGGAGAGCACGTCCCCTGCTCCCCACACTGGCTGTTGCTTTGTGGGCCTGGGTACCCGCCCCCGCCCAGGCATGAGCTGCCGCCCTCTGAATTAAACTGAAGCTCACGGTCTCTATTTAGAGGTCATGCTGTATTAGCGAGCTCTCCTTGAGGTCCTCCTTGAGGACCGTTAGCATTGAAGTCTCATGACACGACGAGGGAGGGGCCTTGTCAGCAGAGGGACGCAGGGCAGTGCAGGCGGCAGGTCCCCGCGGGGCCCGGGCTGTGCCGGAGCAGCGCTCTGCTGGGGTGACCGTGCCTTCCTGAGGGCTTTGCCCAGCGCCCCGTGGACCCAGAGACTGCAGCCTGGCTGCGGGGAGCAGCACTGGTCCCTCTCGTTCTTCCTCGTGCTTCAGTCCTCGGCCCGAGGGCCTCGTTTCTCCCGCGTATGCAGTCGGCTTTGCGGGGTCCTCAGGGGCCCCCTGCCCACCCCGTGCCGTGGCCTCTGGCTGCCTCGGCCTCCCGCACTCCTGGCTCTGCCCCTCCCCCTGGCTTGTGCTGCATCCTGGACTCTCCTCAGACCGGGCGCCGGGTCGGCCTCGTGGTCCCCGTCTCTCTGGGATCCTGTTCGTGTTGCCCGCTGTTCAGTGCTTGTTCCAGGAGGGAGGCTCGGTGGTATCCCAGGTCCCCCGTCGCGGCCAGAAGCACCGTCTCCTGGCTCTGGTGTGAGCGAGGAGGCCGGCAGGGCACAGTCACCGGCCGGCCTGGGCTCGTCGCCGTGTCGTGGAGGATGTGGCTGTCGCTCTGGGCCTTGGGGGGGCCGGGGGGACCAGTGGGCCAGGTGAAGAGGCACGGAGGGGTCTGTTTGCACAGCGGCCCGACTCCCTGTCCCGGCGTGGGGCACGGGGCGAGGCGGGGGGGGCGGGTTTCCGGGGGCGGGACTGGTGCTGGGGGCACCCAAAGCCTTCATGCAGCCCCTGGTAGGCAGCCCAGCCGCGGGGGGTCCTGCCCCTCCCCAGGGCCCTTCCAGAGAGCTCTGCTCTGGCCCTGCTTTTCCCGGCTCCCTGGAGCGCCTGCGCCTCTTCCAGGAGGTGCTGGGCCGTGCGTTGCAGCTTCAGGGTCGCCCCAGCAGAGACTCGTGAGAATCCGTTGGCGACACCGAAGTCGGTGTACCCTGGCACGCTTCCTACTTCCCGGTTTTCACGCCTCCGCGCCTTTGCCCTCTGGGTCCGGGTCCCACTGGGTGCCCCTCCTCCTCCATCTGGAACCCCCTCCCTGCATGCCCGCTCTTACCTCTCCTGGGGCCAGCCCTTGGCATCCCAGGAGGACGTTCCATGCGTAGGTGCCTCCGCTGCCCCCGAGATAGCGGCCTGTCTCCCCCCCGGGCACAGACTCAGTTCATTTCTAGTCGCATATGTTGCCCTGTGATCCAACCCTGCTGCAGATGGAGGGTCAGGGTCGACCCAGACAGTCCCTCCGAGGAGAACCAGCTCGCAAGGGCCCTTGGGTCCTCGATGGCCGTGGAGACTTGGAGTGGGCTGGAGAGGTCGCTGTGGCAGACGTCCTGGACGGCAGACGTCCTGAACGTCCCGTCCTTTGCCTCGGCCAGTCTGGGGGGCCTTTGCAGGTGCTGCCCCCGGGGCTCTTCCTCAGGGGACGGAGTTGAGCGGGAGGGAGATTCAGGCCATGGCGGTTTTGCTCCGTGCACGTGGCCTGGCCACCAGGTGAGGCTGGCCCGTGAGACCCAGCACCCTCTGATAGCAAACGCTTTGTCGAGTCCCCTTCCTTTCCCATCTGCACATGGTTTTACAAATGTCAGTTTTCAGTAGTGTCTACATGTAGGACAAAGAGGAAGCAAAAGAAAAATAATTTATAGCAGTGTATGTTTCATTATGGAGATGAAATTCGGAAACGAGGAGGGGAGGCCTTCAGGGAGGAGGCGGCTCTAGCTGGCGGGAGTGTGGGCTGCGGTGCAGGTGACCCCAGGAGACGCTCTCCTTTGGAGTGCTGTCCACCGGGAGGTAAATCTGCTGTTGAACGGGTACCGCAGCGGAGCTCTCGGCCTTCGGTCATTTAGCAGCGCCCCTCAGAAGAGGCGGTCCAATTAGGCCTTGTGTTCTTTTTCTACAAACAAACTTCAAATACGGGCTGCTGTCAGTGAAGTACGAAATAGGTAGTAGCAGAGCGCGGTATGGATGTGTTTCCGGTGCTCCCTTGTCTTCTTCCGGTGCCAGGGCAGCCGCTAACCAGCCCTGGTGCTTCCTGCTGCAGCCAGGCCCGGCCTGAGGGGGTCCCACCCCGAGACGCATGGGGGGCTGGGGAGGGGCGGGCCACAGTCTGTGTGTGTACAGGTATGGGTGTGAGTGTGATAAAGTTGAAGGCACGTTAGTTATGAGTCCAAGGTTACCGGTCAGACTAGAAGGGCCTGGTTTTCTGCTTCGAACGCTGTGCTGCAGGTCAGCATTTCCCTCTTCCCTCCCGGAAGCCATCCAGAAGTACTGAGAAGAGTGAAAACCACAAAGGCAAACTGAAATTTGGGCAGAAAAGAAATACAGCTAAAGCCCAAGCCTCCACAGAGGAGGGGAAGGGCCCCCAGCCCGGAATGAGCAGGGGGTGTGCAGGGAAGGAGCCCCGGGCCAGGCTGGCGGGGCAGCGGGGTGGGCGGGGCTGCGGTGGCACGGGAGGGGGAGGGGAGGTCTCAATGCCCCTGAGCTGGCGGAAGGCAGAGGGAGGCAGCGAAGGCGAACGGAACTCACACCAGACCCTTTGTTGGGATTTAACGTCAGAGGAGACGCCCATGGTTTCCTCGTGTAGCCTTTGTACAAAGCCAGACTGAATAAACCTCATCATCGACAATGAGTAATAAAGGCAGCATCACACGGTTTCATAAAACCAGAAATTGTGTAGAAAAACAAGTAACAGGAAAAATTCCACAGAAAAAAAGTTGACACTGAGCAGGTGAGAATTGTACCTGAACATTTTGCCAAGAAATAAGACTTGGCAATCGGGTAGAATCCATGAAGCTGGGACCAAGTGCAGGCACTCAAAGAGGGGAGGGGAGGCCAGAGGAAGAGAAGAACCCGGAGCTGCAGACCTCGGGGCGGAGCCAGAGGGCCGGGGGGGCCGGGGGTGGGGGTCAGGAAGGCGAGGCGCCGGGAGGACCGCAGCAGGAGTTGAGTCTGTTTGGTTGGAAGGGTAAAGCCAATGTACAGTGTAAACGGTCCACATTCTAGTGACTTAGAGTTGATGTAGTCAGTAAGATACCTGGGAAGGGAGAAGATGCTGGGAAACGTAAGAATGTTGGTTTTCTCATCATCAGAAGCTGACGATCAAAACGTACTGTCTAAAGATGACATCAAGCAGAAGCGTGTTTAAGTGTAGAAAGGTGAACACTGAGAAGGGTGATACGTTTGACTAGTCAGGTACTTGGTGCAGGAAGTTGATCGGAACAGTTGGAAACGAAGTATAGGTATCATAGGAAGTCAGAAGTTACAAAAACAACCACTAGAATGAAAAATATAAACCTTTCCAAGTATCAAGAAAATTTCACACACAAAGGCAAGCAAGACAAAAAAGCCATAGAATAAAATCGTTTTGAGTTATGAAACAAAGCAAAACAATACAAATCCAGAAATAAATCCAAACAGATGTTTTATCAAAATATAAACGGGCGAAATTCACCTGTTAAAAGGGAAAGACTTTCTGTTTGGATTACCAAGTAAAGCCTAAAAAAGTCGGACAGTATAGGATGCAAAGGCACGTGGGCAGTTGTACACATAGAAAGCAGAGGTCATAACCTTGATTGCAGTTAAATTTCCGTTCAAGCCAAAATGCATTGCAGAAAACAGAGATGGGTGCTTTTCGACAGTAAAGGTGCAGATGAATGTCTGTGTCAACTAAAATACCATCAGTGTTCAGAAAAGCAAAAAAAGAGGAGAGCTTCAACAGGACATTGTCAAGGACACCAGTAGTGGAGAATTATTTTACCTCTTAATCCCCGATAGAGCAAGTGGGCAAAGAATAAGTAATAGCAAGAAATACAAGATCTGTGATAGATATATACAGAGAGACAGACACACACACCCCCGACTCTTAATCCTGAAACTAAAGAACGCTCTTTTTAAAAAGGGCTCATGGAAAACATTAACAAAACTTAATCATGTATTAGGTAATAAAGAAAACCTTTATAAATTCAAATAGGTAGAACTAGGACAGATAACTTTTTCTAATCACAGTGTGATGAAATTTGAATTTAAGAGCACAACTAAAAAAAGAAGCAGCTCCTAACACTTGGAAACTAAAAAAAGAAATAGAACAAAAAACTGTCTAAAACAATGCTTGGGTCAAAGAAGATGATATGCAATTCAAAAGTGCATAAAATCTAGAAAATAGTCATAATGGAAACTCTTCAGAGCCCGTGGGAAACAACTAGAGCAGTGCTCAGAAGAAAAATCACAGGTTTAAATATTTATATTATTGAACAAGAAAGAGTGAATATATATGGATTAAACACCCAGTTCAAGAACTTGGAAAACAGAATAAACCTTAGTAAAGGAAAAGTAGTGTAAAGATCAAAGCAGAAGTTAATGAGAAAGTGAAAAATGGTAGAAGTAACAAATCCAAATGCCTGTGCTTTGAAAACAAACCAGTAAAACATATTAATTATTCACAATCCTAGTAAAAAATTAGTAGAAAGATCACCACCCAAAATAAGAAATAAGAGTAATTAGCTTGGAGTTACTGACTCGGGGCAGGGGTGTGTGCAGGAGAGCGTGTCCTGGCTGCCAGAGTCTCTGATCTGACCTGGACGTGGTTCCCCAGGTACGGACGGGCAGAGTCATTGAGCTGGACTCACAAGGTGTGTACTGCCCTGTGTGCAACTTCACCTCAACAGTAAGGAAGATAAATGAAAACAAAAGAGAGACAAACGTAGGAAGAATTACTAGGTCTACGTGAATTCTGTAAAAAGTTAAGAGTTATGTCACAACTCCATTTAAAATAAAAATCCAAATGAATAGTTTTCTAGGGAAATATAACCTATCAATCCCGACTCCGAAAGAGATGTGCAGTATTAGAGCCTTACCTTGGTATCCTGGAGACACTAGTCATCCACCTGAGACAAGAGGAAGAGCTCCAGGTGCCTGCGTTGTGGAGGAGGGCGTGATCGGGGCGAAGACGGTCGGCCGACAAGCCTCGCCGTCAGCCTGAGGCCCTAGTGAACGGGTGGGCAACAAAGTTAATGTGCAGAAATGGGACAAGTCCTGTATCTACAGAAACAGCAAGTTAGACAAGGAAGAAAGTACTCCCGTGTACAACAGCAAGAGGTGGAAAGACGAAGGGCCCCGGACGGGCCTGCGGGTCGAGAAGGACGTGCCGGCTCTGCACGCGGCCGAGTCCTGGGAGCCTCGGCCTCACCTTCTGCACAGCCCTGGTTTTGTGAAAAAGGGTTGTTTGGTTTATTTTAATGTGGGGTGGGTGGGGTGGGAGAGAGGATCCCAGGATTCTTGTCAACAGAACAGGATGTCAGAAGCAGACCCAGTTACAAACAGAAAGTCAGTGAGTGAGTCCCTGGGGGACGATGAGCCCTTTCTGTACCGAAGCAGGGACGTCCGGGCCCCCAACCTGAAACCCAGCAGGATGCTTCGCGCCTTCCAGGAGGCAGACGTCCCCCACCACCGGGTCCCCTGCCTCTTGTCCATAGAAGATCTTTAGCCTCCTAGGCTGTCCCCAAGTTCCAAAGCGCAAATTTTATCAGGAAAGTGAGAAAATACAGAAAGGAAAACAGTCAAGACAAGATAATAATAAGAGGTTAGCCCTGGAATGAAGTCAGGGACCTCTAGGTCCTCCTAGGGCTGTAGATGATATCCTGGGCCGGGTCCTCGAGTTGTTTTGCAGACATTAAAACCCTGCCTAGTAGAGGAAGTTAACTGCGTGCTGACCACCAGCATGTCGACACCAGACCAGTTGGAAGCAGAAGGTCGATGATGTTGGCTCCCAAACTACCACCCAGTTACCCCCGCCAACAGATCTGAAGAATGTCCACGAGCTGATCAGACACCCGCAACCCTCACCCCTGACGGTGTCTTTGAAAACCCTTCCCTGGAAGCTGTCGGGGGGGCTCGGGGCTTTTGAGCGCGAGCAGCCTGTGCTCCTTGCTTGGCCTGGCGCCAGGCGCCCTGCAGTAGACACTGCCCTGTCCTTCACCACAACACGGCCTCAGCAGGCTAGCCTTGCCCTGGGTTGCGCGGTAACAACCCCAGGGCTGTGGTGACATCGGATGGAACTGCAGGCAGATGTGTGGCTCTGAGGACTCGTCCTGCAGGTCAGCTCACACCGTGGGGACCGGTGTGTCTGAGCCGCCAGGTGGGAAGCAGGTCAGACGTTGGTCGGCAGGAGGCTGGCCATTGGGATGGTTCCAGGAGCCGCAAAAGTGAACAGGGAAGCTCCCTCTGTGCTAGTCTGGAAACACCTCCAAATGTGTTCCGTGAAAAACTCAACGTACGAAACGAGGTGTAGGAAATCTTCCATTTTTGTAACACGAAATAAATTTAAGAGAAGGGAAGAGCGTTGACCTTTTAGCTGGTGAATGTGTGAGCTGAGCCCGGGAGATGCAGGCTGCAGGAGGGGATGGGGCGAAGTGGGAGAGAGACCTCTCCACGTGCACCCGTTTCCGTGCGACACCTGAACCTTAGCTCCTGAGGCTGCAAAGCGTTCGCCAGATCCAGGACAAGGTGCTGCCGGGCCTCGGGCAGGGCCTGGCACCAGGGCACCGGGACCATGCATCTCCAGGAGAGACCACCATCATGCTCTGCTGCACGGGCACGTGGTAGCCGGGGGGTATCTGCCTCTCCTCTGCTCAAGAGGTCAGCCCCCGCCCCCAAAAACAGAGAGAGAGAGCAGCCCAGACTGGACTGTCGGGCCCTATGTCCCCGGGAGAGAGTCTTCCTGGTCCAGTGAGGTTCGTGTCTCTGCTGGTCTCTTTGACTGTGGCCATGAGGCTGGACGCAGTGAGGGCAGGGGCTTGCTGGGTGCCCACCCACTGGCCACCAGCTAGGAGGCCGGGTGGTGTCAGAGAGGAGCGACAGGCCTGGACACTCGGGTGAGGGGCAGGGCAGCGTCCGTGCGTCGGGACAGCTCGGTTCCTGGGAGGAGCTTCGTCTGAGCCCCAGGCTTCTGAGGTAGAGGTGAGGGGCCACTGGACACGGTGGGTGTCACTTCTCCTCGAATACGCACGGTTTTGTTCTGCTCGTGACGCCACGTTGCCCAGGCGTCTTTGGTGCTTGCTTGTGAAGCGGGCCGTCACCCCGACGGGGGGCCCAGCTGAGAGCGCCGCCACCGCCTATCGGGGTGCAGCTGGCGAGGCGGGCGCTGGGCTGCGTCCTTTCGGCACCCGGAGAGGCAGTAGGGGTTGAGCGTGCGGACCCGCGTGTAACTCACTTGTGCCGAGGCTCTTCCGGGAGCTGGTCTGCCGGGAGCTGGCCCGCAGGGCGCTGGTCTGCAGGGAGCTGGCCCACCTGGGAGCTGGCCCGCCGGGAGCTGGTCCGCAGGGCGCTGGTCCACCCGGGAGCTGGTCCGCCGGGAGCTGGTCCGCAGGGCGCTGGTCCGCCGGGAGCTGGCCCGCCGGGAGCTGGCCCGCAGGGCGCTGGTCCGCCGGGAGCTGGTCCGCAGGGCGCTGGTCTGCAGGGAGCTGGTCCACCTGGGAGCTGGTCCGCCGGGAGCTGGCCCGCCGGGAGCTGGCCCGCCGGGAGCTGGCCCGCAGGGCGCTGGTCCGCCGGGAGCTGGTCGGCCGGGAGCTGGTCCGCAGGGCGCTGGTCCGCAGGGAGCTGGCCCGCAGGGCGCTTGCGCTCGGTGTCCGCTCCAGCCCTCAGGCTTCGGGCTCCCGGGTGTGCGCTGGTCCCATTTAGGGGCAGGGTTTCCTCCAGGGACCTGATGACTAATTGGGGCACCATAAAGACCGGATGTTTGGGGCCCAAGAATTCCTAAATCAGGTCGCCCCAGGAGGACCTTTCCAAGAATGGCCTGGAGGGAACGTTTCCAGGAGGAAGCACTGCAGGCGTCAGCCTGTCCGTTTAGGCCGGGAGGGCAGATGAAGGAGACGCGCCCCTCCCTCTCCTCCCCTCTGCCCAGGGCTGCGGGTCCTTGCTTGTCTGTCACAACACCTTTCCCACCAATGCAGGGCACGTGCTGGGATGTGAGCTGGGAGCTCTTGGCCGCCCTGGGTTAAGGGGCAGGTCGTCAGCCATGCAGCCTGGACAGTGGTGAAGCCGGGGCCACAGACCCAGCCTCGGGGACCGGCCGCCTCACTCACGGCTGTTGCCTGTGGCCAGTGTGGGCGCCACGAGGGGTCCTGTCCGCATCCCCTGTCCCCTCAGGGGCTCAGTGGAGAACTGGGTGGGAGGTTAAGGGCCTCTCTCTGGGGTGTCAGGACACAGCCGGACAGCCGGCAGAGCAGGAGTCCCCGGTGCCGGCGGCGGGCGGCACACCAGGGCTGAGAGGGTGGGCAGGCGGGTGGCCGGGCGCAGGCCAGGAAGAGCGGAGCTTGATGACAGCCCTCTCTCCTCCAGGCGACCCACACGCGGGGACTGGGTTGCTGCGGGGTGGGAGGCCCTGAGGGCGGACTGGAGAACGGCCAGATCCCGGCGTGAGGACAGTGGTGCCGTGCCTGCAGCCGGCTGCCGGGGCCCACCGCGCCCTTGCACGCAGGCGTCTCATCGGGGGCCTTCGGAGCCCAGGGCAGCGGGCGCTGGTGTGGGAGAGCGCTCTGCCCCCGCTCGGGGCCGCCCGCCCTGTTTCTGCTCCTCCCCATGGGTGCGCGCGGGAGTCTTCTCCCTGCTCTCCTCCAGCCTCGCCGTCCTCCCCACGCCGCCCCCCCCGTGGGTCCCTTCCCAGCGGTCTGTGCGTGGCCTGACATCCTGTAGAGGAATTTGAAGTCACAAGATAAATAAAGTATCAAGATATCAGAGCCGATCAGAGCGTCGGTGCGTCTAGAACCTGCTCTGTCCAGCCGCCGTGGCCCCCTCTCCCCGGATCTCGATGTCCCCCCACGCGCCCCTGTGGCCGTGTCTGTTGCTGCTCTGGAGACAAGAAGGAAAACCCAGGGAGGCCCTGTGTTTGCGGGAGGCCTGGCGACGGGCGGGGCGCCGGGGAGAGGGAAGCGGGTGCGCCTGCAGATTCCTGGGGCCCGTGGTCCGCGCTCAACCCCTCCTGTGCTTCCTCGCAGCTGGAGATGGAGCTGAAGATGCTGAAGTCCCAGGCGGGCCCGGCCGAGCAGAGCTTCCTGTTCTCCAGGGAGGAGGTGAGCTCGCTCAGGTACGTCCCGTCCGCAGGGCTGCCCCCGCCCCGGTGTCGTCTTCACAAGTCACCTCCCGTCCTCGCAGCTCACAGCCCCGCTGCCCCGTGTGGCCTTTGCTCAGCCGCCTTCCTCGGGTGGTGCTGACAGCCAGGCCTCCCTCTGTCTCAGCAGACAGCAGGCCACTCCTGTCCCGGCGCTGTCTGCGGGGACACACCTACGGTCGTGCGTGTGTGACGACGGGCAGTGCGAAGTGCAGCAGGGGCGCCCGGGCAGGTCTGGGGGGCTCCCGGGTGGGTGCCCGTGCGTGGGGCTGAGGGCGCATGGGAGGACGTGCTCGCTGGCGGCCGGGCAGCCGGGCCAGGCAGAGGCCAGACCCGCCGGCCCTGGTGAGGCTCGTGGCCGTGTTCCCGTGAGCAGCAGGAAGCCGTCCAAGGTTTCAAAGCAGAGGAGTGACATCTGAGCCGGGTGGGGAGGCAGGAGGGGAGCTGCCAGCACCTGCTGAGCCCTCGCTGTGGGGTCAGTCCTCAAGCTGTGGGCCGAGGGTCCTCCGGGCGCCCCCTTCACAGCGCTTCCTGGTCCCCGCCGCACCGGGCGGCCTCCTGCCCCTGGCACCCCTTGCTCTGCTGCACTCGCCACCTTCCGTGTCTGAACGGTCAGCCCTTCGTTCCTTGTGCCTCGGTTTCCCAGCGTCGCACGCGGTGACTGCGGGTCAGTGTCCTCCACACAGCTGAGGGCATCCTCGGCTTTCCCAGGAAGCCGCACGGGGCCCCCTGAGGACAGGCGTCCCGGGACATGTGGCCCCACCGTCACCCCCTCACGGTCGGGAGGGCGACAGGGACTCCAGGGCACCCCCCCCGCCCGAGTGAAAACCCAGGCAGCCTCCACCTCCCTGGTCCTCTCCTTCTCCCACGGATCCAGGAACGCCTGCGCCTAAGGGGTCAGTGCAGAGGAAGGCTGTGAACCCAACGGCCTGCCGTCCATCACCCGCCCTTCGGCCTTCCGTGGAAGCCTGGCCGGCCAGGGGAGCCTGGGGCCCAGGGCTGGCCCTGCCCGCTGGGGGCACCTGGGCGCCCCTTCCTCCCGAGGATGGGGGTGAGGACAGGGTGGGCACGGCGTGCCTTTGTCACGCACACAGGTGGAGCTGCTGTGCATAGGTTGCGTGTGTGTTAACATACATGTCACGTGTGTGGCGCGTTAAGTGTATGCACGTGGCGTTTTAAAGCATCACTCTCTTGAGGAAGGAAACTGGGGAAAGTTCAGTAAAGGTTTGAGTGGCAGCGGCCGAAGGGCTCTCTCAGCTGGAACAAGGCTGGGCTCTTGCGTCTGTGCTGGCGGCTCTGGGGGATCCCAGGTGCTGTCTGGGTTTAGCGTCTGGATAGACTTGCTCGTCCTGGAGACCGGCGCCTGCCCGTCCCGCCCTCCGGTGCCCTCACTGCCGCCTGGGGCCCCCCACCTGCCCACCCAGGCCCGTTCCAGCGCGCGGAGTCCCCCGCTTCAGGGGCTGGGGGGCACTGGGGACGCCCCCTCCCCCCAAGGATGGCGCTGTGCTGGGCCTCGCCCCTCCCCTTCCAGACTGCCAGGGGCTAGATTCCTGTTATTCTTTCTTTAGAAAACTTACTGAACGGATCCTTGCTGAGCACCCCTGCTCTGGGTCTCACACTGCCCTCGATCAGGAAACGAGTGTTGGGTCCCGGGAGCGGGCGCAGCCGGACACGGACGTGGCCGCACGGTCACCCCCCGCGACCCAGGCCCTGAAGCCAAACGTGCCTCCGTGGACCTGGGCCTGGGCCTGTGGACCTGGGCCTGGGCCTGTGGACCTCAGCGAGGGGTGCCCTTTGAAAGGCAGCCGCGGCCGGGGTGAGGCCCCCAGACCCTGGTGCTCCGGGCTGAGGGCAGCCTCCCGCTGTCCCTCCGCACCACGTGCAGCTCCGCCGGGAAGCCCGTTGGTTGGCCAGCAGGACCCCTCCGCCCGGGCTGCAGGCACTCCGGGAACCAGCGTTGGGCCCCTCCGCCCACCTGCTGCCCGGCTGCCAGCAGCCACGGGGTCCCCGCCTGGACCGTGCGGGGAGCCGGGGCCACGACCCCGTCTGTCCACTCCTTGCGCTGACCCTGCGGTGGGTGCGAGGGGCAGCCTCCCCACACCGGGCAGAGCCTCTGGGTCTGGGTCCTGGCCCACCCCGTGCCTTCTCTCTGGGGGACTGAAGAGCCGTGTGCCATCCGGCGCCCCGAAGTGTGACAGACGCGCTCTGGCGGCCCGGTCTGCGCCGCGTGCTGGACACCCGGAGGCCTTTCGTCTGGCGCCTCTCATCCCCACCTCTCAGGAGGCGTCTCGTCTCCCTTTTCTGCTGCTGCTTCTCTGAAACTCTCACCTGCGTGTTGAGCTTTCTGAATTCTTTCCACCGTGAGAACGTGTTTGACCCTATTTGTAGTGTTGCTGTTGTCCTTTTATACTTAGAACACGTTCACTGACTCTTTGACGTTAATCATGAAGCTTTCTTCTGTCCGTACAGCCTGCTTCCTCTAAGTTGCTTTCTTTCTGTCACCATGGTGCTCTGGGCGTAGGTCTCCTGTTGATTTTCTCCTCGAGGCCCTGGTGGTACCAGCCATCTGCTCACGGGGGAGGGGGGGCACTGAGCAGCTCCTGGACCCACCCTGGGCCTGGTGGACTCTGCCTGCAGCTGCACTAGGTTGAACGTGGCCATTTCACTGGGAGCCCTCAGGACTGGCGTCTGGGTCCTGTCTTCGGGGAAGACGCCTATCCGGAGGTTGGGCTGCCAGCTTCTGGACGTGTAGCTGGGGACAGGACCGGCAAGCTCGGTGTCACTGTGGGGACGTCCCCTCGGTCCCCTGTTGACCCGGGCAACTTTGCCCTCTACCTGGTAGCCTTCTGCCCGGAGACCCGCTGTCTTTTCTCTAAAGAAAATGAATTTCCGGTCTTCTTCAGAGGCAGGGGAGAGACACATAAGATCAGATGCGGAAGAGGATGTGCAGATGCTGGATTTTGAAAAGATCTTTAGCTTCTGGTTCTGGTCAGCTGGAGCAGCCGCGTCATGCCCAGGTCCTCCCCTTACAACCCAGAACCCTGCGCATCACACCAACCGAGGAAGGCCCGGGCAGGGGCTCAAGGGTGGCCTCGAGGACCCTGGGACTTGGCGAGCTCCCGAGTTTCCTCAGCTGCACTTTGCCTGGATCAGCAACGAGATACACACAGCTCCCAGGAAAGCCTGTTCCCCCGCGAGGGGAAGCCCTCTGACAACACCGCCCCACTTTAGCCAAATGCCCAGGAAAAACCCGTCCCCTTCCTGCCCCATGGCACCAGCACCCAGGCCCACCCGGCAGTGCCACTGGGCCAGCAGGGCTCTCGGTGACCACCGGCTGCAGCAGGCAGTGGAGTGTCAGTCCAGGGAGTGTCAGCAGGGCTGAGCTGATCCTCTGGGGCAGCATTGGAGCCAGAGTGCGGTGGCGGGGGCTGGTCACCCTTCCTGTCACTGACCCGAGTCAGAAGGCTCGGCACACAGTTCCTGCTCCCACCCTGGAGCAGCGGGGCGGCCCTTATTCACCAGCCCTGGTGTTGGTGGACCAGTGGGGAGCCCAGCTGACACCACCCTGTCTGCAGGGTCTGCTTTTGCAGCATCGTGTCAGCAGGGACTTCCACCTCCTCCTGAGCCGGGTGGTTGCCGCCAGGGGAAGGTTAAAGAGCAGGAGGTCTCACAGCGTAATGCTTGGGGTGTCCAGGATGCAGTAAAAGCCACTTACCCTGTCCAGAAGCAGGGCAGCTGTAACATGCACAAGAGAAGACAGTCATCAGACACCAAAGCCACAGTGACTCGGGTGGCGGAATTACCCGATGACGATTTTAAAGCAGCATCGTAAAAATGCTTCTGCAAACACTTACACATCCTCTTTAAACAAATGAAAAAATGGTAAACCTCAACAAAGAAATAAAAATTATTTGTTTTTTTTTTTAAGAAAGAACCAAACAGAAATTATACACCTGGAAAATACAATAACCAAAATAGAAAGCTCATTGGATATGCTCCACAGTAGACTGCAGACAAGAGAGAGAATTGTGAACTCAAGGGCAGATCAATAGAAATGACCTCACCAGAGCCACAGGGAAGCAGACTGAAAACAAACAGGAACAGAGCCTCGGGGACTTGTGATGAGGGGACACTGTGGGACTTTGCTTAATTGGGGTCCCAGACAGGGAGAAAGGGATTGGGGCTGGGAAAATACCTTAAGAAGTAATGACTGAAAATTTCCCAAATCTGGTGAAGGGCATAAAACTACAGATTGAAAAAGCTAAGTGAAGTCCTCACAGTGTAAAACTAGAGAAATCCACACCATGACACCTGCTAATTAACCTTCTGAAAATTAAACACAAAGGAAAAATCTTGAGAGAAGCTAGAGAGAAACACGGTAGCACCTCCAGGGACATGGATCCGAGTGACAGCTAGTTTTTCATCTGAAACTGAGGAAGCCAGAATGAAGTGCACAGTTTTCAAGTTCTGAGGGAAAAGAACTGTCAGCCAGTGGAAGTATCCTTCAGGGATGAAAGGAAAATCAAGACATTCTCAGACAAAGTGAAACTAAGAGAATTTGTCACCAGCACACCTACCCTTAACGAATGTCTAAGGAAGCCTCCCGAGTAGGAGGGACATGGTAACAGAGGAAAGCTTGGAATTCCCGAGGGGAAGGAACAGGGGCGTGGGTAAAAACAGGGAGAAGTATGAGAGACGGTCCTCGCGTTTTTCTGAAATCGTACTCGAGGTCAAAAACCCGTAGTGCCCCGTCCCGTGATGCTGGTGACAGAAGAAACGCACAAACCCATTCTTATGTTAAGGTGGGGAGAGGGATATGTCAGCCCCAGGAGGCCAAGTCCCCTATGTGTATCTTAATAGCTTCAGCAACCACTGAGAAGTATTTGCAATGCAGAGTGCTCAGAACACTACAAAACTGTACAAGTAACCTGCTGGCAGGCCAGAAAAGAGAAACAGAGGAGTTGGGAACAGGGAGTGAGCAGAGAACATATAATAAAGTGACAGATTTAAGCACCAGCAAATCAGTAGTTCCTTTTAAAGTAAATGATCTAAACGCACCAACTAGAAGGTAACAGAGCGGCAGAGTGGCTATGAGCACACGACCCAGTTGTAGTTAATCTACAAGACTCAACTTCAACGGTAACAACGGAGGTCGGTTGAAAGGAAAAGGATGAGAAATGATGGACTATGGAAACATGAATGTTTTTAAAGTAGGTATGGTTTATATTAATGGAATAATTTCAGGTAAAATACGGTGGACAAAAAAGGGACGTTACATGAGGCTCAGTCTGCCAAGAAGATACAACGATCCTAAATGCGTGTGCGCCAGACGACAGAACTTCAAAACTCGTGAAGCCCAGAGACGGACCTGAGAGGAGAAACGGACAGACCCACCCGTACAGTCCAGGACCCCAACACAGCCTCTCAGACGTCGTAGAACTTCCAGACCAAAAAGCAGCCAAGACGTGGAAGAACTGAGCACCGCCATCCACCAGCAGGACCTGATCCAGAGAACTGAGCACCGCCATCCACCAGCAGGACCTGATCCAGAGAACTGAGCACCGCCATCCACCAGCAGGACCTGACCCACAGAACTGAGCACCGCCATCCACCAGCGGGACCTGATCCACAGAACTGAGCACCGCTATCCACCAGCGGGACCTGATCCACAGAACTGAGCACCGCCATCCACCAGCAGGACCTGATCCGCATCCAGGGAAGGCGCGTGGGCAGCGCACCTGGAAGGCCAGCGGCGTGGACCGCACCCGGGGCGTGGAGCAGACCTCAGCAGGTTCAGGAGAATCGGCTTCATACCCTGTGTGCTGTCTGACCAGAAGGAGCTCAAACCAGAAGTCAGTAACAGAAAAACAACAGGGGAATCTCCTAACGTTTGGAGATTAAACAACACGCTCTTAAACAAATAGCCCGAGTGTGGAAGAGGACATCTCAAAGGAGAGAAAAATACAGCTGACTGATGGTGAAAACACACCTGTCGGAGTCTGTGGGACAATAAGAGTCAGCGCCGAGAAGGCGGGTGCACAGCACTGAACGTTTGCATTAGGAAAGTGGGGAGGTCTCCGATTTCTATTCCAGCCTCAGACACCGAAAAAAGAAGAACAAAATAAGGCCAAAACAAGCAGAAAGGAGGAAATAATAAAGAGCAAAATATAATGAAATTGAAAGGAGAAAAACGAAAATTCTTGAGGCAGAAAGCCAGTTCTTTGAAAAAAGTCAATAAAATTAATAAACGTCTACCAAAACTGACAAGTCTGGAAAGAGAAGACACAGGTCATGAGTATCGAGCGTGCACAGGGTGTCTCTGCAGGCCCTCGGCCACGTAGAGGACACAGGACACTGAACAGCCCAAACTTGCCACATCATTAACTGGGGGCAATGGACCAATGCCTCAGACACCAGAGACTACCAAAACTCAACCAAGATGAAACAGGAAATCTGAATCATCTTACAAACATTAAAAACTTGAATTCATGATTAAAATGTTCCCCCAAAATATGTTGCCAGGCCCATATGGTGTCCCTGAAGAACTGTAAACATTTAAAGAATAATTAACATCAGTTTTGCACCGTCTCTTTAGAACACAGAAGAAGAGGTTACCGGGGGTGGAGGTGGGGGGATGGGTGTCTCTGAGGAGACGGTGTGCGTGGGCTCAATGGCGGTGGTGTTTACACACATCTGCACATGCGACAGCGTCACGTGGAAGCTGTTTACCTCGTTACCACTGAGGGAGACACTGAATGAAGAAGACATGGGCCTCCTTGTACAGTTTTTGCAGTTCCTGTAATTATTTCCTCAAAAGTGGGGAAGAAGAGAGAGAGAGAGACGTCCAAGCCACTTCCAGTTGGAGCCCTGCCTTCTCGCTGCTTCCGGAAGCAACTCTCGGTGATGCCGTTCCTGAGACTTGGGGCACTTTCTGTGGTAGAAGCTTCTTGGCGTTTCCACTGCTGGTCTGGGAGTTAGCTTTTTTGTGTCATTTACCATTCATTCATCTGTTTTCCAACTTCTGAAGTTTTTTGGACACCGTGCCTTCTATTTTCTTTGTCCTTTCAGGAACAGGCCTCAGAAGAAGTAAGGAAGACCTGTTCTTGTTTTAATGGAATTTTGAGAGAAGTTGCACTTAAATGTGAATGTTGGAACTGGCGTCTTAAACTGAACTCTTTGGCATTTTTTTCTATTCATAAATATTTTATACATAGTGAAATCCACATCATTTAAACTCTGTTTCTCCACTTTGTATTATAACGCTTTCCCATGTTTTTACAGACTTCGTGTAAATATTAACATATAGTTTGTTCTGTAATGCAGTTGGCTAACCCACTTCTGGAGTTTGAGTTATTTTCACGTTTTCAGCTGTTAAGAACAAACCGTGATGAACATCTCTGTGCATTAACCGTTGGCCATGTTTTGACATATGGGCAAGCGTACTTTCTGGGTCCCAGAAGCTCGACGGTGCTTGGGCTGTCTTGTACCTAGGATTCCGACGCCTTATGGTTTTGAAAGTGGGGACAGTTCCCCCCTCCAGCAGCAGTAGTAACAATTGTGCCAAAGCAGCTGACGTTCACCCCGTGCTTTCTGTGTGTCAGGCTCTGCACCCAGTGCTTTCTCTGCATTGGCCTACGGATTCTTAGGGATTTAAATCCCGAAGAGGGATTTAAAAATACCTGTGTCATTGAGGCATACTCTGCATACAGCAGGATGCGTCCCTTTTAATGTCCAGTGTCCCGAGGGTGAGGTCCCCAGGGGTGGGGCTGTGGTAGTCGCCCACCCAGAAGGCAGGTCTCAGACAGTGTGTTGTCCTTGGAGAAGCCTAAAACCATGATTAAACCAAATAAAAGCCAGTCTGCTTTTGATGGTCGCCATGCTCCTGCAGTTGTGCAGAATGGCGGCAGTAAAACACTCCTCAGCCGCCTCAGCAGACGCCACGGTCACACTGACAAGCAAGTGTTCACGCTTGTTGTCACCATCACAGTACGGCACAGACTGTATCCTAGGAGACCCTTTATTTTTTACTGTTAACGTTATCATGTAGCAAAGTAGTCTCTCTCTTGGTGTACAATTCTGTGAATGTTAATTACTTACCCCCTAATCAGAGTATAAAATAATTTCATCACTTCAAAATCCTCCTCACGCCGTCAGTTTACAATCGCCCACCTACATACCCATAGTCCCCTGGCAACCACTGATCTGTTCTCCATCCCTACAGTTTTGATTTTTTCTCAATAATGTCCTATAAATGAAATCCTACAATCTGTAATCTTTTGAGACTGGCTTCTTTCACTCAGCGTAAGTGAGATTCATCCAAGATGTTATCTGTATAAAGTTCATTCCTTTCTGAATACCGTAGCTTTCGACCAAGTTTTGGGACCAGGAGGTATGGGTTTTCCAGCTTTGTTGTCCTTTTCCAGGATCGTTTTGATTTCTCTGACATCTTAACATCAATGTTAAGTCTTCCAGTTCATGAACATGGAATGTCTCCCCATGTATTTAGTTTTTCTTTAATTTCTATTAGCAATCTTTTGCAGTTTTTGGTGTACAAATCTTATACCTCCCTGGGTAAATTGATTCCTAAGTAGTTCATTCTCTTTGATGCTCTTGTAAATGGAATTATTTTTAGATTTGTTTTTCACATTGTTCACTGCCACTGTATAGAAATATAACTAATTTTTATTTATATTGAAATATATTAATCATTCCAGCTGAAGGTGTGTCAACTTTGTCGATCTTTTCAAATAACCAGCTTTGGGTATTGTTGAGTTTTCTTACTGGTTTTCTGTTCTCTGTGTCATTTGTCTCTAATCTTTATTATTCTCTCCCTTCTACCACCTTTGAGTTCAGTTTGCTCTTCCTTTTCTAGTTTCTTAAGGTGTACATTTAGGTTATCGATTTGAGATCCTCCTTTTTTAATTTAAGGCTACCAGTTCCCCCAGAACACTGCTTCCACTGTTGTCCTGTGTGTTGTTTTATTTTATTTCCTCCAGGTATTTTCTGATTTCCTTGTGATTTCTTCTCTTATCTGTTGGTTGTTTAAGGGTCTGTTGTTTAGTGTTCACATATTTGTTTTCCAGTTTTCCTTCTATTATTGGGTTTTACTTTCAGCCCATTGAGTTAATTCCATGAGATCAATAAATTTAACTTCTAAGACTTGTTTTGTAGCCTAACATATGTAGTCTTTTCTGGAGAGTATCCGTGTGCACCCTGCAAGAATGTGTCCTCCGCTGTCGGGTCTAATTGATTTACAGGTTCCCAAGCGCCCTGCGTCCTTGTTGTCGTTGCTCCTTTTCATAGCTGGGTAATAGTCCACTGATGGACATGCCGCAGCTGTAAAAAATTTATCCATTCGCTTGTTGACGGGTATCTGTGTTGTTTTCAGCTCCGGGCAGTTGTGACTAGGACTGCTGTAAACATGCACGTGCGGGCTGCGTGTGGGCACAAGTTTCCATTTCTCCGGGGTAGACACGCAGGAGTGGAATTTCTAAGGAGTGCATGAAGTGCATGTTTGGCTTTGGAAAGTGGTTTGCTCCGTGCTTAAACAGAATCGTGTGAGAGTTTGGGTGCCTCCTTGTCAGCGCTTGCTATAGTCAATATTCCTATTTTAGCCCTTCTGCTGAGCGTGTAGTGCATCTCACCATGGTTTTCTACTTGTATTTCCCAAGTGGCTGCTGATGTTGAACACCTTTTCATGTGCTTAGTTGCAACCTGTTTAACCTTTTTGGTGAGGTATCTGTTCAGATATCTCACCTGTCTTTTACCCAGTTGTTTTTTGGTTGTTGTTTTGTTTTTTAACCTATTGTTGAATTTTGCAAATTCTTTATGTGTATTGGATACGTATTTGTCAAATATGTGGTTCGCAAATATTTTCTCTTAGTCTGTACTTTATTTTCATTATCTTACCAATGTCTTAAAACAAAAGTTTTAAATTTTGAAAAAGTCCAATTTATCAAGTTTTAGATGTTGAGTCTGAAAACTCGTTGCCTAGCCTTGAGTACCAAAGGCATTATCCTATGTTTATTTCTTAAAATTTTCTAGTTTCACATTTTACATTTAAGTTTCTGATCCACGTTCAGTTAAATTTTGCGTAAGATGTGAGGTTTAGGTGAAGATTTACTTTTATTTTTGCCTAAAGAAGTGTAACTGCTTCAGGACAATATATGGTAAAGGCTGTCCTTCCTTCATTGAATTGCTTTTTTATGCCTTTGTCAAAAATCGGTTGGGCGTATTTCTCTCTCTTCCTGGATTCTCCATTTTGCGGTATTGATCTAAGTGTTTATCTCATCACCACTGTCTTGACTACTGGTAGCGTTGGGGTAAGTTTTTAAAATCTGGTAGTGTGACTCCTCCGATTTCATTCTTCTTTTTCAGAGTTGTTTTAGCTATTCTAGTTCCTTTGACTTACCATATAAATTTTAGAATTGGTTTGTCTATATCTACCCCAAAAAAATCCTGCTGGGGTTTTATTGGCATTGAGTTAAATCTTCACGTCAGTTTGGGAAGAATTGACATTCTCCTTATGTTGGGTCTTCCATTCCGTGAACACAATACGTATCTATTTATTTACATCTTTGATTTTTCATCAGCATTTTGTATTTTCAGTATTCAGACTCTGCGTGTTTTATTAGATTTATACCTAAGTATGCCTTGTTATATCAGTTGTAAATGTTGTTTTGTGTTGCCTTACTATTATATAGAAATGATTGATTTCTGAGTTGTTCATCTTGTATCCTGCACCTTAACCGAATTTACTTATCAGTTCTGTGAGGGTTTTTTTGGTCTTTATTTTTGGTTGGTTCCTTGGGATTTTCCTGGGCAGGTACCCTTATCTGTACCTTGTCTACATCGGTTTTATATCTTCTGTGAGTGGGATGCCTTTGGTTAAGACTTGCAGACTGGCGTTGGGGTGAGGAGGGCAGACATCTCCGCCTTCTTGCTGGTCTTGGAGGAGCACCTAGTCTTTCACCGTTAGTTAGCTGTAGGTTCTTTTGTAGATGTATCAGGATGTAGCAGTTCCCTTCTATTCTTGATTTGACTTTGATTCTTATAAAAGTTTATCATGAGTAGATGTTGAATTTTGTTAAATCCTTTCTTGAATAGATTGATACGATTGTGTGTTTTTTCTTCTTTAAACCGTCAATATGGTAGATTACATTGATTTACTTTTCAGTGTTGAGCCAGCCTGACATCACGAGATAAAGCCCCCTTGGCTGTCATGTAATGTTCTCACGTATTGCTGGATTCAGCTTGCCAGTGCTTTGTTGATGATTTTTGGTCCATTTGTGAGGGATACTGGTCTGTGGGCTTCGTCTGTTGTTCTGTCCTTTTCTGGCTCTGTCTGAGCGTAACGCTGGCCTCACGCAGCAAGCCGGGAAGTACTCCTCGTCTTTTCTGGAAGAGACTGTGAAACCACATAGGCCTGGGTATTTCTGTTGTGGAAGGTCTTTAGAAGGGTCGGGTGGTGGGTGCCTTGTTGGGCGGCTTGGCTGGACCGACGGCAGCTGTCCGTGTGGACGCGCTCCCGCGGAGCCTCCCGTTCCTGGTGCTGCTGCTCGGCCTCGTCTCGATTTTTCCCTTTGCCGGTCTCGCTGGAGCCTTACAACTTAATTGGTCTTTTCAAAGGAACAGTGTTGGGCTTCATTCATTATCCTCATTGTTTTTGTGTCTCAATTTCATTGATTTCCACTCTTTATTATTTCCCTCCGTCTTCTTGCTTCTTGCTTCTTGCTTTGGCTGTATTTTTCCCCTTTTTTTCTAGTTTCTTAAGGTGGAAGCTTAGATTATTGATTTGAGATCTCTCTTGTTTTCTAATATAAGCGTTTAAGGCTACAGATCTTTTCTAGGCACTGCTTCAGCTGCATCCCACACTTGCGATCTGTCGTGGTCTCATTTTCATTCAGTCAGGTTGTATGGTTTTCAGTTTCTTTAATTTGCTAATGTTTGTTAAATGCCCCAGGAACATGCTGTGTCTTGGAGAATGCTTTATCTGTACTTGAGAAGAATGAGTATCCTGTTGCATTGGGTGGTATGTTCTGTAAGTTCCTGTTAGATCCCATCGGTTGACAGTGTTGTTCAGTCCTGTGTGTCTTTGCTCGTCTTCTGTCCACAGTTCTAACTCCTTAGCAGGAAGCTTTGAAATCTCCAACCATACTTGTGGGTTTGTCTGTTTTTCCTTCCAGGTCCGTCATTTTTCGCTTCATGTATTTTGAAGCTCTGCTTTTAGGGGCGTGTTCATTTAGAGTTATTGTGTCTTCTTGGTGAATAAACCATTTTACATGTTTGTCATTCCTCTTTTTTGGGGTGGCCACTGTCTGGTTATCTCCTGAAGTCTCCTTTGTCCGGTGTTAATACAGCCACCCCAGCGTCATTCTTCCTTCCCTCCCTCCTTTCTTTCCCTTCTTTCTTGCCAGCTGTTCACTTCGGAACGATTGCTGGCTTACAGGAGAGGCGCCCAGATGGCACAGTGCACCTCACACGCTGCTCACCTTTGTCCCTCATTATCAACATCTTCGTCTCCCTGGTGCGTTTGTCACAGTCAAGTCACAGTCAACTGGTCTGCGGCCTGCGTTCGGCCGTTCGTTCACCCAGCAGCGTCCAGCCCAGGGCCCCACCCTGGTCTCAGCCATCTCGTCCCCCCGCCTCCCCCGCTCTCTGCCAGTTTCTCGGTCTTTGTTTTCCGCGACCTTGGCCGTACCAGCATCCCCAGCCCACGTTTGTCTGACGTGTTCTGCGACGAGGCTGACATGTGGCTTTTGGGAAGATGCTGGGGTTTGGGGTTTCATGCCTTCTCATCGCATCAGATCCGGGGTACGTACTGTTAACAGTTCCTGCTTCACTTTCATTTCACCTTCTGTCGTCAACGGTCAGGAGGGACCAGGACACTCTCTCAGCACCGAGCTCAGCGGTCTCCAGCGTTTCGCCTTCGCAGAACCGCTGTGGCCTAGTGACGCGGCCCTGCCCTCCACTCTCACCACAGTCGCCCTCAGCGTCCTTGTTTCCGGCAGCCGCCTCCCGCCCCGCCCAGCCTCTGCCCAGGAGCCCGTTGGTCCGCCCGTTTTTTACGTGTTTGTTCCGGCAGCACCTTCTCAGTGGCTTATACAGCACACTTACTTTCTCACGGTTCTGGAGGCCTGGAGCCTGAGGTCAGGGTGTTGGCAAGTCTGGTTTCCCCTGAGGCCTCCCTCTTAGCCTGCTGACGCCTTCTCGCCGACCCCACCCCCAGGGCCCCACCCCGCCCCGGCCTCGTCTGACCCATCGCCCTCCAGAGGCCCACCTCCAAATATCACACCCGGGGTTGGGCTCCAACGTGTGAATCTGGGGGACCCAGACATTCAGTCTGTAGCAGGACACCCCCCTCCTCGTACGCGCGACTCCAGAGCTGGTGCGGTCCATCTCCCCGCGCTCGAGCCTCTGCTGCACGTACAGGACAGGGCCAGCGATGCCTGCGGAGAGCCCGATGCTGGGGACACAGAGCAGACCGTCCGACAGAGGGATGGCCAGGCCCACGGGGACGGAGCAGCTGTAGAGCCCTGAGCAGGCGGTCGGGGAGGAGGCCAGCAGGCAGGGTGTGGGGCCCGGGACCAGAGGGTGGTCAGCCTGGGCGAGTGGCCTCCCAGCCCAGCTGCTCTTTGCTCAGCGGCGCCTCTAGTTCCGCCCGCTGTCCCCTCCAGCACCGGGTAGGGTGCCTGACCCCTGGCACCCTACCCCCGCTACCCTGGGTTTTAGTTCTGCAAAAGCAATCATTCTTCCCTCAGAAGTTTTCCAGGGTAGTTGGTACATTCATTGCAAATGTTTTTTTAGGGAAGATAACAAACACCCCTCTCTCGCTGATTTCTCCTGACACACACACGCGCACGTGCGCACACACACGCGCACTCACACGCCTGCTTTGATTGGCTTGGTCTTCTCGAGAAATGATCTGGGATGTCATCCAGTTTATGTAATACCCTCAGTGTTTAAAAAACTTGGAGTTAGTCAATTTCAAGACACTTAACGCCAGACCTGATTGCTTTGAACGGTTTGAAGGCAGACCAGCGTTCTGAGATTTGAACAAACACGCACACACACTCATTCATTCGTCCTCTCCCCCGACCCCTCGGTGAGATAACAGTTCGCCTCAAAGGAGGACAAGGAGAAGAAAGCGCCCGTTTTTAAGATGCACAACTAGTGCTGTTGACGTGGTTTGCTCTCTGACAGCTGGGATGGGTTCTAGCTCGCCGCTTATTAGGAAGCCTGCTGGCGCGTACGTGTGCTTATTTGAGTTTAGACCGGAGAACTTTCGCTCACAAGCCTTCAGAATCCATAATACCTGTTTTAAGAGGGGCCTTGCGGGGCTCTCGCGCAGCCTGTCCCTGAGATGCAGGGTCCTTCTCCGGAAGCGGCTTCCCGGCGGTGGCCTGGACACTGACCACCACCTCCCCCCCAAGCTCACGGGGATGCCTCACCGGGGCCGGGCGGGTCACACCTCCGAGTCGTCCCTCGGAGAAGCACTGACCTAGAGGGTAAGGGCATCGGCCCTGGAGCCCGACTACCGGGCTCCCTAGCCTGGGTACCGCATGGGCCGCTTCCCTGCGGTCACTTAACCTCTGTGAGCCTCAGGTTCCTCTGTGAAAACTAGGGGACGGCATGCGAGCTGTGCGGGGCACTGGCCTCACTGGGCGCCAGAGACTTTTCCTCAGTTCCCTGCGATGCTCGCAGCCCTGCCCGCACCTGCAGCTCAGCACTGCTCGGGCGCTTCTGCGAGGGACAGGGTGACCTGTCAAAGGCATGGGTGCAGGGTGTGTCTTCACAGTTGTAGGCTGCACATGTTAAGTGTACAACTGGATATATTCTCTCTCTCTCTCTCTCTCTCTCACGCACACGCACACGCACACGCACACACCCATGGAACCATTACCACACTCAAGATAGTGGGCCTGCCCTTCGCCCCCAAACATTCCCTCTTGCTCGATTATAACCCTGCCTCCCCTCCTCCCCTCCGCCACCCCCAGGCAGCTGGTACCAGTATGCTTTCAAGCACCGGGTGTCGGTGGGCACATCACGAAGCTGTGTGTTATGGGAGCTGTGCAGTGTGTACTCTGGCCTCTCTCTCTCAGCCTAGTTGTCTTGAGGCAGCACGTGTGTGTCCCAGCAGTTTGCCCTTTCTCTCTGCTGAGCCTTATTCCCCTGTGCGCATACACCACTGTTCGCTCACGTACGCCCTTGCTGGTGGACGTTTGGTTTGCCCCAAGTTTTGGCTGTGGGAATGAAGCTACTTTGTGTTACACACCGAGTCCTTGTGTCCTTTCTTTTCTCCCGGAGGAACACTGCAGCGGGGGATGGCTGGTAGTTGCGTGAGTAACTCTTTAAGAAACTGTCTTCCAGAGTGGTTGTACTGTTTCATGTTCCCGCTGCCGGTGGACGAGAGGTGTGGCTTCTCCTTGCCAGCACTTGGTGTGGTTGGTCCTCCCCATTTTAATCCTTCTGGTAGATGCGAGGTGGCGTCTCACTGTGGTTTAAGCTTTTGTGTCCCTATTGACTAACGATGTTGGGCACCTTTTCACGTGCTTGTCATTGTATATCTTCTTTGGTAAAATGTTCAAACTTCTGTCCATTTTTTATTTGATTACTTATTGGCTTGTTGTTGAGTTTGTAGAGTCCTTTATACAATCTGGATACGAGTCCTTTATCAGATATTGGCAAATCTTTTCTCCCATTCTGTAGCTTGTGTTTTCATTCTCTGCATGAAGTCCTTTTTTTTTTTTTTTTTTTTTTTGGTACCCGGGCCTCTCACTGTTGTGGCCTCTCCCGTTGCGGAGCACAGACTCCGGACGCGCAGGCTCAGCGGCCATGGCTCACGGGCCCAGCCGCTCTGCGGCATGTGGGATCCTCCCGGACCAGGGCACGAACCCGTGTCCCCTGCATCGGCAGGCGGACTCTCAACCACTGCGCCACCAGGGAAGCCCTGAAGCTCTTTTGTTAGTGCACGAATGTTTCAGATTGTTCTGTTCTCTTGGTCAGTTGACCTCTTTACATTATTCTGTTGGTGTCTTCATGGTGAAAGTGCCTTTTTGTTGGTGGCGTATGATTAATTGGGTGCTGCTTTTTCATACGTTTTGATGGTCTCTCCACCTTTTAATTGGGGTGTTTAGACCATTTACATTTAATGTGATTATTGTACGGTTAGGTTTGATCTTGTCATCTTATTTTCTTTGCTGCTTGCCCTGTCTCTTCATTCCCATTTGCCTGTTTTTCTGGCTTCTTTTGAATTGTTTGGGTGTTTTGGGGGGTTTTTTTGGTTGTTGTTTTTTTTTTGCGGTACGCGGGCCTCTCACTGTTGTGGCCTCTCCCATTGCGGAGCACAGGCTCTGGACGCGCAGGCCCAGCAGCCATGGCTCACGGGCCCAGCCGCTCCGCGGCATGTGGGATCTTCCCAGACCGGAGCACGAACCTGCGTTCCCTGCATTGGCAGGTGGACTCTCAACCACTGTGCCACCAGGGAAGCCCCACTTGGGTGTTTTTTATGATACCATTTTATTTCCTTTTTTGGCTTTTTGGTTGTAACTCTTTGTTTTTTTTATTTTAGGGGTTGCTCTGAGGTTTTTAATACACATCTTTCACTTATCACCGTCTCCCTTCAGGTGATACTATACCTTTTCACATATATAATATAACCTCACAGCTGTGTGTGTCTGTTTGTGCAGCCTTTGTGCTGTTGCTGTCATAAAGTTTACGTAATGTTTATGTCTGGAAACCCCAATATGTTTTTTTATTAGTTTTGTTTAAACAGTCAACCTCTCTTAAAAATAGTAATTTAAATATTTCTAAAGGATGTAAATAATATGAAAAGCCATACTTCTGCCCACGTAGCTAAGATTTCCGTTGCTCCTCACGCCTTTGTGCGGCTTCTCCTTCCCTTCTGCCTGAGGATTTCCCTTGACATTCCTGTAGAGCGGGCCTGCTGGTGATAAATCCTTTGGTTTTGTATGTCTGAGAACATCTTGATTTCGCTTTTGTTTTCAGTGGGAATAGAATTCTCGCTTGACATTTTTTCATTTCTTCTAGTATTTTAAGGACTTCTCTCCTCTTTCTCGCTTGCAGTGTCTCTGCTGAGGAAGCTGCTTTGCTCCTCTGTGGGTAATACTTCCGTTCTGCGGCTGCCTGTGGGATTTCTTTATCACTGGTTTGGAGCAGCCAGATCGTTTGTGCACTGGGGCTGTTTTCTTCATGTTTCTTGTGCCCGGGTTTGTGCAGCTTCTTGGGTCTGTGTCTCTATAATTTTGTCACATTTGGAACCTTCTTGCAGTATTTTTCTGTCCCATCCCCACCACCACCACCACCGCCGCCACCACCGCAGGGACTCTAGTTACACGTAAATTCACCTTCGTGAAGTTGCCCCGCCGCTCAGCAATGCTCCTTCCAGTTTTAAAGATCGATTTTCCTCTCTGCTACCGTGGGTAGTTTGTATCGCTGTGTCTTCAAGTGCCCTAAACGTTTGTCCTGCAGGGTCTAGTCCATCATTAATATCATCCAGGACTTTTCATCTCAGACATTGGAGCTTCCACCTCTAGGAATTCGACTTGGTCTTGTTTATATCTTCCATATCTGTCCTTAACTGCTGAACAGTGGACTATTATTCCTTTGTTCCAGTAGCTTTTAATAACTGTTTCAGTGTCCTTGGGCGCTGATTTCATGTCTGTGCGGTTACCCTGCACAGGTAATGTCTGTGCGGTTACCCTGCACGGGCGACGTCTGTGTGGTTACCCTGCACGGGCGACGTCTGTGCGGTTACCCTGCACGGGCGACGTCTGTGCGGTTACCCTGCACGGGCGACGTCTGTGCGGTTACCCTGCACAGGTAGGTTATTCTCTTCATTGTGGGTCAATTTTCCTGCTTAACGCCCAGTAATCTTTGATTGGATGGCAGGCATTGTGAGTTTTAGGTTGCTGGGTTCTGAACGTTTTTGTGCTTGTATAAATCTTGCTGAGCGTTTTTCAGGGATGCACTTAGGTTTCTCGGGAAGAGTTTGGTCCTCTCAGATCTCGCCATTGTGATTTGCTGGGCCAGCCTGGAGGCAGTTACCTCCCATTCCCGAGCCAAGACCTTCCTGAATTACCCATGAAGCATGAGTTTTCCATTCTGGCTGGTGGAAAAGGCTCTGTTCCTTACCCTGTGTCAGTGCTGGGCACTGCTTCCTTGGCATTTTTTAATTTTAAATCATATGAACATGGTTGCTATAAAAAAATAAATTTAAAAAGGAAGACAAAACTCGGCGCCTTCTTACGATGAGCTGCAACCTACCTGCATGGCTGCTTCGGCCACTGGCCTTGCTTGGCCTCTGGGCCTTCGGGGTAAGAGCCTCCTTCTGCACCTCGTCCGGGTGGTCCCACAGCCTCCAGCCACCAGCTGTGTCCACAGTGCACGTAGAGCTTCCCTGTCTTTTCGTCGTGCTTGGAGACTCTCTCTACAGGTCGTTCTCTTGACTCTCGCGACCCCTCCGGTGCGCGGTCACACTTGTGGGGGTGGACTGGTGGGCACAGGACACGTGCAGGCCCACCGTGCCACCCGTTAGTTCTCCTCCCAGCTCCCTTCCGGTCGTGGTCAGCGAGGGTCCCACCTCTGCCCGCGGCAGAAGCTTCCGCACCGGAAGAGACGCCTTGGCTGCGCTGCCCCGTCCTGGGCTTGTGTTTTACAGTTTTTCCTTAACGTCATCTCTTCATGTCACATTTCTACAGATGTCTACTTGGCAACGGGCCTCTTAACCGTCTTGTAACCTTTCCCCTTTTCCTCCCCAGAGGGCGGGCTGCAGTGGGGTTCCTGTCACGAGTCTGCTCTCCTTGCAGGTTGAAGGTTGAGGAGCTGGAGGGAGAGCGGAGCCGTCTGGAGGAAGAGAAGAAGGTGCTAGAGACACAGCTGGAGCGGCTCACCCTGCAGGTGAGCTCGTCCGGGGCTTGCCCTGCCCTCCTGTTTTCTCCTGGGTTTGGCCCGAGGTTCCTGCACCCCGGCCATCCCACTTTCGAGCTGACCAGACCAGCCTAAACCGGGGGCCTGTCCCCCACCCAGGCCCCTGGCTGGCCGAGAACACCCGTCCCGAGCCACCAGAAGGGCCAGCCTGCCCCGGGTGGTGCTGCCCCCAGCCGCCCGCCCCCGTCCGCTTTCTTGGTCTCCGTCTCGTTTTTCCCGACCGCTGGCCGCAGCGAGCCCACAGCCTGACCTGTGCGTCGCCCGTGGCGGGTGTGACGGGCGTGCCCCCGGGAGGAGACGCCGGCAGAGGTGCTGGGCGGTTTGGGGTTTGTATCCCAGCCAGTCCGCATCTGCCTGCAGCTGGGAAGTGGGGTTTGCTACTTGCACTGTTTTGCTTTTGCTTTGTTTTTCGTTTACCCTCCTGTCTGCGTTGTCACGGCAGGAAGCCTGCAGTTACTGATCACCCAGAGCTTGGACAGGCCAGTGATTGTGCTCTTGGCATCTATAGAGGCAAATCAAATCTCCTTTTTATTCTCGATTCCTGGAGATGGGAAAAGTGACAACCCTGATAAAACGAGGCTGTGAGCCGCAGCTGGGCCGTACTCCGCTCCAGGACCTGTCACCTTGTACCATTTTAAAGGGGCCGCAGTCCTGCTGGGAGAGCTGGGCTGCTGGCGGATGAACCCCCGGCCGCCCGTCAGTGGTGCCGTGTCAGGGCAGGATGGGGAGTGTCTTTCTGGGTCCTTAGTTGAGCTCAGCCTGGGGTCACGGCTGATGGCTTCCCAGGCCTCTGACTGGGGCTCAGTGAGTGCTGCCGAAATCCATGTTTCCTTTTTCCTGCTCCAGGGCTTCAAGGCCTGTCATGAGGAGCCTCAGTGGCCCTTGGTGATGGTGTTGAGGGTCAGACCAGGTGAGAGGTGCAGTGAGCACCGTCAGTGGATGTGGGGCGACGGGGCCGGTGTTGGGGGCTCCCAGCTCAAGCCTTCCTATGTGGGAGGTTCGGGCGGGTGGTGCCCGGCCCAGTCCGCACTCCGCGGGTGGGGTCAGCGACGTCGGCCGTGTCCAGACTCCTGGGCCCCGCATGGACCTCACGCAGTGTCAGGGCCTGGCTGTGCATCCTGGAGCCGCTCACGGCCAAGGCGGCAGGTGGCATCCGTGTCAGCTTGGGGAGGGCACGGGTCAGTACCTGCGCCCTGGTGTGGCCTGGCTCTCGGCATGCAGGTTTCTGTCCCACGTCACAGCCCCTTCTCCGTGTGGCCAGTTCCAGCCTGAGCTCCAGCAGGAGCCTCTGTCCCACGTCACAGCCCCTTCTCCGTGTGGCCAGTTCCAGCCTGAGCTCCAGCAGGCTCTCGGGAGCACCTCCGCCCCGGCACAGGGCTCGCTTCAGAAAGGTCCTTGTGATGGTGGGGGCCAAGTCCTGTCTCCTGACTCACCATCTCAGTCACAGGGGCCACAGGCCTCTGCTCCGTGGGCCCTGGGTTTTCTCCTTAGGCCTCCTGTATCTGTGCCCACCCACACTCCTGGGGGACGTCCTGCTGCCCCCTTTCACTGACGAGGAAGCTTCGCTCAGAGAGGTTCAGCACTTTAGTCATGGGCACCGAGCCCCAAGGAGCAGGGCTGGCCTTTGAACCCAGGGCCGTTGTCTCCTGAGCCGCTCCCCCGCCCCCCGTCGCCCCCGGCCTTCACACACTCCTGACCCCTCACCCCACCTCCCTGCCCTGCTCCTTGGGCTGCACCTCTGGTGGCCCGGCCACCATTCCCAGGTGAGCAGCCTCAGCTCCGGGACCACCGGTCTCCTCCCCCACCCCGGCCCCCCCCACCACCCTGCCTGCTGCCCCTGGCCTGGGTCCGTCGTATGATGCTCTGGGGCGAGGAGAGGCGTACGCCCCCAAGGCTGAGCGGACGGGTCACCCCCGTCGCAGCGACAGTTCTTGTCTGACCGTGCCGCCAGAGAGACAGAGTTTGCCCCAACGCCGTCCAGCCCGGGCGGAGCGTCCATGGGCAGGCCCTGCCCAGGAGGCAGGGAAACGGGCGGATTCGGCCCTGGAAGGAGGATGCCCACCTGCACCCTGACCCCTCAGGGCAGACAGAGGGAAACCACTGGGCGTCCTGGTCCTGGTGGAGTGGACCGGGAAGACCTCATGTCTGGCTCAGGGAGCCCCGCCAGGTGGCTCTGAGATGGGCCCGAAGGGGACCTGGGCTCGTGGAAACCGCGGAGACGTAGGTGGTGCCCTGGGGGCACCAGCATCCGAGTCTGTAGACCTCGCCTGGAATCCTGCCCCTCAGCTGGGTGGTCTCGGGCATGTCGTGCTTTGCCACCCGAGTCCCCAGCACATCCTTTATAAAATCGGGGATGATGTGCCCACGTGGGGGTTACCAGGAGGTCACAGGCCACGTCTGGCCACACCATCGTGAGGCCAAGACCTCGTCCCCTTCACCTCGGTCCCCGGGCCGTGGAGGCAGCAGGAGAGGGCAGCACACCCCTCCAGGTGGCCTGGCTTCCCCCAGGCCCCACTTCATCTGTGCGACCGCAGAACCGCGGCTTCATGGCCTGGGCAGAGTGGGAGGACACGGACCGAGGGGCCCAATTGGCGTGTAGCTCCCCCGGCTGTGTGTTTATCCGCGGTGCTGCCGGTGTAATCCTTATGCAGGTCTCCTCTCCTCTCTCCCCCTGGAGGAGTCTTCAAGTTGGGCTGCTTCAAGGAAGATTGATTGAAATCCACTGCAGTTTGACTTAATTGGGAACATATGCTTGGAGAGGGAGCTCGACTAGTTAGAACTTTTTGTAATTAGTTCACAGCTGGTTGGTGAGGCAACCGCGCCGGTTACCGCTCAGAGCTGAGTGCACGCCTGCCGGCCTGTGCCCACTCAGTGCCTGGCGGGCCGGGAGGGGAGGCTCCTGGGCCCTCCGCCTGTGGTGCGTGGCCTGTCTGGGTCTTTCTGGGGGCCCTTGGCTACTCCCACCTCATCTATCCTAAGGTAGCCAGCCGTCAGGGAGACGAGGCCCCCGTGTAGAGATGGGGAAACTGAGGCCACAGCTAGCCGTTTAGTAGAGGCAGAGTGCCCTTCGGTAAAGACTGAACTTGGGCAAACCAGCCGGGACTCTGGGCCCGAAGCAGACTCAGGGAACACACTCCCTGTGCCCCCCGGGCCTTTCCCAGTGGTCCTGGTGGGCATAGGGCACTGCCCGGGCGCGCCCACCCCTCCCGCCCTCGGTCGTCCCTCTTCTTAGCGGTTGGGCACTGGGCCTGGTGTTGGCTCTGTCCCTCCCCAGCCGTGGCCCTGGTCTCAGTCTGCTCGCCTGGACGTGGAGCTGACCCCACCCCCCTGCAGGCCGTCATGGGGAACGCGGTGACGTGCCCGGCACAGAAGCACCGCCGCTGCCGCTGCCGCTGTCGCCGCTCCTACCTTGATGATGCCACACGGTTGCCCATGTTTAGCTTCTCGTGGGCCACGTTTGGGGCTGTCAAAGCAATGAGCCGCCTGGCGCTCCCGGGGTGCAGTCCTGAGGGCTAGACGCGTGGCAGCTCTGGGCCTGGCAGACGCTCGTGCCCCCGGCAGTAGCCCCTCTGGTGAGGAGCGAGCTTCGCGTGGAGGGGGGTGAGGTTGGTCCCCCTGGCTCGCCCTGGGTCCCGGGTGGTGGAGCCGGCATGCAAACTCAGCCCTACCGGTTCCCCCATCATGTTACGAACAAGCCGTCAAACGTACGGCAAAGTTTGAAGAGTTTTACGGTAAACACCCACGCGCCCCCCAGGCCCTGCTGCACATGGCTGCTGTGTGGCGCGGCACCTCTACCCCTTCCACCCACCAGTACTTTCTCTTTTCTTAACGCATTTTAAAGAAAATTGCAAACATCTGTACCTCTAAATGCTTCAGCACGCACGTAATTAAGCAGAATTCATCTCTGGGCTTTGCGCCCCCGTCCCAATGTCCCTCGGAGACCGTGGGAGGAGCCCCTGCACCGGAGCCTCCCCTCCCAGTTCCCGCCCTGCCTGCTTCCGTCCCGCGGGTGGGGCTGCCCCAGCGCCAGCCTGTGGCTCTGCTCAGCCCAGAGACATTTCAGATGAGTGTCTCTTTTTGGAAATGGAGTGGGGTAGAAAATAGCCGGGTTCCCTGTGATCAGGAAGCTCGCGGTGCCCATGGAGCCTGCCCTGCTCCCGTCCCTGCGTCACCAGGCAGGAGCGCTGTCTAATCACAGAGTCTACCAGCCTCCGCGTCCTTCCCTCTTCCGGAATGTGGGGGGCGGCAGGGAGCGGCCTTCACGGCTCTTGACACCTCATTGCCCTCGCCCCCGGGCCCCCGGCCCACTCGCCGCACCGCAGACCCCCTGAGCCCCGCTGGCTCCCCGACCTGCAGGTTCGCCCTGCCCAGCCCGCACCTGGGGGGCAAACTAGTCAGTCCTTGGACCTCAGTTCCCTCCCCCACCCCACCTGCTCTCACCTGCCCTCACCTGCCAGGGAGCCCTGAGCCCAGAGCAGGCCCAGCCTCTGCTCCCCGGGACCCCTCTCGCCCTTGGGTCCTCTTGCTGCTAACCAGGGCCTTGAGCATGTCCTGCCCCCGGCGATTTCCTGGTGGCCTACTGCCCATGCTTCTGGAACGTTCTCTGGGCATTGCTTCCTGGAGGGGACAGAACACTGCGGGCCATGGTGCTGGGGATGCCCGGCGAGGGCTGAGTCCCAGAGATTGTTCCTGGTTCCAGTGAGGAAGGCTCATCCCCTGGGACGATGTCGCCCTGAGCACCTGCGTCCTCGGCGCCGGCTGAGCGGCCAGAGGGCAGGGGTGTGGGCTGGACGGCGCCGGCGGCGGCCACAGCGCGGGCAGCACTGATGTTGCCACACGCACCACTCCCTCCCGCTGGCTGTAACTTGGTCACGGCTCCTTGCTGACTGCACGCGTGGGGCACCACTGACCCTGACCCTGCCTACGTTCTCACCTAACAGCCACGGGCCCTGAGGCAGGGATGCCATTCCCACTGAGCAGATGAAGCCCGGGTCACAGGAGCCGCTGGTCTGCCACACGGCGGGAGGAGACACGGTCACGTCCCCCAGCTCCAAAGACCCCGGCCCCTGCCCCAAGTTGCGCTCCAGCTCCCCAGCGGAGGTCCAGGCCTCCCTGCCCAGCAGCCCCCATTCTACCCTGAAAGCCTGGGTGGTCTGTGTGAGGACCACAGGGCCGGCAGCCTCCACCCCGCAACCCCGCCCGCCATGGTGGCAGGACCAGAGCTTCCTAGAGTCAAGACCAGGCTGCCCTCCAGCCGGCTTCCCTCCCCAGGCTCCACGACCTGCTCTGTCTGCCCCTGGGCCCTGCCCGTCTGCGGGACCCAGCTGTGGCGTCACCCCTCCTCTGGGCTGTGAGCCGAGTGCAGTGGCCTCGCCTGGCTCCCAGCCGGTGTTCTTGGGGCACAAGGACGCCAGGGCACATGTGGGCGACTGCAGGGCAGAGCACCCAGGAGGTAGGCTCCAGAGGACACACGTCCCGATGTGACTTCCTGCTTCACAGACACTGGGCCCTGGGCGGATGCTTCACCTGCCCCCCGAGTCCCAGCTCCTTCGCGGGGAGCCCGAGGATGGGATGCCTGCCCAGGGTGGCGACCGTCAGGCCAGTCGCGCACAGAAGGCGTCTTGTCTGGCTCCTCTCACACGGTAACTTCTTCGCACTGATGGGTTTATTTCCCCTAATACGTATTTGTACTGCCCGCCCTCCTTTGAAGTCAAGAGTCTGTTTTCAAACTGTTTCTGCAGCCTGCTTTTGGGTCTTTGAGCATTTGGGAGACTTTTCCCACTGATATGCAGGCGCTGTTTGTTTTTAACATGGCGTGTGGCGCATCACCGTGCGCGTGTGCCATGACGTATTAAACCCTGACAGTTAACGGGAACATGCTCATGAGCAAGGCCGCGGCGAGTGCCCTACACATGGAGTCTCCAGTGTGTGCGAGTCTGTGTGTAGGAGAAGCTTCCAGAAGGGAGAGCGGGGTCAGTGGGTACCTGCATTTATTTCGGCAGCACTGCCAGACAGTCGTCTGAGGGCCAATGGGAACCGTGTGGGACGTGTCGTAGCACTACCTGTGAGGGTGCCGGTTTCCCTACAACCGTCAGACTTCTAGATTTTTCTTGTCTGGTAGCTGAAATGGGGTAGTTCAGTGTAGTTTTAACCTTCAGTCTCCTTATCATAGATGAGTGAGGATTTTTAAATCTTGTTTATATGTGTTAATGTCCTGGTCCATTTTTCAAATGGATTGTTGGTTCTTGTTGGTTTTTTGGAGCTCTTTGTATATTAAGGAGTGGAGTTCATTTTAAGTGGTGAATATGTTTTCCCAATTTACCATTTGTCTTTTGACTTTGTGCTGTTTTTTTACCAAGCAGAAGTGTTTGGCTTTTAAATTTATTTTATACAGATGCATATATTGCCTTTTCCTTTTTAGCTTCTGGGTTTTTGTTCATGTCTTTACCTTTCTCGTGTCAGGGTATAAAAGAATTCTCTCATGGTTTCTTCTGATTTTCTGGTGGTTTCATTTTTTACACTTAGATCTGATTGATTTGGAATTTTGTTTTGATTCTTTACAAGGTGGGAAGTGTGATACCTGCCTGTTTTTTGGAAGAGGCTCTTCCTGGGACGCCTGGACCACTTATTGAAAGCCTGTCTTTTCTCGCTGGTGTGAGGTCTGCCCCCTCGTGCGCTAGATGCCCACGTGTCAGGTCGCAGCCAGGTCTCCGTGATCTCCTGCCCCTGTGACTCTTCTTTATCAGGGTTTTCCTGGCAGCTCTTGCTTACTTTTATATGAACTTTGGAATCAGCACATCCAGCTCCCCCACCAGCCAGCCTAGAGCTTGCCGGCTCTTGTGAGGAGCGGAGATGAAGGTCGGGCTCGGCCGCCTCCTGGACACACCCTCCCACAAAGACGTCGCTGTGTCTTTCTGTCTGTTGGGGTCCATGTCCCCCGCGGGAACAGCTCACAGATGTGTTCACCCTGCACGTTTCTTGTCGAATCTGCTTCTCAGTGTCTTGTCTCCTTTGTTTCACCATCAGTGGGTCTTTCCTTGAGTGTCACGCACGCAGATGGGGGGCCGCCTCTGAGGGTCGTAACCTCCTTACAGTGCCACGTACGCCCTGCGTCCGGCTGCACTGGGCCTGGGGTCCAGGGGTCCCAGGGCCTCGCTGCCCCGGCCCACCTTCCTCAACGTTGTATGTAAAATAAGACACGTAATGGAGGAAAAGGCCCAGCCCTCCAGCCCCCCGAGGCGGTGCCAGGCTGCTCCTGTCCGTTGGAGCCGAGGCCTGAGAAAGCCAGCACACTGCTGTGCGTCTGTGTGGAGAAATGTCCACAGGCGCGGATGGCTGTTGATTTTTTCATGCAACGAATGACGTGTCCTGAATATTAAGCCCCTTCTCGTCCCGTGGGCCTCGGGGATGCCAACTTCCTGACTCCTTGCTGGGTGCCACGGGGCCCGGGGGTGTCATCGGGCCTCAGAACCCAGACTGCAGGCCCGACCCCAAATTTGCAGACAGGTCCCACTGAGCCGCTGAATTGGGCTCTTTTCACCCTGGGACCTCCGCCGTCTGGTCCGGCCCTGCTCCACCACTGGCCGTACTCAACACACAAAAGGCTCGCGGCACAGCCAGCGAGCCACCGCCGGCCTCGGGCCGCTGTCGTGTGCAGTCACTTCAGCCTCGGCGCTGTCGGACTTGGCCGTGATACCGCTCTTCACCCCCGTGTGGTCCTTGCAAAGTGTCTAGATGGGAAAGATATGGACCCAGCTCTTTAAAAAGCCGGAAATTAGGCCTGCTGAGAAAGGACGTGTAACGGTCGTCTTCAGGCAAGTCGAGTGTTCTTACCGCTGATCATGGGGCATCACAGCTGCAGTGAGGAGGGTGGCAGGGGCTGGGGCGCACCCGCTTCTGCCCGAGGGTCCCCTCGCCCTCCCTGGGCAGTGCCCTCGCACAGAGGCAGGAGGTCCTTGCAGACGGAGGACAGCGCAGCCCCCAGAGCTCCACTCAGCCGTGTACAGCTGGGCAGCCCAGCATTGGGACAGCCCTGCCCGGAAACACCCAGAGCCCCGCAGGGCAGTGCCAGGAGCAGACTGTCCTCCTGACTCTGGGCCCAGCGCTTCTCCTGCTACACCCAGCTGTTCTCACAGGGTCCGTTCCATTCAAGGAGTTTCCGTGCACAGGACTGGGATGGGAGACACAGAACCTGCTCGAGCTCTGGGTTCTGTCTCTTCGGGATTGTCCCCAAAGTTGCAGGACACGGGCCCTGCCCCACACGCCAGGTGTCGGCCCGTGGAGCGTTCGGCTTCACGTGCCCCTTTAACAGCCCGTCACCCACTTCTGGAGAGCCAGCACCCCGGATTTGCGTCCCAAACTGCTCCTGTCCCCTCGACACCGGATGGGGATCTAAAGTCCGCCATTGGGTCCCCTCTAGCCCACGTCCTCCTGCCGTGAGGGAGCTCACTCTCCTGTTCCTGCTGGCTTTGCCCCAACACCTCAGAGGGGCTGTGTCACCGGTCCCTGTGTAGACGCGCTAGGTATCAGCCTGGGGGTGGGCCATCACCTGGCCCCTCTCCTGGGGTTCATCTGCACTCGCTGTGTCAGCTCCCTGACCGTCTTCTGTGATCACATCTATTTGGACAAGATCCCACTGTTCCACAAAGAATTCCTGGCAGGTGATACCATGATGTCTGCAAGAAACAGATCCCAGACGTTCTGGCCGTCGGGCCTGAGCTTCCTGGCAGCCCTAACGGGAAGGGAAGTCTGGCCAATTAGCCTCTTGTAAGAGGAGGTTTTGTGGAGGGGGTTTGTGGACAGACGCTAGACCCTGAAGGCGCTGTGTCAGACGGGACCGCACAGTGTGCCTCCTCAGGTACCGTAACTGAGTCGTGCAAGCGGCTTTGTTCACCACGTGATCCAGCAATTCTGCTTCTGGGCATGCGCCCCGAGGATGTTTGCACACCCGTGTCCCAGCAGCCAAAAGGTGTCCATCGATGGGTGAGTGGAGAAACAAAACGTGGTCCATCCACACAATGGAATATCGCTCAGCCCTAAAAAGGAAGGAAACTGACACCTGCTACCACACGGGTGGACCTGGACACAGAAGGACAGATACTGTGTGATTCCACTTCTGTGAGGTCCGCCCTGGAGGAGCCAGGGTCACAGGGATGGAAAGTAGGGGGTGGGGGCCAGGGCTGGGGGAGGGGGAGGGCCAGTTAGTGTGTAATGGGGACAGAGCCTCAGTTTGGGAAGATGGAAAGTTCTGTGGACGGACGGTGGTGACGGCTCCACAACAGTGGGAAAGTACTTAATGCTGAGCAATACGTTTAAAAATGATTAAGGTGGCAAGTTTTATTTTACCACAATTCAAAAAACCATTTTTTTTAAGGCTTTGTTTAACATCTTCTGATATAACTCAGAGGCCTGGCGGGAGAAACACAGAGCCCGCGTCCGTGGCAAGGGCACAGGCGCCGGGGCTGCTTGGCCCTCTGTCTGCCCTCATCGGCCAGGTGCACGCCCTTCACCAGCTGGTCCTGCAGCTGCCGGCCTGACCCACGAGGCCCCCCACTGCCAGCTCCTACGGCTCAGGGTGGATTTAGGGTGCCCGCTATCGTTTGCCGTCTGTAGTGGGGAGATCGTGACGGAGCTTCTGCTCACCCGCGCATCTGAGCAGGGACACGGGTCACTCGGTCGGTAGGCTCAGAGGACGTTGCTCTGGAATGGCGGGGGTGGGGCAGGGCCAGAGCAGCGGCCTCCAGACTGGCCAGACGAATGACGAAGGCGTGTTCCTCCTCCTTCCCCTCCTCTTCCTCCCAAGAGGTCCCGGGTGCCCGGGCGGCGGTGGGTGCTGTCGGGGCCTTGCTCACAGCCCTGATGTGACGGCAGCGTAGGGAGAGGCTCAGCCTGTGGCCAGAAGCGGTGGGGGGCCCTGCTGGCCGGGGAGCAGCTTGGCCAGCTGAACCAGGCCCCCTCCCCGGCCACACGGTCAGTGGCCGCACCTCCCCACTCAGCCATATCTGCTGCCCCCCCAGCCCAGAGTCTTGCCAAAGCCACCACCGGAGCACCCCACCTTGCTGGGCCTGCAGGGTGGCCCCATGGCGGCAGCAGGGGGCGGGCAGTGGGGCGGGAGGCCCTGGGAGGGATGGGGCCCCCAAAGCTGGTCTGCGGCCTGAATGGCCGCCGTCGCGCCTTCCTGGCGATGAGAATTGTCTTCGTTCCTTCTCTGCGGGCTGTTTACAAGCGTCTCTCACAGTCAGTCCCCTGCTGAAGGACGCGGGGTGGGACTCGGCAGGCGATGGCTGTCCTGTGGTTGGGCTCTGCTAGCGGTCCCCTGTCTGCTGATTAGAGCCCGAGGTCGGGAGCGTTTGCGGACGGCTGTGGGCGCCCGCTGGCATGGGAGGAGGCACGTGTGGCCTCACCTGGCCTGGGACGGGGTGGCGGATGGGCCGCTGGGCCCTCCGGGGGGCCCTGCTCTCCTCGCTTTTCCCGCCGTGCCCCCCACCTGCGCAGTGAGACTGGTGGAGCCCTCAGCTCTTGACAGACGTCCCGGGAACTCGCCAAGCCCCGCGCCCTGGAGTTGATGGGCCGGGGTCTGGCTCAGGTTGGCAGGACAGAGGGTGTCCGGGTCCCTGCGTCTGCCCGGCAGGTGGGACCTTGTTGCCTCCATGCAGAAGTGGCCTGGCGGTCTCTGCCGTTCCCTCCCAGGTAGGGGGCACCGACCAGCCACTGGACAGCGCCATCTTCCGTCCACCTGTCCCTCTGCCACCCTGGGGGAGGCAAACAAGGGGGCTCCTTGGGACGTGCGGGGCAGGCTGTCCTGCGCCACCGCCCCTGTGCTCCCGGCCCGTGCGCTGCGGCCTCGGGCAGGGTGTTGTCCCCGCTCCTCCTTCCTGAGGGGTCAGGTTTGCACTGGTGGTTTCCTGTGGCCATCTTCTGATGTCTCCAGAAGGCCTGGGTCCTCGGACACGTGGCGTTCTGGGCTGCCTTTGGAGGGTGTGAGAGGTACCCATCAGGATATAGCCCAGATTTTACTCCATGGTCATCGTGGGTGACAGTCACACACCCAGCAAAGTGGCATGCAGTTTACAGCTGTCTTCACATCCACTGACCGTTTGATCTTTCCAGACTTGGGAAGGTGAGCAGTAGTGTCCCCATGTTATAGGTGAGCAAATGGAGTCTCAGAGAGAGGGAACGGCTTGGTCAAGTCTCAGAACTAGTACAGGGTTATCCGTGTTCTGGGCAACGGAATGCCAGCCCCAAGGACCGCACGCTGGGCCACCTCCTGGGGCCATCTTCCTGGCACCTCAAGGGGAGACGGAGGGGGAGCCAGGCTAGGCTCTGGGGTCAGGGCTGAGGAAGGGCTGGGCCTCCGTGGCCCGCCCCGCCCCACCCCACCCCACCCCACCATCCCGGGATGGTGGCATTTTTCCTTTTTCCAGGTTCCGTGAGGTCTGGCCCAAGCCACCTGGCTCATGCGGGAGCAGAGGTGGATGTGCAGCCCCACTTGGGGACGTGACGTCGTGCGGCTCCACTCACCTCTCGGGGTATTTCTCTGTCACTGCGGCGGCACTGGCTGCCGGATGTCAGCTGCCCTCCGGTGCAGTCTGGGAGCGTTGAGGTTTACCCCAGAGTGACCCCAGCCGCAGCTCAGCTAGACCCGTCCCACCCCTCCTGGTGGTGGGGAGCACCGTGGGCAGCCTGCCCCAGCTGCCGAAGGCCCCGGTGCTCTCCCTGCCTATCCCCCCCGCCCCCATCTTTGGAAACATCACACTCCAGCAGAGCTCCCGGCCAGGACCTAAGAGTCCAGGACGGGCCCCGAGATTCCTCACTGGGGTGGATTCCCTCCAGGCGTTCCGCCGAGGGGGCTGCTGGCCGCAGGGGGACAAGCAGTGGGCCTGGCTGGGTGAGAGCCCCCCGGGCCCCACTGTTCCTGGGCGGGGGACCTGCAGTGGCCACAGGGCACAGCCTGCCAAGCTCACTTGTGTGTCCAGGCCCCACGTGGCGCCTCACAGCTGACGGTAGATAAACTCGCCCTGCCATGCTGGGGAGACGGTCGACCGGAGGGTAGTGTGAGAAGGGTCTTCCACGTGTGCTGGCCTGGCAGGCATGGCTCCCCACAGCGCCGCCCTTCCTGGAGCTGCCTGGAGAGCCCCAGCGCACACTGACTGTTTGGGAACTGGCAAGGCCCGGCAGGGCGCCCTCCCCAAGCCCAGCCCGTCGGCGGCTGCGGTGGCCGGTCCCCCGGGGCTGGGCAGCATGAGCATAGTCAGGGACCTTCGCAGCCCTTCCTAGACCCTGACAGCCCACGCGTGTTCGTTTGTGAGGGCCCTCGGCCACAGGAGTGCCAGGTGCCCAGCTCCTGAATGAGGCCTCTGCGGTGGGGGACGAGGGGACACGAAGGGCGCAGGGGGTGCAGGGCGTCGGCCCACGTGGCCACCGGCCCACGGCAGGAGGCTCGCGGAGAGCCTGTGGTGAGGGGGCAGTCCCCAGGGCAAGCCCCCATCACCCCTCCCTTGTGGCCCTCCTGCCTCCAGCCCGGGGCCCCTCCCCTCCTCACCCCTCCCGTGACTGGTCCAGGGTGGCCGCAGGGGCCTCGGTTTCTCGGTCTTGGTGCCGGGGGTCTTGGGGGGGATCCGGCCTGCACTGTCACGTGGTGCCCCCGCCGATCCCCAGGCTCTCCACCCGCGGTGAGCACACCATCGGGCTGGGCCGGGCCTGTGCCCCCAGCTTCAGAGCCGGGGAGCGTCCCTTGAGCCACCGAGCACCGAGCGACCCCGGCCCGTGGGGCGCCCGAGGGACCTGCCCGAGGTCGCGGAGCCCTGGGCCTCGCGGAGGCGGGTGTGCGGGCTGGGGTGAGGCGGGGCTGGCGAGGTCTGTGCCCGCCCCCCCGATCCGTGAGGTCCGGTCGGCCCTGCCACTCCGGCCCAGCGGGACACCCGCAGCTCCCCCGCTTTTCTCCCTGAGCTGTCTTCCTCCAGCCAGGAGAGCTGTTGATTTCGTTTTGAGGCCGGGGGATTTATAAACACGTGTGAGGCTCGGTGGCGGTCTAACCGGGCTTTTTAACTCTCTGTGGGCCTCCGTCTCCTGCTAGCAGCGTCTCTTACTATTCGTGGCAGGTCCGCCCTCCTGGCAGCCCTTCCCTGGCCCGGGGCAGCCACAGTCCATCCACAGGGCACACAGGCTCCCGGGGGGGCGGGGGGGGGGGTCTGTCCTCCATCCGGGTCTCCCAGGTGCTAGGCTTGGAAGGTCCTTACAGATCAAGTTCACTGCCCTCACGCTTCAGCAGATGGAAACTGAGGCCCAGGAAGATAGGAGGCCCGGGCCGCCAGCAGGTTAGGGGCAGGACTTGAACACAGACAGGAGCGAGGCAGATGCCAGGGGACTCAGCCGTGGCCTGGACTCAGGGGGACATGGCTGTTCGTCTGAGCTTGCACAGAATCTGAGCCCGAGAAGGAGCCCCACTGGTCCGTGAGCGGAGGGCGGCGGGCTGGCTGCAGCCCCAGGGAGAAGCATTGCCGCACGCCCTGCCGTGCCCTGGGCGTGCGGGTCGCAAGGCCCAGCCCCTCGTGCGGGCTCCCCGAGGACCCGGCTCGGCTGGAGCGGGCGCAGGGGGAGCTGGACCGCGGGGGTCGTTCCTCCGCAGTCACGGACCGGGACGTCTCTCCACCCCCTCGGCCAGTGGGATGTTTTTGTTTAGCCAGTAATTGCACCCACACGTCAAAGGAAGGTTCAAAACTTTTCCTTTTGAGATTCTCGTCAGTGTCTCAACAGTTTCCTCAGCTGCAAATCAAACAAGGCAACAAATTTTTAGCAGAAGATTAGAGCCATTTTTCCCCTTTCTTCCTCAAAACTGTCACGCAGCAGCAGATTTCAGCAAATTTGTTCGTGCTCTTCCGTCTGCCTCAGCGGCGCCAGCCCCCCGACACACCCTTCACGGTGCCACGAGCCCCCTGTGCCCATGGCCCTGCGTGCCCGGGATGACGGCCGGCACCCCTTCCCCGGACCCAGGGAGCGGGAAGCCCTGGCCAGCCGGCCCTGCGACTCCCCCGTTCTGGTCCCAGCTGGGCCTCTGGTTTCTCAACCGCAGGACACTGTGCAGTCCTAACTGTCACCCACTCCTTCTGCAAACGTTTACTTGACGTGCAGCGCCTGCCGCCCTAACCTTTGGGGGAGACAGGTGACGGGACAGAGTTGAAAGCGTCACGAGCTGGTAGGCGCTGTGGACAGACGGAGCGGGGAGGGGGCGTGCTGGGGGCTCTGCTGCCACGTCCCCGCCACCTCCTCTCAGTGGGTCCTCACGGGGCACTGGGGTCCCCTCACTAGTCTGGGGGGCGGGACAAAGCCCTGTCCTCACGGAGCCCCTGCCTCCCTCCTCTCCAAGGAAGGAAGGAGGGAGGGAGGAGGGGAGGAAGGAGTGGCCGGGGAGGGCCTCCTTGCTGCGGGAGGGGTGGCGCAGCGAGCAGAGCCCCCAGTGGGCTGAACCTCGACCCCCTCTCACGCAGCCTGGCCACGTGGTCCTGTTGGCTCCTGACCCCTGGCAGCCTCATCGGGCCTGTGTGAGGGAGGATGGGGTCTGGGTAGCCTCCTTGTACCCCGAGGTGCCCGTGTCCAGTCCAGCCGGGCCATGGGGACTGGTCCACCCTGGCACCGGGGAACAGCATCTGGCCCCGCGGTCCGTACTGCTTCTCCGTTCCAGGCCCATCAGACTCCCGGGGGAACCAGCCGGCCTCAGGCCCCCTCGTCTGACAAAAGGGCTCTTCAGCCTTGGCTTCCTGAGCACCGAGTGGAAGGTTCCAGGTGGCAGGGTCTGTGGCAAACCCCAGCCCCTCAGGGCTGTCGCAACCCACCCAGGAGGCGCCTCTGGAAGGCCGTGCTGGAAGTCCAGGCTGGCCGCAGGCGACACAGGCCTGAGTCGGCTGGGCTGGCCGGGCTCCAGCCAGGCCATTTTAGGGAGGGCAGCTGGTCAGAGCCAGGTGCCAAGACCTGCCCTGAGGACGGTGGTCTTGACAGTGAGTAGGGTCTTGGTGTGGAGTTCCAGGCCACAGCGGGGCCGCGCGGGAGCCCTTGCGCTGGAGGGGGTGTGAGAGCCGAAGCCAGGAAGCCGGGATCGACCAGGTCGTTCAGCCCAGACCTGCTGCCGCAGGAGCCGCGGGGGCGTGGAGACGCGCGGCGGGCAGCGCCCGTGCCGCAGCAGTGGGGCCGGCACCCCCTGCAGGCCCGAGGCCGGCCCGGCCCAGCACGTACTTCCTGCGGAGCCAAGCGCCTCTCCGCCGCTGGAGGCTGGGGCGGCGTGTGGAGGGAAGCCTGGAGCCGCACCAGGCTCTCCGTAGCAGATGGAGCGTCCACACACGTCCTACTGTTTGTTTTCCCTGTTTTCTTTCATTTCTCTTTTTTCAAAACAGCTTTATTGAGATACAATTTACATATCACAGAACTCACCTTTTTGAAGTGTACAGTTCAGTGGTTTTTCATATTTTCACAGATAATGAGCAACCATCCCCGCACAATTTCAGAACATTTTTATCATCTCGAAAGGAAACGCTGTTCCCTTCAGCTGTCACCCCACTCTCCCCCGCCCCCACTCCAGCCTCAAGCAACCAGCAGTCTGCTTTCGGTTTCTATCGATTTCCTCGTTTTGGACGTTTCCCATGAATGGAGTCATATGTGTGGCCTTTTGAGACTGGCTTCTTTCCCTGAGCGCAGTGTGTTCAGGGATCATTTGTGCTGTAGTAGGTGTCGGGGCTTCCTTTTTATGGCTGAATAGTACTCCGTTGTGCGGATGGACCACACTGTGTCAGTGCACTCGTCAGCTCCTGGACACTTGAGCGGTTATCGTGACTGATGCTGCTTTGAACATGTGCGTGCAAGTCGCTGTGTGGACGTGTGTTTTTATTCTTCTGGGGGGTGTACCTGGGCGTAGAATCGCTGGTCACGTGGTAGCTCTGTCTTTAATTGTCTGCGGAGCTGTTTCCCGCAAGGGCCTCCCCGTCTTCCATTCCCAGCAGCGATAGGAGGACAGTTTCTCCCTGCCTCGCTGAGACTGACTTTGTCATTCTAGCCACCTCGATGGGTGCAGTGACGTCTCACTGTGACTTTTTTTTCCGTTCCGCTGCTTACTAATGGCGTGACGCTGAGTGTCCTTCTGTGTGCTTATTGGCCGTCTGTAAGTCTTCCTTGGAGAAAGCTTTATTCAGGTGCTTTGCCCGTCTTTACGTAAGCTTGTTTTGGTTTTGTTGTTTTCTTCTGTTGTTGTTGCTGAGTTGTAAGAGTTTCATATGTTCTGGATACAAGTCTCTTCCCAGATGAGTGACTTGCAGATGTTTTCTAACACTCTGTGGGTTGTTTTTTCACTGCCTTGGTGATGTGTGCTTTGAGGAAGTCTTTCATTCTGAGGACGTCCAATTTGTCTACTTTTTCTTTTGTTCCTTGTTTCTAGTGTCACATTGAAGAATCCGAGACCAAATCCAGTGTCGTGAAGCATTACACCTGTATTTTCTTCCACGTGTCGTGTAATGCTGGCTCTTATGTTTAGGGTGTTTTATCCATTTTGAGGTCGTTTTCGTGTCTGGTGTGAGGTTAGGATCCAGGTTGGTGCTCTTGCATGCGGGTGTCCAGTTAGTTGTCCAGCCCCTTTTCCTGGTGGGGGGCCTTGGCACCCGCGTCGAGCATTGGCCAACCGTAGAGGCAGGGGCACTTCCTGGACACTCGACCTGACCCTGTGCCGGCTCTGCTGTCTTGGCCGCCATCGCCTGGTCGTAAGTTTGAGGGTCAGAGTGTGAGTCCCAGGGGCCGTGGACACTCTCACTCCCTGGGCAGAATGGCGTTAGCAGACCCCGTGCAGCTGTCCTGTCTGTTGTGACCCGGACTTAAGGCTGAGTCACAAAGGCCTGGGCCCGGGGGCTGCCACCCCCTTGCTGGGACCCTGGGGCCCCCGGGGCGGGGGCTGGGGCTCCGTCTCGCTCCTCAGGAGACTCCTTCAGTTACCTGCTGCCTTGTTACAAACACCCCACAGCTTAGTGGCTTAAAGCAGCTGGCATCCTGTTTCTCGCGAGTGTCTGTCTGGTGGCTCTGCCAGTCTCTCCCGGGCTCTCGCACTGCTTCCAGCAGGTGGACTTGCTGGGCTGCCCCCCGCCTCCCGGGCTGGAGGCCCCATGCCTCCCTCCCTGCAGCCTGCATCCCAGGGAGGCTCCACGGCATCTTCGCCTGCAGGCTCGGGCCTCATGCCCCACTTGGCCTGGAGCCAGGGCGAGCAGGGCCTTCGCCGGGGAATTCTGGGGGCGGTGGGCATGACGCGGCCCTCTGCCCTTCACGCTCACGGTGTCCCAGCGCAGGCAGAGGGAGCGTCTTCGTCCCGTCCCTGGGGTGGGGCTGTGGGTGTAGTAACCCTGAGGCAGGAGCAGAGGCCCCGGCTTCCGGCGCCAGACGCTCACTTCGGCACCTGCAGGTTTCGCAGGCTTGTCACTTCCCCCAGTTCATCTGAGCTGCGAGCATTTGCCCCTCTGGTCTGGTCTGGTCTGGTTTGGTTAAGCCCTGCTGGTTCTCCCTGTGATCCTTCAATCCTGTCACCCACTGCAGTGTTTTCTTTCCTTCATTCCCGTCAAGGGGAAGCCGGTGGTCAGACACCGTGCTCTGGGATGGGAGCGGTAGCTCCCCTTCCTGCCCGTGGGGTGTCAGGCGTTTCCACAGCAGCGTCCTGCCCCCGACCCTGATGTCCAGGTGCCGTCTTCCCCGATTCTCCCCACATCTGCTGGGCAGGATGACCCTGAGGCTCGACAGGTCCAACGCCTCGGCCAAGGGTCACTGGTGACCTTGGGATCAGTCTCTGTGCCCAGCTCCCTGCCCGGGCCCTCCCGGGGCGTCAGCATGTGAGTCCTGAGCAGGCAGAGAGGTGGGCGTGAAGCCAGTGGTCAGCATGGCCAGACTGGGAGAGCTTGTGGCCTGGGGGGAAGGGGGACCCTTGAATATCTGAGGTAAAGGAGAGGGGTGCAGCCCGGTGGATTCAGCCTGCCAGCCCGCTTTTGCTTTGCACGATTAAAGGGTTGAAGACAAATGAGGAAGAGCAGCTCTAGGGACACTGGAGGGGGCTGTGCAGGGCGGGGCTGTGTGTCCACGGCGCCCAGAGCTCCTTCCTTCCTTCCCCCCTCCTTCCTTCCCCCCTCCCTCCTTCCCCGCTCCCTCCTTCCTTCCCCTCTCCCTCCTTCCTTCCCCCCTCCCTCCTTCCTTCCCCTCCCTCCCTCCTTCCTTCCCCCTCCCTCCTTCCTTCTCCCCCTCCCTCCTTCCTTCCCCCCTCCCTCCTTCTTCCTTCCCCCCTCCCTCCTTCTTCCTTCCCCCCCTCCCTCCTTCTTCCTTCCCCCCTCCTTCCTTCCCCCCGTCCCTCCTTCCTTCCCCCCCCCGTCTCTCCTTCCTTCCCCATCAGCTGACCTGCTAGGACAGAGATGGTGTGACTAGCACCGCCTGACGCATGTGCTCTCCGGCCCTTTGCAGAGCACATCTGCCCTCGTCCTCTCCCTGTACCCCCCTGACCCCAGACCCACGGGGAACATGAGTTCCCGCTGCACCCGGCCCACCTCCCGTCTGCCGCGGGGCCCTCTGCCAGGGTGCGCAGGGCAGATGGATTCCATACGCCTGGCTGTGTCTCCCAGAGTGTTAGAATCGGATGAAATAACGATCCCTTCCAACCCTGACAGTCTGTGATTCACTCGGAGTTCCAGGATGTCTCTTTATCCTTCGAGGTTTTTACAAGGTTCTCAGAAGCCTGGGAGGCGCCGGCTGCCAGCCCTCTGCCTTCCGCCAGGCTCTCTCCCCCTCTCCCGCCCTCTCTCTGCCTGCGGCAGGGAGGGGGTGTCTCCATGCTCCCCTCCCTCCCTTTTGGGGTCACTTTCGGGGGCTCTGAGCTGGCGGCTGGCCGAGGGCTGGCCAGTGGTGGCCACACAACTTGGCTCCCGCGCTGGGACTGTTCCGCTGAGTGAGCGTCCACCCCTGGCCTCCCTCCCGGGGGATTCGACGATCTGAGTGAAGGGTGCCATTTCTGCCGCCCCCCGGAAGAGGGAGCTGTGGGCAGAAGTCACAGCTGGGAGGGTGGGTTGTCCGGGAAGGAATCTCGGTGTCCGGGCAGGAGGGAGATGCCCACTCAGCTGGCCCAGCATCCCTTGTGAGAGGCGGGCGGGCCCGGGCCTGGGCCACTGCCCCTCAGCCCAGGACACTCCCGTGTCTCTGTCTCAGCACCGGGTGGGAGGGATGCCCAGGCCCCCCTCAGCCCTCGCCCTGGGAGGCCCAGGGAGTGACGGCCAAAGAGACTTGGCCTCTACCTTGACCTCCGAAGCCTCCGACCTGCGCTACCCCTCCTGGCAGACGCCCGGGGCTGAGCCGTGGGGACAGCAGCTGGGCGGAGCAGAGGCGCTGCCTCCTGAGTTTACTCGTCGGCGGTCTGTTTGCTGACCGCCTGGGCCCTTCTCATCTGTTGGGGTGACTCTTGGTGGCAAAACCCGACGCCAGTGAGCTTTGCGGGGCGGGGGATTCACTGATGCTCGCGCCTGGAAAGCTGAGGCAGAGCTGACCTGTGCCTAGAAGCACCCATGAACTCACTTGGTGCACATTCTAGAAACTTCGTATTGAAACACGTGTACGTACGGGAAAGCACACACGTCAGGATTGAGTGTCTCTCACCGACCGCGCTCGGTCACCAGCGTCCAGACCAGCACAGACCCGAGTCCCCTCCCAGCTCTGCCTTTGGCCCCGACCTCGTCCTGTGGTGTCAGCGGCCACCCCATGTCTGTCCGCCAGGTCCGGCTGGTCTGTTCCGCTCTGTGTGAGAGGGTTGCCCACGTCGTCCTGCATGCAGACCTTCGCTCTCACTGACACACGGTCCTCCGTGGGGGACACCCCCCCCCACCCTGTGTGATTTGTCTGGCTTTTTCTTGTTTATTCGTGTGGGCTCTTTGTATGTTCTGGATGTGAGTCCTTTGTCAGATTTATGTGTTTCATGTATCTCCCACTCTGTTGGTTCCCTTTTTACTCTTTTGATAAATAGAAGTTCTTAATTTTTATAAGTCCAGTTTATTTTTTCTTTCACTTGTTTAGCCCGTTTTGAACCTTGTTTAAGAACCTTCGTCTACTCCCGGGTCACAAAGACGTCCCTATATTCTCTCCTAAACCTTTGCGTGTAGCTTTGCTGTCACTCAGGAGTGATGTTTGTGTGGTGTGAGGTCAAGGTCAAGGTCATGTGGGCATCCAGTTGACCCTGCAGCATGTACTGGGGAGACCCTCCTTTCCCCATTGGCCCTCAGCACCTGCCTCGGTCACTGCAGATTTGTAACGTGCGGTGATGCCTCTCCCACAAGGTCGCCACAGCCGCCCTGGGCCCTGGGTTTTGCGTGTGGATTTCAGGCCATTCAGCACCCACTTAATCAAACGCCTCCCCTGATGTCCGGCCCCCTTCACACTCTGCCGGGCTGACCTTGTTCCCCTGTGGCTGGCGGGCTCCTACCAGCCGGGAGGGGAAGAGGTGGGTTGTGTCCGCAGACAGTTGAGGGTCTCGTCAACTTGGAAGGGAGCGTAACCCTGACTCCTTAGGTGTGGGTGTGTCCAAAGGGGACAACCGCACTTCAGCCAGGGGTCAGGGTCACCTTGGTAGCGGGGAGCGTCCACACGGTGTGATGAGAAGGTACTTAACCTCTGGGGTCTTCCTCCCCTAATCTTGACCCCAGGTAACGGTGAGGAAAGTGTTGGCCACATCCCGACAGCAGGGCATCTTCAGGACGCCCGAGCGGCATCCTCCACACTCTGAAGGTCACCCAAAACAAAGCCCAGAAAACCGCCAGCCCAGAGGAGCCGCGGAAATCGGACAGCTAAAAGTCCCGTGGGGTCCCGCAGGACGGATCTGGGAACAGAAAAGGGCATTTGGAGGAAACTAAGGAGTTGAGAAGGAAGGAGGGAGTTTAGTTAGGCTGGCGTCAGTGTTCGCTTTCGAACTGTAACAGGTGCACGGCTGATGTCACGTGTCAGTAACGGGACCGTGTGGGGCACGTGGGGACTCTGCTTCAGCGTCAGTTTTAGTAAGTTGGGTTTTTTTGTTTGTTTGTTTTTAAATCTTAAAAAACGGGTTCCACTCTTAAAGACCATGAGATAGGAGGGTCGCTGAGAGGCGCTGAGAGGCTGGCGAGAGGCCCAGAGGCGTTGGGGTGTTTGCTGATGGTGTCTGAAAGCGCCGCACCTTGAAGAGACCTCCCTCCCGGTAGCTGGTACTTGGCAAGACTCAGAGAAGGGGGCTCGTGTGCCGAGTTCTGACGATGCTCTGAAGATGGGTTGGGTGGGCTTTCTGTTTGCTCCCCCGTTTAATGGAGGCCACAGCCCAGGGAGGGGGGCTGGGACCCCACAGGCCGGGCTCGGGTTCCCCTTTGCTCTCGCTCCACGAGGGGCTCTGACCTCCTGCCTGTGGTCCCGCAGGGGGACTACGACCAGAGCAGAGCCAAGGTGCTGCACCTGAGCCTGAACCCAGCCGGCGCGGCGAGGCAGCGGCTCCACGAGGACCGGCAGCGGCTGCGTGAGGAGTGCGCGCGGCTGCGGGAGCTGGTCCACGCCCTGGAGGCCGGCGGCGCCGTCCCCCCCGACCTGGAGGCCGCCGCGGGGCTGCCCTCGTCCGGGGCGGTGGCAGGTAGGCCCCCGTCCGTCCGTCCGTCTGTCCGTCTGTCCAGCCCGTGCAGGCAGCTAGGCTGTGGGCATCCCCGGGGCTGTGCGGGAGGCTTGGTGGTGCCGGCCTGCAGAGCGGCAGGAGGTGACACAGGCGCGATGAGGACCCGATGGCTGGAGCCCTGCCGACCCCTGAAACAAGTTAGTATCGTTTAGCAGTTTCTACGCATGTGAGTAAACCCAGTACTCCGTGGAAGCGGGGGCCATCTTTCACCATCTGAGTACATTTCAGGGACCCAGCGAGCCCTCCGCAGGGGTCTGTGAGGAACCCAGGAAGCTGCCTTTTCTGTCACGCGGGTCTCGCCTGCTCTGCAGTTCTAACCCAGGGCCACAGCCTCTGACCTCGCAGCTCGTCTCTCCAGGGCAGTGCAGTGACCGCTGAGCCTGTCCCCGGCACGCCGCGGTCACCAGGTCCCGCCCTAGTGCAGAGAGAGGTGGGTCCATCAGTGCCAAGGAGGGAGGGGACCCTCTGGAGGCTCCATTTTCCCAGGGGTCACCCAGTCCGGCCCCACGGGGAGGCTGTGCTGTCGGAGGGTGCCCAGCACTGCTGCCCACGGGTGGCTGGGAGGAGGGCTCTGCTCGCTGCCCCCTCAGTGGCGTCCGCAGACGTCTGCGTCGAGAGCGCCAGGCTGCTGTTTTCTTGCCATTCGCCACGTGCATTTCTGAGTGGCTTTTCCGCCGGGAAGCCCTTCCCCACTTCCCCTTCCCATGTTTGTCATCTCTTCCCGCGTGCCCACTGCGGCTGGAGTTGGGAAGTGGGTGCAGCCGTCCTCTTGTCTGGAGCAGGGGTCTGTGCGTCGCCCGTTGCCAGGCTCGTAGGTGTAGCCCCCCTCCGGCCCATCTGCTTCCACCGTCTACCTTGCGTGGAACCAGCCTTTCTCGAAGTGCCTGAGGTCAGCGGTCCCCGCCCCGTGAGACCGTGGAGGTGGGCGGCCGCCCTCGGCACCTGGGGCACAGGGGCTCTACGAGGCCAAGCGCTCGGTCAGCCAGGCCTGAGCTTGGGCCCCAGCTGTGCGTTCCCTACACCACCCGCGCCGAGGCTGCAGGGTCTCGAGGGCCAGGCTGAGCCCGGCCGTCCTGCGGGAGCCACGCTCCGTCCCTGCTCCCTGGTGCTGTTCCGTCCTTCTCCGTCTTGTCCCCCTTCCCATGGCATCCTGAGCGCGTTGTGGTCCCAGGACCCTCGGCCCAGTGTCCTCTGTGAGATGGGGGGTCCGTGCACCATCTTGGCTTCAGCTGTGACCCCACGGTGCGGAATCAGTGCGGTTTGCCATCTTCCACCTGAACTCTGCGCCTCCTGGTTTTACAGGATTGCAGCTGCCCTTCAGTTGCTCTCCCGAGGTCGCGTGCTGGGCTCATGGACGGTGAGCACACACGTGTCGTGTGAAGCGCACGCCCTCCTGCGGACACGCACGCGCATGCCCGTTCACACCTTGTGCCGGCCTCTCCCATCTTGTCTTCAGAGGGGGCGGTGGCCTCTGTGCAGGGCTGGCTCTTGGATCAGAGCATCCAGTCATGACCACGACGAGAAACGGGCAGAGGCGTGCCCAGGACAGAGCTCTCTCCCGCCCGCAGGTCGGAGCAGAGACGGTTACTGCCGCAGCGCGAGGCCCCCAGGGCTCAGGACCCCCGCGTGCCGCCCCTCGGGGTGCTGCTTTGCTCGCCTGGCCTTTCAGCTGGCGCTCCTACACAAACTCCTCACTTTGTACTTTTCATCGGCAGCAGCCAGACGGAGAGGGTCCTGGCATCCCGGCCTGGAAAGCACAGGCCTTCTGTTCCTGGGGCAGAAACAGAGCCCCCCATGCCGCTCGGACTGGCGGTGTCGGCTGCCCAGGTGCCCCCGTGGCCGTTCTGCGGCCAAACCCCGGCTCAGCCGCAAAGACTGCCGTGGGGGTGGGGGTCGGGGCAGGTGGCCAGCGTCCCGCCCTCCCCGGTGAAGGCCAGGAGAGGCCTCTTGCAGGGTCCTCAGCAAGTGGGCGGCCGCATTACTGTTTCTCCCCGTGTTCCTCCCAGCCGCGGCTCCAGCGCCTCTTCTCGAGCGGCCTGTGTGTCCTTGACAAATTCACAAGCTGAAGATGCAGGCGCGGGCACCTCGAGGTGGCTCTTTGCGCTCTGGAAGGACTCGTGCCGTCTAATGCGACAGATCATTTGCCCAGTGAGGTCTGTCACTCCTTCCGACCAGCGGCTCTGTGCTCAGCTGTGGGGACACAGCTGCTTGGAGCCTCCCAAGGGCGCCGTGACACGTGCCCACAGACGCTGTGGGCTTCCAGGCAGAGACGGCCCGTCGGACCGTCCTCCTCGAGGCCCCACAGCAAGAGGGACAGCGGCAAACCTTTGGGATCCGGACAGTCGGTGGGCGGGTGGTCCAATGGTGAGCAAGCTCAGGAAGCCGCGGTCGAGGCAGGAACCACGCTGACTGACGCCACAAACCTCCCCAGAGGCCTAGGGCAGCAGGGGGCGCTGGGGGAGGGGCGTGACCGGCAAGCTTGCTTGGGGGTGTGGTCAAGGGGCAGGAAGGGTTCCCAGACCTTCACCCAACTCTGCGTGGTGGGCCGTGGCCTCTCTCCCAGCAGAAGTGAGAAATGCAAGTCGGCACAGCGGTTTCTTCTCCTGGAGCAGCCGTTCCCAAGGGGTGGTTCCCAGGCGGGCAGCAGGCGCCCCAGGAACATGTGGGCCATGCAGGTCCTCGGGCGCCGTCTCAGGCCTGCGGGGTTCCGGGGCAGCCCACGTCCTCCCGCATGTCTGTGAGCTGCGGCTCCAGAGACGCTGTGGACAGGGCCCATCCAGGACGAGAGCCGGCAGTGGAGCCGAGGGATGAGGCTGGTGGATGCCCGGACGCCCTCGCCCTCCCCTTTCGCCCCGTGGAGCCTAACCAGCTCCGGAGGAGACCCGAAAGCACTGACCCCGGAGGCAGCCGGCCGGACCCTGGGCTGAGCTGACAGGCCAGGAGGACCCACCGCTGGCTGTGACCAGGGAGCCAGAGCAACAAGTAGAAAAACGCACCTGGAGGGCGCAGGCGGCCAGAGTGCAGGGAACCTCCAAAACACTGCGTCCTCAGAGAGACAAGGACGGACTTCCAACAGCAAAGCACAAGCAAGAGACTGCAGATTTTTCAAAATGAAAAACAACAAACTTCTGGAAGTTAGAAATATCCAAGAGTTAAATGAAAATCTAAACAGCAGATTTATGAGATAAAATTTAGAAGGTTTATCTGAAAAGCAGAAGAACAAGGCGACGGGCTGGGAAGCAGGAGATAAAGCTGAGGAAACGCGGGGAGCCGCCCGGCCCGCGAGGTCCGCCGAGTCGCAGGGCTGCAGGAGAGGCGGGGTCGCAGGTCACACCGGCACCGTGTGGGTGGATGAAAGGGCCCCCCCAGGGGAAAAGCGGGTCACTTGTCAAAGGCCAGGCATCAGAAGAGCTTCCTTCTTAGCAGCAGCCCTGGTGCTGGAAAGCCGTGGGCACTGCTCCAGGTTCCCAGAAGAGCCCGGCGGCAGCCCCGGCCCACACCCGTGCTCCAGCAAACCCGGAAAAGCTCACCATGCGCCCCATCTCAGGAGGCTGTCAGAGGATGTGCCCAGCAGAGGAGACGAAGCGCAGAGAGCCCGAGACGCCAGCCTGGGACACGTGTGGGGGAGGAGCAAGCCCTGGCTGGAGCGGGTCAGAGGCTCTGGGCCTCTTTCAGGCCAGGGGGTCGTCAGGACGTAACTGGCCCGTGTCTCAGGGGGCATTGTGGCCCAGGCCTTGCCATGCCGCGTGCCCCGTGCCCCTGGGCCCGCTGCCCTGGCTGCACGGAGCCGCCGCCCTGCCCGGGGCACCCATCTCTCGTCTCCTGTTTACATCTGCTGCCACCGCAGGGTTAGGAAGCTCCCACGTGGGTCAGCAAAGAGGTGCGGCTGCGTTAGCGATGGGTGCACAGAAAAGTCAGCGAACGGAAGACAGGACGGCGTCAGCTCCAGGGAAGACAGGATGCTGTGCAGGAAAAGCGAGGAATCCTCGTCTGCCACAGCCCAGCTCCAGCAGCACCTACTGTCCTAACAGTCCTGGGGCCTGGGAGGAGGAGGACAGGAGGAGGGGCACGTGCGAGCCGGCAGGGGGTCAGCCACTTAACACCAAGGTAATCGGAGTCGGAGTCGTTGGCCGGAGGAGGAGAGGACCTGCTGGGCGTGACTGGGCTCTAAACCACGCACGTGGGAATAAAAATAAAGCGTAAAGCTTAAGACAAAGCCCAGGGCAGTCTTGCGACGGCCTGGCGAGTGCCAGGTCCACAGAGGCTTGGGCCGGTCCTGTGACGGAGACGGGGCAGCAGAGGCTGAGAACGGCAGCCTGAGCCTCGTTTAGGAGCTGCGTGGACCCAGTGGGGCCGGGGCGGCAGAGTGGGGGGTGCCCTGTGCTGACACGTCCTGGGCTGGACCCAGCGGGCTGGCGGCCCACCAGAGTGTGGGCGGGAAAGGAGGAGTCATTCGGTCACTCCACTTCCCTCCTCATGGGACCAAGAGGAGGGTGGCCAGGTCAGCTCTCGGGATCCTCGGGGGAGCGTCCCCGCTGAAGCCACGTGGGCAAGGGAGCCCCGCCACCGTGTTCGTAGCCTGCAGTCACCCACGGCCTCGCTCCGGGGGTGTCCAGCTCTTGCAGACACCCTGTGGTCCTCCGTCCGCGCTCTCAGGCCAGCCGCACGCTCCTTCTGTTGGCCAGTGGAGCAGCTGAGGCTCAGGGCGCTGGCCACTTCTCACAGCCCAGGGTCAGCCCCGCCCCGGGGAGCCATGCGAGCGGCCAGGTGCCTCGCTGCTGGCTCTTACGCGCCCGGGAGGCAGATGCCGGTGGCGCTGCCACAGCCGGATGGGTGGCTGGCCGGCCTGGGGACTGCGCACAGTGGTCAGGTACCGGCCTCCGTGGAGGCGAGGCCGCGTGTGTCTGTTTCTGCCTTGCCAGGCGGAGGCACAGTTTGGCAAACTCCCTCCCCGGGCCCCCCGCATCTGCCTCGGTACCCAGGGCTGCAGCAGCGGGGCCAGGCTGCCGGGCTCTGAGCTGTAACCTGCCTCCAACCGTAGAAAGAAGTCTCAGCACGTGGAGGCCCCTGACCTCCAAAGACGCGTCCTGGAGAGTCGGGCACCAGCAAAGGCCCCGCCCCACATACACCGCCCGCTTTTCCCTGTGGGCCTCACGGGCCAGCCTGCCCCACCCCTGGACGGGTCCTGTCTGCCGTGCACACAGCGTGGCCTTCGAGCTGGGCCTGCAGAAGGCCCCCGGGGGTCGTGTGGGTGGCCGGGACGGAGCCGGACCAACAGCACAGGGTGCCCCCGTCTCCTGAGGACTTCCGGGCTCGCCGTCAACACACCAGGAGCCGCTCCGGGCGCTGGGGGTGGAGGTGCCCAGCCTCAGGTACTGCGTTCCGACACGCAGGGGATGCTTGTCTCCGGGCGTTCCTGGACCTTTGACAAAGGAGTCGCTGAAGAACCCCTACCAAGGCCGCGCCCTCGGCTGGCAGGAGCCTGAAACCTCAGCCCCCAGCACTGGCTGTGCTCCTTGCATGACCCCACACCTTACCCAGCCTGGGCCGGAGAGATTGTTCATTGCGGTTTAATTAGGTAAAGAATTAACGTTAAAATAATCTAATCTTGGGCTTCCCTGGTGGCGCAGTGGTTGAGAGTCCGCCTGCCGATGCAGGGGACACGGGTTCGTGCCCCGGTCCGGGAGGATCCCACATGCCGTGGAGCGGCTGGGCCCGTGGGCTATGACCGCTGGGCCTGCGCGTCTGGAGCCTGTGCTCCGCAGCGGGAGAGGCCACAACAGTGAGAGGCCCGCGTACCGCAAAAAAAAAAAAAAAAAAAAAATCTTGTCAGAGCGACACACGGAAGGCGTTCAAAATTGTCTCTGTCTGACTGTGCAGTGCAGCTGATCCCGAGAGGTCCCTGGAGGAGGGACGCCGAGGGCCCTCCCTGGAGCCCGTCCGTTCTGCCCAGGGGGGAGGGCGCCCCTGCAGCAGCTGCGCTGCCTGGGCTTCATCTTGGTTCTGCTGCTCTCTCCAGACGGGGGCTCACCCCCTTCCCGCTTCAGCCGGCGCGCGGGCCAGCTGGGCTCTCCAGATGTGGGGCGTGGTGGGCGGGCTTCTCTGAGTCGCTGCTGTCCCCCGGGCCTCCGTGAGTGCAGGTGTGATGGCAGCTGGGGAGATAGCGCGGACTCGCTGAGGCTCCGGAAGCCGTAGCACCTGCTTCCCGAGCCGGCAGCCACGCAGGGGCCAGCTGGACGTCAGCAAGGGAAAAGCCACGGGAACGAGGCGGCCTCAGGGCAGGCCCTGGGTGTGGGGATTGTGTTTGCAGGGAGGCACAGGGGGCAGGGGGGCACCTGGCGGGAGCAGGCCGTACTGGATTGACACTCGCTCGGGAACGCGTCACGGGGAGCAAGGAGGCCCAGACAGCTGCGGGTCACTGGTGAGGGCGCTGAGGCTCCACGTGGCTCGGCGCCCGACACGAGGTGATGGACTCGGGGTTTGCTGTGGCCCCCGGTCTGGCTGCCCGAGGCTTAGAGGTGGCTGTAACGTAGAGCCGAGAGCTGTGCTCGGCTCAGGTGCTGGCCGCTGGCCACTTCGAGCCTTTGGGGAGCAGCTGAGAGCCCCCAGCCCGCAGCGAGAGGAGTCCTGCCCTGTGCTTTTCCCAGCTCGTCATCCTCTGCTGGAGGGACCACCGCTGAACAGGCGGGAAGACCGGGAAAGTAGGAGGCAGAGGCGAGAATCGGGAATTGCGCCCCGGCCCGTTCCCGGGTGGGTTACCGGGAGCAGCAGGCGTGCCTGGGTCTCAGGCTTCCTCCCTTCCCTGCCCGCCCCAGCAGAACAGCGTTGCCGTCCGCACCCGTCACCTCCCGGCCTTGCAGCAGGTGGCGGGGAGGCCTGCTGGGGTCCTTGGGGCACCGTTGTCTGGCCAGCCCGAGCCGCATGCGCCAGGTGGATCTTAAAAGCACCGCAGAGGCTTCACACCGAGCTGATGTCGGAACCTGAGCCCACAAGAGCGTGGGTCGGATGCAGCCATACACCATTAGCAAACCTGAAAACCAAAGACAGGAAGTAACTGTGCGTGTTCCTGTGAGCGCTAGTGCGTTTCTTCAGGGCGGGCACTGGGGCAGGATTGCCGGGTCACGTGGTCAGTGGGCCACTGGCTTCGCGGCTGGCCGTGCGCCCCCGCCCCCACCGGGGTGGGGCTCTGCGGCGGCACCAGCCCGGGGCCCTTTGTCATCCTGAGGTGTGTGCAGTGGAGTCCACCCCGTTGTAACTGGCATTTCCCTGATGGGTGAGATGTGGAGCATCTTCTGTCGCGTGTTAGCCACTCCTGTATCCCCCTGGGTGGGTGGAGTCTCTCTTCAAGTTTTTGCCCATTTTTTGTTGGATTGTTGTCTTTGGCTCGAGTTTGGGGAGTTTCATTTCCTAACAGTGTCTTTCTCAGAGCAAACGTTTTTTAAATTATTTATTTTTGGCTGCGTTGGGTCTTCGCTGCTGCACGCGGGCCTTCTCTAGTTGTGGCAAGCGGGGGCTTCTCTTGTTGCGGAGCACGGGCTCTAGGTGATCAGTTTATCTTTTATAGGAGTCAGATCTAAGAACTTTGCCAAACCCAGGTCAAGACCCTTTTTTTAATGTTTTCTGCACTAAGTCTTTTAGTTTTGCATTGAAATCTGTGATCCATTTTGTTAATTTTTGCATATGATGTGAGATTTAGATTATGGTACTTTTTTTTTTTTTCCTTTTTCCGCTGCGTTGGGTCTTTGTTGCTGCACACAGGCTACTCTTCGTTGTGGTGTGCAGGCTTCTCGTTGCTGTGGCTTCTCTTGTTGTGGAGCATGGGCTCTAGGCACAAGGGCTTCAGTAGTTGTGGCCCAATGGCTCAGTAGTTGTGGCTCACGGGCTCTAGAGCGCAGGTTCAGTAGTTGTGGCGTACGGGCTTAGTTACTGCGCGGCATGTGGCATCTTCCCAGACCGGGGATCAAACCTGTGTCCCCTGCCTTGGCAGGCAGATTCGTAACCACTGCGCCACCAGGGAAGTCCCTCGAATTTTTTTTTAATTTAAGATTTGTTTGGTGGCCAAGACTTGTGAACCACCAGATGTCCCATGTGGACCTGGTAAGGATGTGTATTCTGTCTTTTGATAAGTACGTTTAGACAGTTTACATTTAACATAATTTCTGCATACGTTTGGATTTAGGCCTACCATTTTACGATTAGTTCTGTTTGCCTTCTCTGTATTTTATTCCCATTTCCTCATTTCTACCTATTTTAAGATTATTTGAATATTTTTTAGTATTACATTTTGATTTATCTTAGTTTTTTAATTATGTTTCTAGATGCTTTTTGTTTGTTTGTTTGTTTTTGTAGTACGCGGGCCTCTCACTGTTGTGGCCTCTCCCACTGTGGAGCACAGGCTCCGGTCATGCAGGCTCAGCAGCCATGGCTCACGGGCCCAGCCACTCCGCGGCATGTGGGATCCTCCCAGACGGGGGCACGAGCCCTGCATCGGCAGGCGGACCCCCAACCACTGTGCCACCAGGGGAGCCCTAGAGACCTTTGGAAGTGACTTCTCTAGGGGTTACAATGCGCGTGCCTGACTTTCCGCAGTGCACTTGTAATTAATATTTTACCACTTGCGGATGATAAGATCCTGGAATGTCGGGGTCTTATCACAACACAGGTCTCCCACGCCCCCTCCCCCTTGTAGTAAAGCTCATTTGTATGTACCCACTGTAAAATGTTATAATTATTGCTTTTAATTGTCATTCATATTTTAAAGAACACATGCGGAAAGAAACAGTTCATGATTTTTATCTAGACATTCAGAATTGCTGTCGCTCTTTCTTCATTCCTGAAATAACAGGTTTTCCTCTGGTATCATTTCCTTTTGCTGGAAGAGCTTCCCTGGCATTTCTTTTAGGGCAAGTGTTCTGGAAACATGCTCTCGTGGTTCCCCTTTGTCGGACAGCGTCATCATCTTGCCCTTCCTCCTGGAGGGTATCCGCTGTGTGTGGAGCTCTGGGTCAGCGGTTTTCCCTTTTCTCTGCCTCTGGCCTCCGTGGTTTTTGATGAGAATCTGTAATCGTTCAGATCACTTCCTTTCTGTGTGAAGAAGAGAGCTTGACGGAAGCATGCATCAGGTCGGACGGTAGGTGCGGGTGATGGTGACACACGGGCCCCCAGCTGGGGGTCAGCGTGTGGTGTGACGGACGCGACAGACGTCACGGGTTGGGGGTGGACAGGATTCTGCAGCCCAGTGTCGGGCAGTGCCGCTTCCGGGGAGACCGAGGACGTCTCGTAGCCGCTCTCCCCACCCTGCCCCAGGCGCCTGAGGGTCCCAGCGTCTCTGTCACCTGGGGTTGGTCCCCGTTGGCTGGGTTCTTCCCAGCAGGTCAACTTTCTCCTGGTTTTTCATATGCTGCTTGGTTTTGAATTGTGTCCTGGACATTTTGAACATTTTCAGGTCTTTGTGAAGTTCTGGAGAACATACATCCTGTGGGTCTGGGTTTCAGCAGGCATCTGCCAGGTGGGCCAGTCAGCAGCTCCCGCCACCTTCCAAGGGCTGTGCTTCCACTGTCAGTTCAGTTTCAGAGCCGTTGCTGTGCTCCTCTCAGCCGTTGGGTCCTGGGCAGTGGTCTGGCCCACGGTCCAGGCCTCACGGCCCTTCAGGGTCAGACCCCCACACGCCCAGCTCAGAGGTGCCTTTTGGGGTCCGCGTGGCACAGTGGAACGTGGAATTCCCTCTCCCTCAGCTCCAACGTTCCCCGGTTCCCTAGGGCCCCCTTCACAGGCCCCTGGCCAGACGTTCAGGCCTTCACGTCCCTGCCCCGCCAGGCCCTTCCCACGGCTGCCGCAGTGTCCACGGCCACTGCCAGCGGGGGACAGAGAGGAGGGCAGTGGGGACTCCCCCCTCTCCTGGGGCCACAGCCCTGCACATAGAGAGAGGGTCCTCCCTCGGGGGTCTTGGCACCTGTCCGGCCACAGCTGCGCCTCCGCAAGATGGCCTGGTGCCGGGACAGGACGGGATGAGCACAGCCGGGAGAGCAGCCTCCTCCCGCTTCCTTCTCGGGCCAGAAAGCAGGGCTTCTCCCCACTCTCTCTGCATCCAGACCGAGTGGACCAGGGTCCAAACAACGACCGCCACCACCTCAGGACACTCAAAACTATAAAACTCACCCAGTATGCAGTAGATAGTCTGAATAGTCCTGTAACTATTGAGCAAATCGAATCCATAATCACAAAGCTTTCAAAAAACCAGCCTTCACTGGTGAACTCTACCTAAAGTTAAAAAAGAATTAACACCAGTTTATACAGTCTCTTCCCGAAAATTGAATAGAGAGCACTTTTCAGCTCCTTTTATGAAGCCAGTATTACTCTAATTTCAAAATCAATGACAAGACAAAGAACAAAACCTACAGGGATTTATTTGTTCCAGGAATGCAGGGCTGATTCAGCCTTCAAATGTCAGTTGATATAATCCACCAGATCAGCAGGATCAGATCACTTGGTGGAGTGAAAGCATTTGACAAAATTCAGTACTGATAAAAACCCAGCAAACTAGGAAAAGAGGGGAAGTTCCTCAACCAGATGCAGCTCGTCCACAAACCCTCCATCTGACATCACACTTACGGTCAGAGTCAGAGCTTTTCTCCTAAGGTCGGAAATAAGGCAGAGATGTCCACTCTCACCACCCTGGTCAGATGTACTGCAAGTCCCAGGCAGAGCAGTGAGGAAAGGAAGGGCCTGCAAAACTTTTCCTCTCTGCAGATGACATGTTCGTCTACATAGAAAATCCCAAGAAGTTAACAAAACAAAACAAAACTAGCGAAGTGAGTTCAGCATTGATTTTTGTGTATTGATCTTGTATCCTGCAACCTTGCTGAATTCACTTCATATATGATACGTGTGTGTATAATATGTATATGATATATACTAGCAGTGAACACGTGGAAGCTGAAATCTAAGACATCATACCATTCCTGTTCACTCTCCCCAAAACGAAATTCCTAGGTATAATTCTAACAAAACACGTAAAAGAGCTATAGACTGAAAACGACAGAGCATTGATTAAGAAGTCAAAGGATTTCTAAATAAATGGAGAGACACACCACGTTCACGGGTGAGGGATGCACCATCAGGAAGCTGTCCTTCTGCCCAACCTGGTCAGCACTGCGGTTAATACAGGAAAGTCGGCTCTGGGTCGGCCGTGCTTGGGATTCTGCTGCTTCTTCAGTCTGCCTGTACTTCTGTGTCTCTGGGTCAGCGATCGGCTGTCCCCTGCTTCCCTCCAGGTGGATCAGTGCCTTTGTGAAAGGCCGGGTGGATTTCCTTTTTTCATCCTTCCCAGACCTGGAGCCTGTGGCTCTGTGGCAGGATCACTCGTAGTCACCAGAAGCTGTAAAGCGCGCGGATGTGCTTTAACCGGTGAACAGGTCACCCGCCTGGTGCAGCCGCCCGCCCCGCTGCTCAGCACTGAAGTAGCCAGCGACCAACGTGCTGGTCTCCGTAAACGGTCTGCGAGAAGCCCCGAGGTCCCATGGTGCGGGGCTCTGCGGGCAGACTGCTGGACGGGGAAGGGAGAAAGTCAGAGACAGACCGCTGGGCCGGGGTGCGGGGCTGGGGGGGGCCAGCGGCAGAGAAATGCTGGGGGGGCTGGGCTGTCACACACGTCGGCGCCTGGGTTAAACCTTGCAGAACGTCCACCCCAAGTGTCAGGGTTTTGCGTGTTTAACATCTTTTAGTATAAAGGGCACCTCACTTAATTACTAATAAGGAAAAAGGTTTTATTTCCTCTTTCCTGAAAGGTCTCGTCACGATCAGAGCTCCTTTACCTCCTTTTTTATGCAGTTTGCAGAGAAGCTTAACTTCTCTTTCTTCTTGGTGATGATTTTGTATAGAAACTTTTAACTTATTTTGGAATCTCATCTATTTATTCCGTTTAAGCTTAGAAAGTTCTTTAGTGATTTGATAAATAGTTCTATTTTCTTCTGTGATTTTTATTTTTGGCTCTGTTTTACATTTAAAGATCTAATCTACTTGGAACTTGTTTTGGTACGTGGTGTATGGTCAGGATTTGAATTGATTTTTTCCCCAGGTCAGTAAACAGTTGCCGTAGTGCCCTTTATCAGATAGTCGTTCCTTGCCCTGTAGGTTTGTAATGCGTCCCTATCTGTTTCCATGGTTTCTGTTTTTTTATTCCATTTTTCTGTTCCACATTTTTAGTAATTATAACTGAAATTAGGTTTGAGTATCTGGTGTAGAACATGGCATTCCCCTATTTTCCTCTCATTTAGATTTTCTTACCTGTTTGTTATTCTGAATGAATTTCAGAAGTGCTTTGTCAAGTTCAAGAAAAAGCTGTGAGGATTTGGTTGTTCTTGACGTTGCATTAAAGGTATAAATTACTTCGGTAGGCGAATTTTCAGCTCCGTCGCATTCTCTGTCTCTGGGTAGGTGAGGGGAGCGTCAGGCCTGTGGAACAAAGAGCGGCCTGAGGCAGGGCCCCCTTCTCGCCCGGGGTCGGGGTGCTCCAAGCCCCTCTGCTGGCGCCAGTCCCACTCCGGCCACCGGCCGCCGCTGGACTGGGTCTAGAAACACGGGATCCAGGCCTCCCTCCTCCACCAGGTGGGCCTGTGAGGCTCCCTGGTGCTCTGGGTCCCAAGCCCCTCCGCCCTCCTCCCGCTCTCAGGGTTCTCCCGTGGTCGCCTCTGCGTTGCTTCCCGTACACAGACAGCCGTGTGCGGCGGGGGGAGTGGGGAAAGAGCCTTCGCCATCTGCCTGGTGTAGACAGAACCCCTCACGTCTACCTTGAACAAGGTCCCCGTGACCCTGCCCTTCAGCCCGGGCTCAGAGCCCTGGGTCCCGATCTCCCCCGACTCCTGCATCCAAGATCGCTCTGCCCCAGCCCTGCTTCCCACCTGCCAGACGGCTCACGACCCCGTGTCCCCGTGGGGGGGTTGGCCACCTGTCAGCAGCAGGGGGGGCCTTGGTGCCAGGGTGAGGAAAGAGCAGTGCGGGGGCCGAGGGTGTGCGCCCCTCTGACTCTGGGCGCTGCTCTGCGGGGCTGTGGTCCAGCTGCATGCCCGCCTCACCCAGCGCCGGCCCTAAGGTGTTGACGGGCAGACAGACAGATAGATGGACACAATGTGAGGGAGGCTCCCAGCCCCTGGGGTATTGGAACCCTTAGCTTCATGAATTTCTTTTTGTTCATTTAAGTGAATTTTTAGTCCCAGAGGAAAGGGCCTCTTGAGCCGGTTGAGGGAGGAGCTGCTGTCCTGGCAGCGGTCCTGGCTTCGCAGGTCCCGGGTCTCGGCTGGTGAGAGGCAGAACCGGCCACACTCGCTCCCGGAACGCCCGCTGCAGGCCCCGCTGTGTGACCGGGGCCAGTGTCTGCCCCCGCTCAGCCCCCTCGGCTCTGAGCTGAGGCTGGTCACCCTTCCAGGCCGTCGTGACTGCATCCCCGGAGCACAGAGCCCACAGGGAGCAGTGAGGATGGTGACAGCTGCCATCCTCCAGCCCCATCGGCCCGGCCGCGCAGGAGCCTGTCTGTCAGGCAGAATCTCCTCTGTCTGGAGAGACAGGAATGGCCCGAGAGTCCTTGGCCCAGCAGCTGCCCCGACCCAGTCATAGAAGGCGGCTCAGGCTAAAGCGTCCACTTCAGAGACGGGACCTGAGCCCCACAGACCTTGGAAGCCGAGGATGGACGTCGCCAGGTGGCCCGGGCGGCAGAGGTCTTGGACCGCCTGGGCAGGGCACGTCCCTCCTCAGTGCCGCGGGCCCGCGAGCCAGAGGGGAGAGGGTCTGCACAGACTCCCCCGAGAGTGGCCAGGGGCGGGGCGCTGTCCTCACGGGCTGGGTCAGAGCGGGGGCGTGTCGGCCTGAGGGAGTGCCACCGCGGCTTCGAGTGCCTGGAGCTGCTGTGCGGTTGGCACCGTCCGCGACGTGTCTCCCGCAGAGCCCGAGACGCCCCAGGGCAGGTGGGGGGCCATGTTCTCCGCCGGTCCCGGGCCAGCCTCGAGGCCACGCCGATGTCCTCAGAGCCCCTGTAGCCCCGGAGAGGAAATGAGAGGGGAAGGTGAGCCGGGTCAGCCCGCTGGTGTGGGTGCGAGGCCGGGGCGCCAGGGCGAGCCCCCTCCTCGGCTGCTCCCAGACAGTGCGCTTTGTTGCAAACCGGTTGGCATTTTAATCACTGTGTCCCTGGCCATTCCCTCTTCACACTGTTTGTTTATTCTCTGGTGTCAGGTAATAAAGGGCAGCACCATCAATTAGGCGTTTAATTGGAGTTGTAAAGAAGCCGTGTAATTTAATCTCCGGGTTTGCAGGCAGTCAGCAGAGGAAGGGCGGGGGCGGGGCGGGGCGGGGCGGGCCCCACCCAGCCCTCCTCTCCACCGCTTCGGGGACAGAGACAGCGGCCGGGGCAAGGCCGCCCGCTCAGGAGACCGGCGGGTGGGAGCGTCCCCGGCAGAAGCGGCCCCACTGGGCCTCCATCTAGAGAAGAGCTGTGTCTGCAGCGTCGGTGGGGTCCCCATGCGTCCCTGTCGGGCTCCCAGCTCTCAGCGTGACACCCCCCGCTTGGTGTCCCGTGGCGTCGCAGAATTAGCGCGTTGGGAACTGAACTCCCCAAACTACAGTGAGATCCCGCACACACACCAGTCAGAACGGCCCAGATCCAGACCGTGGCAACAGCAAAGGCTGGCGAGGGTGTGGAGTGCCGGGGGCCCTCATCCGTGGCTGGTGGGGATGCACAACGGCACCGCCACTTTGGGCGCCCGCTTGGTGGTTTCTTACCAAACTACCATATGATCCAGCACTCACTCTCCTTAGCATTTACCCAAAGGAGTGGAAAACTTAGGTGTCCCCACGAGAACCTGGAAGCAACTGAGGTGGCCTTCAGCAGGTGACCAGCTAAATAAACTGCGGTCCATCCAGGCAATAGAATGTTATTCTCACTAAAAAGAAAGGAGCTGTCGAGTCATGAAGAAGATGGAGGAAACTTACACGCACGACACTAAGCGAAAGAAGCCAGTCTGGGATGATTGCAGATATGGGACGGTCTGGAGGGGGCAGAGCTGTGGGGGCAGGAGGGAGGTGAGTGGTGGCCCGGGGCTGGGGGAGGGGTGGGCAGGTGGAGCGCAGGGGAATCCTAGGGCAGTGCAGCTGTTCTGTGTGACGTGGTGGTGGTGAGTACATGTGTTACACGTCTGTCCAAACCCATAGGCGGTACAACACCCAGAGTGAGCAGGAATGTCAGCTGTGGACTGGGGTGATCGGTGCTGTCAGGGTAGGTTCATCCGCTGTAACAAATGCGCCCCTTCTGCTGGGATGCCTGTGTGTTGGTTTTGGGGGAATCTTTGTAGCTTCTGCTCAGTTTTGCTGTGAACCTAACGCTCCTCTAATAGTCTCTAAAAGAAAAAAGAAAAAGAAAGAAAACCTAAACTCCCAATCTTCACCTGTTTTACGTGTACGGTTATTTTTAGTAAATGTACCGCGTTGTGCAGCCGTCCCTGCAATCTAACTTTGGAACATTTCCGTCAGCCCAGAAGGACCCCTTTTCCCATTCGCAGTCGGTGTCTGCTCCCCCTGCAGCCGTGTCAACCGCTGACCCGCCTTCTGTCTGTGGGTGGGTCATTTCTGGACACGTCACAGAAAGGGGGTCCCGCAGCACACGGCGTCTGTGTCTGGCCCCACCGCCTGGTCCTCCCTGTCGCTTCATTCCTGCGTGTCATGGGCAGCGCTCCTCTGCATACGTGCGCCGTGCTGTGTGTCCCTAGTCAGCTGGTGCCCACGTTGGTGGTTCCCACTCCTGGGCTGCTGTGAACATTGGGATCCGAGTCTGTGTGTGGTCGTAGGTTGACTTTCCTCTTGGGTGGCGCGGAGTTGCTGGATTCTGTGGTAGATTTGGGTTTAACTCAAACTGTCGCGTGGTCTTCCGAGGTGGCTGTGCCGTTTTGCGTGCCCCACGTGCGTGTCCTGAGCGCTCTGTCCTCCCTAACGTCCGTTCCTCCCCGACTCTGATTAGAGCGTCGTCACGGGTGTGAAGTGGCGTCTCGGGGTGGCCGCGTTTCCCTAGAGACTGGTGGCGCCCCGCGCGTTTTCACGCGCTCAGCAGCCATCTGTGCGTCCTCCCTGGTGAAATGTCTGTGTGAACCTTTGGCCCATTTTCCAACTAGATTGTTTTCTTCTCATCATTTTCTTCATGCTGCCTTTCGATACGCACAGGTTTTTTATTTTGATGAAGCCTGATCTGTCCGTTTCTTCTTCTGTGCTTAGTGCTTTTTTTGCCCTGAGAGATCTTTGCTTCCCCCGAGGCTGTGATCGCCTGCCTTCTCCTAGAGGCTCTTACGTGAAGACCTACGGTCCCATCAGTGAGTTCGCGCACATGTTGTGAGGGGGCAGGGCTCGTCTTCCCACCCGGGTGTCCAGCGGTCGCTTTGAGAATCAGTCGCTGAGCTCAGCTTCGGTCTAGAGTCCCTGCCACGCGGCCCATCTGCTGCGTCTGTGCCAATACCTGCCGCCTTGACGCCGTGAGGCCCCCAACCTCACTGTTCTTTTTGGAGACTGTTTGCATCTCCAGGTACGGTTCTGGGTCGGGGGCCTCCCTTGCTTTTCTTGGACGGTCCAAGCACAGTCCCGCCTCAGGACCTTTGCACTCGCTGTTCCTCCCTGGCTCCCCTTGTGGGTGAGGTGCCCCTGGCTTGTTCGCATGGCTGCCCCTCTGCCGGCTTTCTTGTCCTCCATGGTGCTTACCGCCTTTGGAATACCGCCTGTCTTACTTCTTTACATTGTTTTTATCTGTGTCCCTGGTTGGAATGTAATTTCCATCAGGACTAGGTTTTTACCTATTTGTCCAGACTGTGTCCTCTGAGGCTAGAGTGCTGCCCAGTACACGGGACACCCTGGGGCGACTGGCCGAGCACTGCCGGGTACACGGTGCACCATGGGGTGACCGGCAGCTGTTCCTAAAGTTCTGGTGCCGGGGCTGCTGCCATCATTTGCTGCTGCTGCTGGCTGGGAAAGCACGGCCCCAGAGTCTCAGAGGTCTGGCCGTCCCGAGCCTCCCAGGTCAGCGCCCTACGGCCGCCATGACATGTCGCACACTGCGTGGCTTGAAGCAACACAGACGTGTCATCTGACGGTTCTGGGGTCTGAAGTCTCACTGGGCTAAAACCGACAGGGCTGTGGCCCTCCCAGAGGCTCTGGGGAGAGCCCGTTTCCTGCTGATTCTGGCCCGGGGGGATCTACAGGGGGGCTCCGAAAGCCCTGCCGGCCTTGGGGGTCCCCCGGCAGGGCCTCCCTCCCCCCTCACCTTGCTGTGCTGGATGTTTGCGGGTGCTGGTGAGGCCGGGGCTCTTCGTGGTCGGGGGTGGCCTCTGTAGAGGTGGGAACTGGGCAAAGGTGGAAGGAGAAGACGGGGGGGTGGGCGGGGTGGCTGCATTGGCGGCGTCTTCTGAATTCCGGTGGGGGAGCCACGGGCTGTCACAGGGTTAGTTGTCTGGCAAAGCCCCACGCCCTGCCCCAGGAGCGGAATTCACACAACCTGGCTTCTGGTCCTGGCTCCGCCTCCAAAAGCTGTGTGTCCTCAGGCAAGCCGCTTGATGTCTCTGAGCCTCGGCTTCCTCCTCGGGCAGAGGCTGACCCTGAGCCTGCACCGCCTGCTGCGCTGGGCAGTTGTGAATTATGAAATGGGGCCCTGTGTGCTGGGACACCAGGGCCGCTGTCAGGCCGGAGAGGGGCAGGAGGGCCCCCCTGTCCTTGATGGTGAAGTGTGAACCACCCCGGGGAACCTCCTGCGCCCTCCAGGCCGGGCGTGTGCGTCTGGCACGTTACTTCTTATGGGCAGAGCCCAGGCACTCTTCGTTGATTCACTCCCCATCCCGGACCCTGTCTTCCTGGGAGACGTTCCAGGCCTGGCTCTGCCGGGAAGCCTGCATCCTTGCCCCTCCGGATCCCTCGGGGCTGCCTGCCCTGTCCCCGCGCGCCCCGGCCTCCCCTCCTTCCAGAGCCCACAGCCGAGCAGCTCCCGAGGTCCTCTTCCTTTATCTCCTGCCATCTGAGGAAGTCATCCCGGTTCGGATCTGAGGCCTAGCTGCACACGTTAGCAGGTTTTAATAGACTGCCACATCTCCAAACGAGAGAAAGAGAAGATGTAAAACTCTTGTCTTGCCGAAAGCAGACAGATTGACTCGAAAATGACTCAGTCAATAAAAGATGAGCTCTGAAAAGGTTCCCTCTCTGAGAGGGAGCTCGCCTTTCAGGGAATTAGTTTTGTGTGAGCCCACTGTCAGGAATTAATAATACATGCGGCGCGCAGAGTGGAGAGAGCGCCAGAGCCTCCTGCAGACATGCGTCCCTGTGCTCTGTCCCCGCCCCGAGCCAGCAGGCCGGGGCCCCACGTAGGTTCCTGCTCACCAGAAACCTCCGCCTCTGCCCAGGTAGCCCCTGGCAGCCCCCCTGCAGGGGCACGTGGAAGTTGTCGGCCACGTGTTCAACAGCAGGGTTCTCCGGTTCCGTCTCGGGGTCTGTGATGCACCGTAGCTGTCGTGTGCCTCTCCTCTGGGTGGTTTCTGGCTCCGGCATGTGTGTGAACGTGTGTGGATGTGTGTGCGTGCGCACGTGTGCGTGTGTGAGTACACACGTGTGAGCGTATGAGCGCAGCTTCAGGTGGTTTGCCTTTGACGGCCTGAGCCTCAGTTTCCCCATCCGTGAAGTGGGGACGCACGTGGTGATAGTTTCATAGGGTCATCCCAAAGCCTAAGACCAGCAAGTGCGTGCGGAGTGAGTCACGTCCGCACTGGACGAGCGTCTCCCGTTCCTGCCGCCCAGGCAGCCGTAAGCCGTGCAGCCCAGGTCACCACCCTTGTCGGGGTGCTTCAGTCGGGAGAAATGGGTGGCCAGCACCCAAGCAGGTGCCTAAATAACGTCAGAGGGTAGACGGGGCTCCCCGGGGCCCTGCTGGTGGCCTGGGCAGGAGGCCAACCTTTGTGACCGAGGTGGTGCCCGGTGTTCAGGGCGGTTCCTCACAGCAGTGCTGGCGCTGCCCGGGGGCCGGGCACTGGCCTCCTCTGGGCCTTTCCCCACGTCTGTGCCCCACTCGGGGCTGTTCTGAGTCCAGGTGGGCACCAGGCGGTGACCTTGCCTCCAGGCCCAGCTGGTCCTCCACTCCCGAAAGAGCCAGCGAGGCAGGGGGAGGGGCTGTCCTCTGGGGCCTCAGCTGCTGTGTCTCAGCGGTGGGGGAGGGAGTCTTCTGAGAACGTGGTGTCACATCGGCGCCCGCCTGTCACCGCGGGACTCTCCCACCCCATAATCTGGTGGGCCATAATTGCTGGTGTCTTTTCAGATCGCTTCTGTGCAAGGTGACAAGCTGCTTGCGCGAGTGAGCAGTTAATCACAGAGATCTCCGTCTGAACGCCGGCACCGTGCTTTCCAGGGCGGCCGTCTGCCAGGAGGCCTGGCGGTGGGCACGCGCTGCTCATCTGCATGTAATTCCAGGGCTAGCGTCTCCTCTCTCGTGTGAAACGTGCAATTTCCGGCCCAGCGGGGAACACGGGCTCACGATGGAGAGCCTCTTCTGGGCCGTCTGGCTGCAGGCAGTTCAAACACAGCCGTCCCCTCTGGTGGCAGGAGGCTCTGGCCAGCGGATGTCAGGGTCCTGGGCCCCTGTCACTGAAGCTGGCTGCGGGGGACAATGGTGCCCCGCTGTGCCCTTTCTTGGAAAGGCCTCCTTGCTGAGCGCTGTGCGGGGAGGGGAGCCGGGGACCACGGAGCTGCCCGGCCGGCTGGCCCTGGGCCCCTCGGCGCCTGCCAACCACACAGGCTCCTCTCCTCCCCCCTCCTCTCCCGGAATATGGATCTGGGACGGGAGGCGGCGTCCAGGAGGATGGGCAGGAGGCTCGTGCCACGTCGGGCGGCAGCCCAGCTCTGCTGTGAAGGTGGCCCACCATCTCCTCCCTCTAGGTGGCCAGCCGGGCCAGGGCCCTCACCCAGTCACAGTCCCACAGTGCTGGCTCCCACGGTGGCTAATAAAATTGCATCAGTATTTGATGCCTAATTGTTAAGTACTTAAAAATGTAGAATTGAAATAGTTTAGAAGTTACCAGGCGTGGATAATTCGGCCCCGGCAGCGTGGCCCCGCTCTGGGCCTCAGCAGAACCAGCACTGGTTACTGCCCGCTGGGAGGCCGGGGCTGCCTCCCGAGGGGCCTGCCGGGGGGCCGGCTCCTCCCCAGGGAAGCGAGTGGCCAAGGGCGCCCGAGGCAGCACCAGTGGACGGGCCGCGTGGCTCGGCACAGCGCCTCTTTATCCAGGTCAGCCTGGGCTCCGTGAGAGGGGTCTGCGTCGCCCCGACACTGGTGGGGGTGCTCCCCTCCTGGGGCAGGGCCCCTCCCTGGCCTCTGTTTGCCTGCAGGGACTGACTCCCAAGCACCCCGCTGCTACGTGGGGACACGTTTTGCCCGCCCCCCCTCGCAGCCTTCTCCCACCCCAGCACCCCACGTCCAGCAGCTGTGGGGTCCCGCGCGGCCTCGCTGTCCAGCCCCTGGCTCGGCTCCGCCTGCGTGCCCGTGGTCGCCGCTCTTTCCCCCTCAGCGCCAGCGCCAGCAGCTTGAGGCCCAGCTCGGGACCTGGTCCCACACCCACCATCCTCCAGGGCCCAGAGCTCACCCAGGAACCTGGCCGCACCCCTGCCTTCTCAGTATTCCCACGGCCAGTCTCCAGTTGGGACCCAGCGTTGACCTCAGGAAGACCCGAGGCCCATGGGCCCAGAGTCACCAGCTGGCTCACCTTTGGCGAGGTTGTTGATGTGCTGTTGGCTGCCAGGGTCCCAGGAGAGCAGCAGGGCCGTGGCCTCGGCGCCAAGGTCCAGCAGAGGCAGCAGGAAGCACTGGTCCCAGGGGCGGGCCAGCCTCGGTGTCCCATTACGGCAGCAGTCACTCATCCAGCTTCCTCGTGGACGTGCTGAGGAAACGGGGGCCGCGGAGAACGGGCTTGGTGAGCGTCCGGGAGATGGGCTGCCATCACTCCCACCGCGGCTGCCCCTGCCTGCCGTGCACCGAAGACCCCTTCAGGCTGCGGAGACGGGGTGTGCGTGAACACAGGAGCCAGGGTGCCCGGAGAGCGGAGGGCGGGGGGTCAGAGGCACCCCGACCGCCTTCATGGCCTGGAGCAGAGCCGGGAGCTGGTGGTCCTGGCTCTTGGACGAGCGGACAGCACGCCCCCCGCCAGGCTCCCTGGCCCGCCCCACAGCCTTCCCGCCGGCCGGTCCCAGAGTCCTTCCTCTTGTCCTCAGGCTGGTGTCCTGGGGGCGGACCCGCGTGCGCCACGTTGAGAAGCAGCCGCCGGCTCGGCCTGGGCTCAGGGCTGCTCTTCCTAACGGGGATGCGTTCGTCCTTTTATCGTTTCCTTTAAAAGAACCTGAAAATCTCAGCATTGCCTAAGTGTTTTTTATTCACTTTTCAGAAAGATAAACGACTCTGTCCCGAGTCCCCAGAAGACAACTTCAGAAGCTCCTGTAGCCCCTGATTTCCAGCCTCCTACCAGCGTCACTGCAAGAGCCCAGCCTCGACGGGCAGCGCGCAGGGCCTGGTCCTCAGCCCGCACAAGGCTCAGTTCCCTGTGCCCGTGGCCTGGGCAGGTCCAGCTCCCCCGCTGTGGCATCTGCCCACCACTGGGGGTCCGTTTATGGACGCACCCGGGGAGCCCGGGGGTCCAGTCTCAGCAGCAGCCACTCGGTGACGGTGGGGCCCCCAGGCTGCCTTGGGCTTTCGTCACTCATCGCAGGGACGAAAGCCCTTTTGGAGCCCCTGTGGTCACCACGTGGCTTTGTCGTGACCGTGGTCAGCCGCGGCGAGAACAGGCGTGGGCGGGAGGGGCGGAGGGAGGACACCTGCCTTCCGCCTCGCTGCTGACCTGGGTCGCGAGGAAGCTGACACTGCGGTGGCCTTCCCTCCCTGGCCACCGAGGGGCTGGGAAGGTCCTTTTCATGGTAGTAAAAAGCCAGGTGCTGACTGTGGACTTGGAGTGGGGCAGACGCGGCCCCGCCTGCTCCCCCAGGCCTCGTACCCTGTGTCTGAACGCTGTGTGCACGTGACTCTCGGGTCCTCAGGTGGGCGAGGCGCTAGCTCTCCTGTGCACGTGAGCGTGCACGGCCATACACGTGGACGCGCACACACGCGTGTCCCTGCCTCACTGCACCCTGTGTGGCTGTCTCGCCTTTGGTTAGATCACTGTTCAGCACTTGGGATTCTCTGACCTCGTATGTGTTTCTTACGGCTGGAACGGGTGGCGTCTCGTTCCATGGGCCACATCTCCCATCCGGGGCAGGTGTCGTTTTGTCGTTCTGTCCACGACTTGCTGTCCACCTCATTCTCTCGGTCCTGGTTCTCCCCTTGACGTGTCTGATGCCTCTGGAACCCCCGGCCGAGCCACTCGCTTCCTGGTGCTCAGAACACAGCGGGCCGCCCATCAGCTGTAGGCTTGCGTTCTCGTCCTGGGTTAGGGCTCGTTGGCGTGCTCTGAGCCATCGTCACGCTCTGTCTCTTGAGCCCGGGGAGACGCGGCCTTGGCCTCTGGAGGCTCTTGTGTGGTTTCCTTGATGTTTTCTCTGTCCCGCCTTCTGTAATCTCTTCATGTAAGACCCCTATTAGTTGGATGTTGGAGCTCCCAGAATCTCGTTTCTTCTCTTCTTCGCTGTCTTCCACCTCTGTTTCTGTGTTTGTCTCTGGGAGGCGTCTTCTGCTCTGTCTCTGAGCCCCTCCGCGGACGCCCGCGTGATCCCGACCCCAGCGTGGGGCGGCTCTTCTCTCTTCCGACCAGGTTCCTAATGTTCTGTTTGTCCAGGCTCTTTGATTGTTTACATTAGGAGCTTCCCGCTGCGTCTGGTGACCCCTGGTCTGTTTCTGTGGAGGACGCAGACCACTCTCAGGGGCTCATCCGCGGGACACAGAGGTGCGGCTCCAACCCCCTTCCCAGAAGGGCCGCCGCCCAGCTGCGGGGCGGGCGGGGGTGCTCGGCAGGGAGCTCAGCCGCCAGACCTCCCTATTCCTGCACCCCCGCCAGGCGCAGAGAGATACCCGGCGAGGTCACTCCCTCTGGGCCAGCCCAGCCGTGACGACTGAGGGCAGGGCGGGGGTGTGGGTCAGTGGGGTGTAGGAGGGCGGCCACAGGTGGCTCCGGGCAGTGTCTTGCAGGTTGGCTTCTCAGGAAGCGAGCGTCTGAAAAGGACCTGTGTGCGTGGGGTTGGACTCGGGTCTCCTCCCTGCCGGGGGTTGGGGGGACCTGCCCTGGGGCAGGAGGAGCCGGGGGTGACCCCTCGCACAGACCCTCAGACCCCCGGTTCCTCGGCCGCTCCCACTGCTGTGCTACGGCGCCCCCCAGGGCCACTGACCCGTCTGCCTGCGTCCCCGTCCGCTTCTCATCCTTGGAACGCGTGTCCCCCCTTGTGCACCGCTGGCCCCCCTCCCTCTCACGGTCTTTGCAGGAGGGAGAGGAGGAGGGACACGTGCTCGTGGATAAACACGTGCGTGTCGGGGGCAGGGGCTTGCTCGTGCTTAAACTCCCTCAGGGTCGTCTTCTGGGGTGGGGTGGAGAGTTTGTGGAGAAGCGGCGCCTTCCACACCGCAGGCTCCTTGAGATGCCTGGGGACACGGTCATGGCCAGAGGACCTGGTCCTCCCTGCCGAGCTCGTAGCTGCGGGAGGAGGCGGACGTCGAGCCAAGCGTGTCTTAAAATGCTCTGCTGTGCTACGATGACCGCCAAGGTGGGGCCCACTGGGAACAAGGTGGGAGGCCACACCCCTCCAGGGGCGATGGATGGGGGTTAGGGCCCAGGTGGGAGAGGCCACCCAGGCGCCCGCCGAGGCCCTGAGGCGAGAGCAGGGCGGCGCCTTTGGGGTGCAGCAGCCAGTGCGGGTGGACGTGGAGGGGCAGAGGCCAGGGGCCACGGTGGGGCTGTTAGGCCACAGCTTCCCTTAGGAGCTCAGAGTCCTGTCCAGATGACTTGGGCCTCACGCAGGACAGGCTGGCCCTGGATCCTGGGCAGAGGGCGGAGTGTGAGCCCCGAGAACAGAGTGGCTGGCCTGGGCCGAGGCCCCTCAGAGCTCGGTGGCCGCGGCAGGAGGCCTCGGGCCTGGAGTCTGGCGACCCCGGGTTCCCATCCCAGCTCTACGCTCTCCCACGCCAGCTGCCTTCCCCACGGGGGGCTGGGCCTGCTGCAGCGGCGGGAGGGCGGGGGGCGGTACTTGCTGTACTGTCAGAAACCTCTGGACTCGGACGTGGGTCAGGCCAGCCCGCCAGCAGGGAGCCACGGCCTTGAGGGGTCCCAGAACGGAGGCGCTTGGAGCAGGCGGTGCTGCTGGAGGTCTGTCTGTCCACGGGGCACACGAGCAGGATGGGCTGGCCAGACTGGCGCAGGCCGCCCCGTGGGCACGGCTCAGGCCCCCCGGCAAGGGAGGACTCGGATGAGAGGACCGCTGGGCCTGCCCCTGAGAGCCTCGCCCACCTTTCAGAGCATCTCTGCGGCCGTCTTGTCTGCGTGTGCATCTCAGCCCCTCCCGGGACAAAGCGGGTGTGGTGGGCAGTGCTGGCTGTTGGCTTCGATCCCCTCTGAAGGGTCTCCATCCCAGAGTGTGGGCCAGCGAGCCGGAGTCTCACCGAGCGCAGGGGGAGCTGCTGCCGGGGCTGGGCCGCCCTCGGGACCTGAGAGCGAGAGCAGAGACCTTTTCGCCGCTGCCGCCTCCGCGCCCTGCCCTCAGCCTGCAAACTCATAAGAAGGAAATTGAATGGCTGAGAGGCAGGTGCACTTTCAGTAAAACAGAGGCACAGCCGGGCTCTGCAGAGGCCTGGCGTGGCCGGCTGCCCAGCTGGCTGCCTGCCCCTCGCTGGCTGTGCCCAAGCCCTCGGGTAAACCCGTCTCCAGATTCGGGGCCGGGACCTGGATCTCCGGAGCCGCGAGCCCGTGAACGCGTCTTCCTCCTGGCAGCTCTGCTTTCGGGTGAGGCGGTCTCTCTTACGTAACGGAGTGCAGTTTAGTTTTGAGCTTTCACAGCTGCCTCCTGCAATTCCAGGAGGGTTGGGGTTGATGACGAGGCGGCGTGGGGGTCAGAGCCATGCCAGGGCCTCTCGGACGCGGCTGGAGGAGGCCAGGGGCCTGGGCCAGAGAGCGGACGGCACTGCCCCTTGACCTCCGATCTGTCCCCACCTCCACCACCTCCCTCCTCCCTCCCCAGGGACTTGCAGAGAGCCCCGAGAGGGGCCTGGGAGGGAGAGGGGCCTGTGGGCAGGGGTGGGGGGGGAGGAGGTTCGGCTCAGAGGAGAGACAGCCAGCGGGCTGGAGGACAAGATTCAAAGGGCAGGAGAGGCAAAACAGGGCCCGGCCGAGACTGGGCCGGTCACGGGGGCCTCAGGAACATCTCAGTGCAGACCGGCTCCCTGGGCTGGCGGGGAGGGCAGGGGAGAGGAGGGGAGGGGCCCCTGGCTGGGCCCAGGCGTGAGGCCGTTGGGCCCGGGTGTCTGGTGACCCCGTCCCCGGCACAGCCGAGCGGGCTGGGACGTGCACACGGCGGTGAGGTCTGGGGTGGGTGGCCCCGGAGCTCAGCGGAGCCCTGGCAGCCACTTGTCTGCGGCGCCGGCTCTGTCTGCCCGCGTGTGGCCCTGCCAGGTCAGGTCCAAGGCTGGCCGCCAGCCCTCGATGTGACAGTTGTGACTGTGCCTGCCGGTGGGCGCAGATTGGGGTCACTGCAGGCTCTGGAAGCCTCTGGCCTCTGGGACCGCAGAGGAGCGTCTTGGGGGTGCCCCGCGCAGGCCCCCGTCCCACCAGGGGAAGCCTCAGCTCGCTCTGGGAGAGGCTGAATCAGAGCAACGCCGCTTCCAAGGATGAAGTCCTGTCTTTTCTTATTTAATCCAAACCATTTTGTGAGTCACTCATTCACATGTATGTAAGCGACTGAGCTACGAGGATCGCAGGAGGGCAAGACGCTGACTGTGCCCCAAGTCAGAGTGGCGCTCGTGGTCCCTTCCCTGGACTTGCCTCTGGGCGGGCTTTGCTGGAAGCAGCACCCCTCCTGCCCCACGTGGACCAGGCCACCGGGGCCAGATGCCCTCGGCCTCTGGCAGCCCCTGTGACCTGGAGGAAGCCCCCCGCAAGCCCCACATTCTGGCCCCGCCTCGTGGGCTGTGCGGGCCACGCTCTGCCGGCACGCGGCAGATGCGCAGAGCATGGTCCCCGAGCGCGGCAGGGGGCACGTCTCCCCCGAGCGGGGAGGCCCCGTAGGAGTCTGTGAGCTGCGGAACAGACGGCCTTTTATGCCTGAGGGCAGAGGGGACGCTCCCTTCTCCAAGATCGGGCTGCATTTATGACCAAACTTTAATTTTTCCCATTGGGCCCCTGAGAGGTACTCAAGGCAGCGCCGTCTGACACGGGGACACGTCACCGCACGCGCTCGGTCAGTGAGTTTTTCCTCCTGCTGACGCGTCCATCCTAGGTGGTCTGGCTGAGAGACAAGGGAAGAACGTGGGGTCAGAGCTGCCCGTTACCCTTTTGATCTCATAGTCTGATTACTCGATCGATCAAAGGCTCCACGCCCGCGTCCCCAACGGAGAGGCCCTCAGCTCCGGAACGAGAGTGTCCGCAGGGCCGCTGGGCCGGGTGATGGATGGGGGCAGTCCGGGCAGGGCAGGCGGCAGGCAGGCGGCCAGCCAGAAACACAGGTGCCGTGAAGAGGCTGCAGGGCGCAGTGCTAGCATCAGAGCTGGGGGGCGGCCGACAGCGGGCTGCCCACAGGGCTGCAGGCTGTGGAGACAGGACCTGGGATGTGTGCGCAAAACCCTGGCACGTTACAGAGTGTGTGAGAGGTTAGGGTGGTAATGTTGTCGGGAGTTTGGTCCTGGGGGCAGACAGCCCTACCTCCGCCGTGGATCGGCGGCCAAGCCGCCAGTCGCTTGTGTCCATGCTTGTGAGGCGGGAGAGACCCTGCACCCGCCTCGCAGCCACGTGGCGGCAGCAGAGCGTGTTGGGGCCTGTCGGGTAGCCCCCCGACAGCCCCCCGCCCCAATCCTCAGCCTCCGGCCCTGTGGCGTCCAGCTTGATTGTCTAGAACGGGGCGGGGGGGGGTCTCTCTTTCCTGGAACGCAGGCTCCCTGCAGGTGACCCTGACTGCATCTGCTCGTCTTAAACCAGCACGAGACACGCTGGGTCCTGCGGGTCAGCGTGAGGAGGGAGGACGGTTGTCCCCACCACAGGGCGGGAAGGGCAGGACTCACACCAGGCTGACGGCTCGAGGCCTGGGCTTTTCCACACCCCCTGGGCAGCTCCAGATGGGACCACCAGGAAGCACCTGGCCTCGGAGGCAACTCGTGTGCGCTGAGCGGAGCCGCCTCGCTAATTCACGGGGGAATGAATCAGGGTTTAATTACTGGGAAAGCACCTTGGGTGGAGGATTTGTGGGAATTGCTACGTGCCTTCCCGATGGCTTCACACAGCTGGTTTCTCCCCGCGCGGCTGTACACCTGGCAGGGGCAGCAAACGGGCCTGAGGGTCTCTGTCCTGAGCCACCCAGTTAGAACAGGGCTGGGGCGTAAAGGATGGTGGGCCCAGGGGTGCCCTCGCAGACCCCACCACCCAGGGAGCCTGTCTTCTCCCAGCGGTCTGGGCTCTGGGCGGGCAGTGGGGACCACATCTCAGATGACCTCTGCTCTCTCAGCCCCCCGCCCCGCCGCCTCTCAGCTGGCTTGGACACCCAGCCCTGGCAGGGCTTCGGCTGCATACGGGGAAGCGTTTGTCGGCTCGTCTGGTTGGTGCGGGCAGACCCAGGGCTGCAGTCTCGGATGAGGGTCCCCATCTGTGCCCCTGCCTGGAGGAGAGGGGTGAGCCCGGGCTGCTTCCCGGCTCGTCCTCCCCGTCAGGAGCCGCCTGCGGCTTCCTCGCCCCTCAGCCGGCGCCCTCTGCCCCTCTGCGTCTGTCCTTCCGACACTGGCTGGGGAGCTGACTGCCTCTCTCGTCCCCCTCAGAGCTGAAGAAGCAGGTGGAGAGCGCGGAGCTGAAGAACCAGAGGCTGAAGGAGGTCTTCCAGACCAAGATCCAGGAGTTCCGGAAGGTGTGCTACACACTGACGGGCTACCAGGTGGACATCACCACAGAGAACCAGTACCGGCTGACCTCCATGTACGCCGAGCACAAGACCGACTGCCTCATCTTCAAGGTAGGAGGCACTGCACACAGCCGTGCGCACAGGACGCCGACGTCCCCCCGACGGGCAGCCAGCCTCCCCGAGCTTGGCACCGCAGCCCTGACCCCCGCAGGAATCGTCCGCCCCCAGGCCCCTCACGGCCCTCCTCCTCGGCGTTGGCCCCGTCCCTTGGGGGCAGCAGGGCGGGGGCTCCAGAGTCAGCAGTGCCCGCGGGAGGGCTGAGTAACGGGGTGAAAGTCAGGATCGGGCCAGGGAGGCGCCCCTGGTGCTGCCAGGCGTGCAGCCGGACGGCGGCGGACAGGCCGAGGGAGAAGAGCTGCCAGACCTGTGCCGCTCCCGCGGCCAAGGGCCGTCAGGCTGGGGGGTCCCTGCTGGCGGGAACTCTCAGCAGATCACTGGCATCTCTACTTGCTGGTCCCCGAGGGCACTGAGTCCCAGACGGGAAGCACCTTGCCCACAGCTGCTGCCTGCCCACCGGCTCAGGGCAGGTGCAGAGGGTGAGCTGAGGACGGGGAGCAGCCGGAGAGAAGGTCCACAGCGCAGACCGGCTGCGCCATGCAGGGTGCCCGCGGCCCGCGGGGGAGGGGAGGTGCGCTGAGCCGCCTCGGCCTGCGGCAGCTGTGACCCCCTTGGCCAGCTCACTGGACTCTGGGGGACTCAGGGCCCTTCCCACCCTGGCCCCGGGGCTCAGAAGGGCTTCCCTGGAGAGCCGAGCCTCCGTGGAAGGGTCTTGGGTGAGCTGGCGGGAGCAGAGGCCGGCCCCGCGCTGCCTCCCAGCTCTGCCACCTGAGGCTGGCGCACAGTTCCCGCGGCCGCGGACCGGGCTGGGGAAGGATCTCAGGTCACGGCGGTTGACTTTATTTTCCCAAAGGTGATTTTCCAGGCAGGAGGAGGGTTGAAGGCAGAGTTAGAAATAGCTGCGTTGTTGCAGGTGAGGGCCCTCAGGTGTGTGCCGGGGTGATGGAGGGCTTGGGCTCAGCCCCCGGGCTCTGCTCGGGGGGCTGCGGCCCGGCCCCTGCTGCCGCGGGGGTGGGAGCTGCCTGCCGGTGCCGTTCCGTTCAAGGGGAGGCAGGAGCTCAGCTCCAGCTTCTTCCCGCAGGGCCCGGCCCCCTTCCTACCTGCTCCCCCGAGGAGTGGGGCTGGAGCCTTCAGAGCGTTCCTGGAAGGATTGTCCCGCGTGCGCTGGCAGCCAGGACGCCTGTTGAGCTGAGCAGGTGGTTGGGAGCTCCCAGAAGCTCCACGTGTGGGCAGGCCGTGTTCACGGCCTTGCTTCTCCTCCCTGCCGTCCTGCCTGCTGTGGTTCACAGGAATTTTCCTCCCCTCCCCTCTAAAGCCCCGGGGACGGAGAGCGCCCCATGGCCAGAAGGAGGAGACTGACCGTAAGAACGGCCACAGGGCACAGCTCTGAGCCTGCGGTGCCCGGCGGGCAGTCGGGTTTGCCGGCCGCCCCTCTCCTCCCTGCCTGGCCTTCGTCGGGGCCCGGCCTAACCCAGGGCCTTGCAGGATTGGACTCGGGCGACAGGCAAGATGCCGGACACAGATTCTAGAACATGTCACACCGAGCTCGTGGCCGGCGTGGCCACTGTGCCTGTCTTAACTGCTGAGCCGGAGCTTCCAAATCTGTAAACCGGGGATGCGGTGACGTCCTCCTGCGGGGACACACAGAAACCCGTAACGCTGTGAATGCACGGTGTGGCCGGGCCACCACCCGGCTCCTCGCCAGTCCTAGATTTACTCGCCCCAGTCTCCCGAGGCCCGAGCCTGGCTCGGCTCCCGCCGCAGTGAGGGCTGCGGGCACGGAGGCCGGGCTTCGGTGTCCCCGTCGGGGAATGGGCACATGCCTTCCCCACGGGGCTGGTCCTGTGGGTCGTGGCCCCGGCGAGGTCTGGCTCGTGTGAGGGCGCCGGTGCCCCTGGGGCCCTGCTGTGCCTTACGCTGACCTGCGGCTCTGAGCACTGTCCGGGCCCTGCCGACCGCTGGTGTTCAGGGACGGGCACTTTCTCCGCTCACTGCCCAGAGCCGTAACCGGTGCAGACGTGGCACTGAGTCAGGAGGTCCCCAAGGCTGGAGCTCCTTCCCGTGGGCACCGTCACCCAGAGTCAGGGCCGTGAGTCCAGAGAGGCCCAGGCGGGGCCCTGCTCTCTGGGACACCGACGGGACCGGGGCCCAGGGACCTGGGCGGGAGGTGACCCCTTCCCCGTGTGCGTGCACCCGCCCATGTGGAGGGGAGGCGGGGAGAGGAGCTGGGTCCCTGGGCCCTCCACGAGGGGGCGTGCCTTTGTTAGAAGTAATGAACCAGTGCTCGTGTGTTATGACCGTAGAGTCCGTGGTTCACCTCACGTGTCGTACAGTTCTGTGGCTTTTGACAAATGCGACTGTCAACGTCCCACGGAACACTTGCACGCCCTGAACACCCCAGCTCCGTGGTCGCTCGCTGTCTCCGTGGTTTTGCCTTTTCCAGAACGTGGAGGCACACAGTCTGTGGCCTGCTCAGCCCGGCTTCCTTACTTAGTGATTCGCACTTGAGGCGCCTCCAGGGTCTTCTCTTGACTCGATGACTGACTTCATTTTCGCTGAGTAATCTTCCACTGTCTGCGTGGACCACAGTTCATCTGTACCTCGCCTGCTGAAGGACACCTTGGTCGTTTCCAGGTGTTTCTGCGTGGACCGCGGTTCATCTGTACCTCGCCTGCTGAAGGACGCCTTGCTCGTTTCCAGGTGTTATTAGCAGTTACGGGTATAGCTGCTACAGACAGCTTTAGAAACTTTTCTGGCCACTTAAACACGCAAGCTCGTTCTTAGCTCGCAGGCGGTGCAGAAGCAGGCCGGGAGCTGGATGCGGCCCGCCGCCTGGGCGTTCCCGCCCCGGACACGCTGCTTCTCCACTCAGTGCCCCTTCCCTCCGACCCTTACAGCCCAGCTTGGGCGCGGCCTCCCGGAGAAACAGAAGCCGCCCTGGGTCCCTTCGTCCTCCCAGCCTGGCCCCGATGAGAGCCCATCCTCGGGGCCAGGCCACTCCCAACACCTGCCAGGGAGCTGGTCTAGTTCGGGGCCTGGCCCCGGGTCCGGATTGGGCGGCAGGTTCACGAGGGGATTGGGCGGTGGTTCACGAGGGCCCAGGAGCAGGGCGCAGGGTGAGCGTGAGGCCGGAGAGCTGCCCCGGTGGCCCCTCGTCACATTCTGCTGGGCGGTGCGTCTGCTCCTCCGTGCGGCCGCCTCAGGGCCTGGCCCTCAGCCCCCTCCGCATCTGGTGTGGCCCAGGACTGGCAGTGGTCAGTGTCTGCCGCATGGAGATGACTTTTGGGGCATGGCTGTGAGGACGCCCCGTCAGGTCGTGGGACGGCGCTGGACTCTGGGCCAGAGCCACGGAGCTGTGGCACCTTCACGTGGCTTCATCCGTGTGCCGCCAAGGGCGTGTGGACGTGTGTGTAGGGGACCCGGCGCTCAGACACGTGCACCTTCCCCATCTGCCTCTGTCCGGTTGTGCCCGGGTCAGTGCACCTCCTGGGGGGCCCCACGGGCACCTGCTCCTGAGAAATCAAAATGCAGGTTTGGGGGAGCGCCGAGGGGTGGAGTCCCCAAGCGGCTTTCCAAGGCTGCGAAGTACAGGTGGTAGGGAGGCGGCTGGGAGGGTCCCAACCCCCCAGGAGCCGGGCAGCCGCCAGGCCATGTGTCAGCCCCACCCATCTCGCACCCAGAGCTTTCCCCTCACGGCCAGACCGGCAGGGATCCTGATCCCGCCGTCTGGGATCTTTGCCTGCCCCCCGGGGCCCCGCGAGGTGCTGGCCTGAGACAGAGGGGACTGGGGCCCACACAGACCCGAGGCCCTGCCCCTCACAACATCCTCCAGCACATCCCTGCTTGCTGGGCCCTGAGGATGGGCAGAGCCGGCTCCGTCCCAAAGTCGTCCAGGTGTCAGGGGACAGAGGCTCAGGCTGAGGCCCCCCGTGGCCCTGCTGCCCGCCCTGGAAGGGGCCAGGTGTGCAGGCTCCCTTGAGCGTCCCCGCCTCCCCTTATTCAGGCGGGCCATGCCAGGGGCAAGTGGACACAGGCCACCTCTGCTGCCTCTGGACGTGGGCGTGAGCCCCCAGCCGCCTGCCCCTTCCTTTTGAAGCGGTTGGGAAGGAGCAGAGTGCGTGTTTGCGGGCCTGCCCTCACCACGCAGGGAGCAGACCCCTTCCGCCATCCTGGCTTACGGGGCCCCGCACCCCGTGGGCCCTGCCCTGGCACCGGGCACTGGGACAAAGCCGGGCCCTCAGCGTCCTGCCTGCTGGACACGGGCCACCAGCCTCCTGAGCTCCCGGGACAGGGCGGGAGGGCCGAGAGGGGCAGCCCCATGGAGGTGACATCAGGAGGAAGGGAAACTGGGGTGCGGCGGAGGCGACGGGCCTCCCAGGTGTCTTCGGCCCTGACCCGTGCCTCCCTGGAGAGGGTCGCCCGGTCCCCGGGGGCAGGGCGGGAGAACGGACCAGGCAGAAGCTGGAGCCGTGGGACTGGCGACCACGCGGCCTGGCCCAGGTGCCCGGCGCAGGGCTGGGGCCGGAGCAGGTCAGCGGGAGGGGCGCCTCAGAGCTGCCGTGGCGACAGCTCTTGCCTAGAGGTGGGAGGTCGCAGGGGCTCAGAGGAGCAGGGACGCCTCACGGCCCCCGGGCTCCCCTCGGCAGGTGCTGACCTGGACCCCGCCCCCCACGCCAGGCCTCTGGACACCGTCGCGGCCGTGCGTCACTGGGGCTCCTCCTCGTCCGGGGACACCTGGCCTCTGCCCAGTGCTCACAGCCGCAGGCTGGGACTTGGAGGCTGGCGTCATGCTGCACGGCAGAGAGTTGGGACAGCGGCTCACCGGGGCGAGCTGAGAGCAGAGGGCCTGTGACGGGGCACCGTGGCCCCGGCCTCTCCGCGGCTGAGCGGGGCCGACCAGCCGGGTCCGGGCGGCGAGCAGGTGGCAGGCAGCCCCTCGTGGAGCTGGCGCAGGGACTGGCCCCTGGGGCCGGTTCCCTGGCAGGTGGCTTCCTGGAGACTTCATCCACAGGCTGGGGCCTTCGTATCGGGAGAGGGGCTGGTCCGAAGCCGGGACCCCACCTCGCTGAGGCTGGGCAGGGAGGTCCTTCCCCCTCTCCGTTCTGCCGTCTGTCCCAAGACCCGGGCATGGAGTGCGTGGTTTGACGGAGGTCAGGCACCGGGAGCAGTGACTGATGCAGTGGCCCCCCCCCACCATCTGTGCACGAGCGCCGAGATGACCCCGGGAAGGAGGTGGGAGGAGGCTGGCTCCGCAGGCACTGGTGTCCCCACAAGGACGTCGGCCCCAGTGGCTCAGACCTGGTGGACCCCAAGCCGGCGGGGGGCCTGGCCCTGGCCACTCCGACCCCCGGGCCACTCCCTGGGGTGCTCTAGGATCTGGTGGCATCTTGTAACTGAATACAGTTCACCTGTGATGGGGCCAAGGCGCCGGCAGGTGAGATGCAGGTGTGGGTGACTTCCGGGCCGCCCGGGGCTGGGTGTTGGCTGGGCTCCCAGCCCCACGCTGCCCCTGGTGGGCGCCGAGGCAGAGGCTTGGGTCTGGGGGCGGGTGGGCTCCAGCCAGCAGGCAGGCGAGCGGGACAGGTGGCCCTCCCGTGCCCAGCGGCTGCTGGCAGGTCTGCTCGCTGAGCAGAGCCGTGTCCCTCAGCTCTCCCCCCGGCCCACCAGCCCCACCCCAGGGTGGAGACGGCCAGCAGAGTCAAGCCAACCCTGGGCTTAAATCCCAGCAGCGCCTCGGCCGAGGGCCCTGGTCTCCCCGGAGGTGCCCGTGAGGGGCCAGGCTTGCAGTGCCGGTGGCCGGCGGCCCCGGGCCAGCTCCTGGGCCGGGAGGTGGCGGGTGTTTGGCTGTAGCCCTGCCCGCGTCAGGCCTGGGGTGCGGTCTCGCCCAGCCTCCCCACCCTCCGTGGTTCACCTCCGTGTTCAGAGAACAATCAGGCCTCCAGGTGCCCAGACTACCTGGTCTCCCCGTCACCTTGTGGACGAGGAGGCAGACCTCCTGGGAGGGCCGTGGCCCCGGTCACTCCACGCCGAGCGTCCAGGAGCTCGAGTTGGAGTGTCTGTTCCGAGTTGGCTGAGGGACAGGGAAAGCGGGGTTTGCTTCGTCTTCTTTTGTCTTCGAAGCGGAAGCGCTGGCCGTCGGGGCCCTCGGCCGCTGCCTTGTCATCCGCGCGTAGACCCGACCTGACTGTGACCCGGGTCGTGCAGGGGCCCTTCCCACCCAGCTCAGCCCGGGGGCCGGCCTGGGTGCCGTCCCCTCCTGGGCTGCAGTGAGCAGGCGCAGTCAGCCTCCAGGCCCCCGGCCGCTGAGGAGCTGGATGGCGGCCCCCAGGCTCAGAAAGCCCTGGGGCTCCCTGGGAGGAGGGCCGATAGCCCGCTGGTCTTGATGTGGTTTTCCCGCTGCCCACGCGGCGTGGTTCATGGACCAAACCTCTGCTCCGACCTGGGGCCCGTCACGGGCCGCTTAGGAACCGTGTCCCCTTCGACAGGCCTGGCAGGAGGGCGCAGGGCCTCGCAGCGGCCCAGCTCTGGTCTCCGCGCCGCCGGCCAGTGCCGCTGTGCGGTCAGCCGGGGCCTGGCTCAGAGAGGACGGCGAGCCGGCCCCGCCAGGAAGTGGGGGGCTGAGAGCTTGCGCCGGGGGGCCGGCCGGGCAGACGCTGTCCTTTCTCCTTGGCTTTCTCCCCTGCCAGGTGGTCGGGACCGTTCACGGGCTCCTGTCTGAAGGAGCCGACTTGTGGGGCCTCCAGGCTCCTGCTGTGACAATGAGCTCCAAGTAGACGCTGTAATTTGAACTTGCCTGTCTTGGCTCCGCTGAATTTCAAGTGTGTTGCTCAGAACGCGTGCTGACTTGCGAGCCTCGCGGATCTGGCTGGGCAGGCGTTGCAGTGTCTCAGGAGGGGCACACAGTGTGCTCTGGCCACGGCCCATCTGCCTGGACACACCTGCCTCCTGGGAGGAGGGTGAGAGCCAGGGCTCGGCCTTATCCGGAGGGCCCCCCAGCAGAGCTGCCGCTTTTGCCGGGCCCTTCTGTGGATGGGGGTGGGCTTGTGGGGGGGCCTGGAGTTAGGTTTGAGAGCTGTGGGGGTCCCAGGGCACGGCCCTCAGCACAGGGCAAGGAGAGGCCTGCGCTCTAGAGCCCGCGAGCCACAACTACTGAGCCTGCATGCCACAACTACTGAAGCCTGTGCGCCTAGAGTCCGTGCTCCGCAACAAGAGAAGCGACCTCAATGAGAAGCCCGTGCACCGCAACAAAGAGTAGTCCCTGCTCGCCGCAACTAGAGGAAGCCCACGCGCAGCAATGAAGACCCAACGCAGCCAAAGATAAATAAATAAATTAATCAAAAAAAAAAAAAAGTATCGGCCAACTTGGCGTAGAGGGAGTGCTGCGTTCGGGCTCGCTGGAGGCGGTCGAGAGGAGGCTGACCTGGGTTGGACTACATGACAGCGTCTCCCCAGGAAAATGAACCGTTTCCTTCCTGTGTCCCTGGGCCCCTGGCAGTGTGAGGCAGCACAGTGCAGTGGAAGAGCTGGTTTCAATTCCATCATCTTGTGCAAAGGCCCTGTGGTCCAGGAGGCCTGGGCAGCCTCAGGACTGAAGCCAGGCCATGGGGCTGAACCCCAGGGTTGCAGAGGAGCCTGGTCTAAGGGAAGGCGGGTGAGGGCCACGGCCTGGGAGTTTCGGCAGCGTTGGCCCTTTGTCCCAAGAGCGGTGCAAACTCATTCGGGAGTTTTTAAGGAAAGGGAGTCAAGGGCTTGATTTGACATTCAGAAGTGAATGTGGGGAGGTAGTGAGTGGAGCACGCAGTCCGTGAGCCTTGCTCTGGCCCTGCGGTTGCAGCAGCAAACCCTCTTCCAGACGGTCCTAGTGGGGGCGGGGAGGGTTGTATGCACGGGGAGGGCGTCCAGCAAGCCTGAGGAGCTATCAGACCCCAAGGGCCCCGAGCAGGCCTGGGGCCCGCGTCGCCCTCCTCACTGCCCCCACTCACCTGTCAGCCAGACACAAGCTCACGGGTACGTGCAGCTTCCTAGTTACGGAAGCAGCTGTAGAAGATCTGTCAGGCTCAGGAGTGCAGGGAACGCCGTCGGTCTCACGCGCGGGTCCCGGGCAGAGGTCACAGCCCCTCGCCTTCTCGGAAGTGCCGTGGCCGCGGGGGAGGAAGATGTGGGCTTTTCCAAGGCAAGACCACGTGATGGGCACTGCTGTGTGGGTCGGTTTGGGCCGCCGTAGACCACGCCACAGACCAGCGGTCTGGAGCCTGGACGTCCGAGCCCGGTGCCGTCGGGTCATTCCAGGCTCGCAGATGGCCACCTTCTCTGTGTGTCCTCACGTGGATTCATTGTGCACGCACTGAGAGGCGGCGGGGGTGGGGGGCAGAGAGCCCTCTGTGTTTCCTCTTCTCGTAAGGACGCCAGTCCTCTTGGATCAGGGCCCCACCCTGATGGCCTCGTTTTACCTTCGTTACCTCATTAAGGGCCCTGTCTCCAGATACAGTCGCTTGGCTGGGGGGGCCCTCAACACATGAATTTGGAGGAATGCGGTCCAGCCCGTAACTGTATGCAGCATCTCCCTTGTTTCGTCAGTGTGTATTCGATGGTCACGCAAGTCAGTACACGTCTGTAAAGCTGGTGACCTTGATTCTCTAGGCCTGGAGAGATCGGAGCCTGAAGGGGAGACCCACCGCCCCGTGGGCGGAGGGGTAGCAAAGGTCAGCCCGGTGTTTGCTGAGCCTGGGCCTCTCATTGGGCTTTAGTGACCCCCTCAAACTAGAAACCTTTCAGCAGCAGGGGGCCCCACCCAGGAGCGCCCCCTAGCCCCGCCCCAGAGAGCCGGTTGCCTCCTCGTCCTCGAAGATGACCCCCAGGGGGCTTTGCCCGAATCCTTCACACGCACCAGACCCTCAGCCAGTTCCTGCACCCCCCCTTGCATCCCCCGTCAGCCCATCGCCCCGCCCATTCCCTCCAGACGCCAGGCCTCACCTCGTCCCCACCCACACCCCCGCCTCACCCAGAACTTGGCTCAAGAGACCCTCAGACCAACTCCTTCCCCAGGCCCAGGGCCGTCATCCTTCCCTGGTCACAGGGACACCTGATTCGGGGCCATCAGCCTGGAGAGGGCCCACCAGCACCAGCTCACAGGCGCCTCTGCCAGCCCGTAAGGACCCCGGGGCTGGCGCCGTCCGCTGCGAGACTGGACCCCGGTCCCGAGGCCCTAGAGGGTCACTGGGTGCCGCCATTCCAGCTCATGGAACCACCAAGCCCCGAGCGCAGGACCCCCTGTGCTTCCCTGGGGTTGGGCCTCTGCCTCCGAGCCGAAGCCGGGGGCTGGGCCAGGCGCAGGCAGGAGCGCTGCCGTGAGACGGAGCCTTCGCTGGCCTCGCGTGGCGGTCAGTGTGGGTGCCGAGTCTCCAGGGCAGCCGGTCCGATGAGCGTGCAAACTTCATTAGTTCACGTCAAAGTTTGTGGCAGGTGTCTCTCTGGGCGCCTGTACGAACCGCCTCTGGTTGCCAGGAGGACCGGCCTTCTCGGCAAGGTGACGATGGTGACATGGGACAGCCTTCTCCAGCCTCTCAGCTCCTCCTGTGTCGTAAAGAGACTCCTCTTCCTGGCTGGTCCCTCCTCCGATGCGCCGCTGTTGTAAATAACATTAAAGCATTTTTTTCCAAGGAGACCGAAGGGGGCGTGGGGCTGGAGTGGGGGAGGTGTCCTGAGACAGGGCACGGTACGGGCACCGTGGAGCGGGGGGCTGGGCCAGCCTCTGTTGTCCGTCTTGGGGGCACAGCTGTGGTACAGGGGGCAGGACGCCGTGCGGGGCCCGTGGGGAGCCCCCTCGGGGAGCTAGGGTCTCAGAGGGCCTCCGGGGGGGCTGGGTGCGGGCTGCACCCCTAGGGCAGTGTGCCCTGACTCTGACCCCTGATGGAGGTCTGGACCCGCCAGCTCTGCAGCGGGAGAGTGTCCTGTTTGCTGTCGCGCTCGCTCACTGCCCCACGCGCAAGCTGGGATCAGGAGGCACGCGTGCCAGGTCCAGGGTGGGCGCCGCGGTGGAGTGGGCTCCCCTGGCCAGCCCTGCCCCTCAGGCCCGCCCAGTCACGGCTCTCCCCTCCGGCTTCACTGAGACACGGGGATGGCTCTGTCCCCGCAGCCACGTGGAGCCTCGGCCTTGGGCCCCGGGTTGGCGGTGGAAAGTGGTCCTGGCGTCGCTCGTGGGAGGAGCAGCGACAGGACTCCTGGTCTGGGCTCTGGTGGCTTCTCTCTTCCACAAGGTCCCTCTTGCGATCCTTGGTGCGAGGCGCACAGAGCACCCACCGAAGACGGGCGGACACCCCCCCGCAGAGCGACCGTGGGGCTGAGCCTCGGCGTGCACCCCCGTCCTGCGGACCCGGCGGGGCCCCAGGGGAGAAGGGAGGTGACCAGGCGCGGCTGGTAACTCACCCGTGAACCGGAGCCCCGGGGTTCGGGGGGTGAGGCGCCTGGACCGGGTACTGGTCCCCCGGGCAGTGGGGCTGGTGCACACTCAGCTTCCCCAGGGCCAGGGCCGTGTTGGGGGCTGGGCTTCCCCTTACGCTGGGGGAGGGGGTTTGGTTTCAGGGTCCGAAATTCTTAGATAAAGACAGATGTTTAAAGTCCCCAGGGTTGGCACGGGTCCGGGACAGGTTTACAGCTGAGGGAAGAAGCTCTGAGGAGGGTTTGGGCGGACGGGCGGGCGGGGGCCGATCTCCCGAGGAGAGCGTCCCAGGCCGGAGTTGACGAACTCTGTGTGTGAGGGACCAGCCTGTGAGTATTTTCAGCTTTGCAGGCCGTGTCGCCTCTGTCGCAGCTGGTCCGCTCTGCCCAGGTCACGCACGTGCAGCGGAGGGCGGCGTGGACCCGAGGATCGCGACCGTGTGCCCGTGATGCGTCCTTTACAGAACAGCCGGCGGGTTCGGCCTACGAACCGTAGTTTCACTGACCCTGTTCTAGGAGAGCGGGGTCTGCTTGCCAGTGACCACGGCAGCTTCCCAAGTTAGGGAGTCATTCCGCGCGTGTCTGTGACAGCTTCAGGTGCACCGGGCTGAGCCGTGCGGCCCCTGCAACCCCTGCCGCTCATCCTCTACTGGACGAGTGAGAAAGGCGGGCCGCCTGCTGTGGTCTGACCCTCCAGAGCCCTTCCTGGGCTCCAGCCCCTACGTCTGGCCTGTCCCCTCCCTGCAGCAGCCGCGCGGAGGCCAGGGTCGGGACGGCTCGGCATGGCCTCCGGCTGGCCTCACCTTTGTTGCTCCCGGGGGGCTCTGTGGACCCGTGACTGGATTTGAACCCGCTCCCCAGCCCCTCTTCCTTCCTCCCTCCTCTGCTGACGCCCACCTGGCGACAGGCCAGGCTGGCCAGGCTCTGGCTGCCCTAACTCCTGCCCCGCCACCCTTCCCCCGCAGTGGGCTGGGGAGGGTAGAGCCCCTGGTCCTGCACCTGCCGGGGCTGGCGTGGCTGTGGTGTCTGGCTCTGGGTCCCCGCCCCTGCCAGCGGACGGGCCTCGGGCTCAGCCCACCCCACACGTGGACGAGGGCTCGGTGCCCCTGCTTTGTCTCTGTTGAATTCATTTTCATAGTTGCTCTATTTATAGCAAGGAGTGTTTGTTTTCACGTTACGGTGGTGACATAAAGCTTCTTTTCAAGCTAAGTCTATGTAAGTTGATAAAGATGGTTGATTTAAAGAAAAACATTAAGTAAATGACAGAGCTGGCAGGCGGCATCCACAGACGCCTGCCACTCAGAAACCTGCCGTGGGCTCACTCGCTCGCTCCCCAGCAAGGCCTGTGACGTGGCACGACTCCTTTGTCCCAGATGAGGTTTCCCACGTTTGGAAAGCGAGCCAGCTCCCAGCTAGTGGCGGCCAAGCAGGGTGCCTCCAAGGCCAGTCCCACGGCAGGTGCAGGGCCACAGGGGGTGAAACACGCAGACTGACGCTGGGGCTGGGGGCCCCACCGAGCTCCCCAGGACAGTGAGGCGGGCAGGAGCCGGGACGGAGCGGGGGTGGGTGGTGGTCAGCCCGAGGCCGCCACGGCCTCTGGGACTGAAAAGAGGAAGCCCCTCTGCGTCATCTCTTTATACACAGTGCGAAGCCTGTGCTCGCTCTCGGGGCTGGGCCGAGTGGACCCCGTGGAGTCCAGGCTGGTCTCGGGAGGGCTGGGCAGGACGCTCGCAAACCAGGCACCGCCACATGCATCTCCTGCAGCCTCAGCTCCTCCCACACGCTCTCGTCCACGCCGCTCAAGGCTCACTAGCCGCCAGGCTCCTCCTGGACTCGCCGAGTGCGCTGCCTCAGGACCCTTGTATGTGCCGTCGCCCTGCCCTGGTCCCTGAGTGCCCCGTCCAGGGCTCTGCTCAGAGGCCGCCTCGTGCACAGGCCCGTCGTGACCGTCCTTTCCAGAGGAGCCGTCGCTCTGTCCAGGGCCTCCCCGGCTTCGTTTTGTGGCTGTTGTATCACGTACCTGTTTATTTTCTGTCTGCACCACTGGAATGCAGACGCTCAACAAGAGCAGTAACTGTCCAATTTGTCCCCAGTTTTGTCCTCAGCACACAGGGCAGAGCCGTGCCTGACCCATAACAGGCCCTCAGTCGGTCCTGGGTGGGTGGACAGTGGACACATGGACGATGCAGAAGGAAGCGATGGGCTGTCTGCAGGCCCTGCGAAACTCACGGGAGGAGCAGACGCTGGGGCGCGCCTTGAAGGCCGGGGAGCGTCTCGGGGGAGGAAGGCTCCACAGGCAGAGGACCCAGCACAGGGAGGTCTGAGCCGGGGAAGCACGACACTCGCAGCGGGTGCGGTGGCCACAGTGCAGGCGTGGCATTGCTGCCCGTGTCGCTGGCCTGTGTCCAAGGCAGGTGGAACTGCAGGGAGGGCGGGGGGTGGGTCTCGCCTACTGCGATGGACCCGCTGTCAGGTGCGTGCCTGGTTGGCCAAGTGCTAGGCTCTCTGCGTGCGTGTCTCGTCTATCCACCCAGTAAGCTCTGAGGTGGACTGTCCCTGTTCCACACGAGGGCACAGAGACTCAGAAGCATTGGCTGCCCAAGGGGGCTTGGGGCCAGGCTGCTGGCCTCGGAGAACGTGTCACCCTCCGTCCCCGTTCACACGGCAGTGCCCTGATCTCGTGCATCACCTCCCAGAGGTGACACCTGGGCCGGCAGCCGTTGGCACACACTAGCCTGCATCTTCTGAATCGCAGTACATGGGTCGTGAGGAGTTTCTAGAACCTGAGAATGCCGGCGCTCAGACCCGCCCAGAGCCGCTCTAAGCCAGCAGGTGGGTGAACCCACGCCCCCTTGAGGCTGGTGCCCGTACAGCTCCAGAGCAGCGGGAAGGGGCGTGCGGGTGTGGCCCGGGATGTAGCCACCTGCCCTGCTGTGTGGGCATCCAGCCTCCCGCACCCTCAGGAGCCTGGGATCTGGGAGGGAGACTGTGGAGACAGGTCCCTGTGGCCACTCCCGCCCCTCCCCACTCAGCGTGAGATGCCACAGCCCCGATCCCAGCCTGCCAGCTCTGACACCCAGGGGCCTGGTGCGTGTGCTCTGCAACCCCCGCCCTTAATGATGGGAGCTCCGGCAATGATTTCCCCAGCCCTCAGCCTAACCCCATGGTGAGGAAACTCAAGTTGAAATTATATTTCAAATGTTAAACCAACCAAATAAAAAAAACCCCAATCACGTAGAAACATGCATTTTCAAAACACCATTGTTTGTTCTGTCATGATGAATGTAAGCAGGGAAGGAGGTGTGGGCTCTGCAGGGCAGCCGGGTCCAGCGCCGACACTGCGCCCATGACTCGCCCCAGCGTCTGGCAGGTGCAGGGCAGGAGGAGGAGCCCAGCCTCAGAGCCTTCCTCTGAGCCCGGACCTGCAGGTCCCGGACCCCACCTGTGTTTCTGACCAGGAGCCTGAGAGGGTGCCGAGCTAGCTCTTCTGACCGGGTACCAGTGTCCTGGGACAGGCGTCCCCTAACCCAACCCAGCCCCAAGGTGAGGCCCGGCCTGGTTGTCCCCCTGGATGCACCCTCTCTCTCCAGTGCTTCCTTCCCACTCTTCCTCCTGGTTCGGCCTCCCTCTCCTTTCTCTCCCTGGCAGCCTGACCTGTCTGCACTTTAGATCAGCGCAGGAGCCCACCTGGGGAGCCTGGTTAAGAGGCCATGTTTGTGCAGGATGGGCTGTGTCTACTGGTCAGGGGCCAGTGAGGAATAAGAGTGATTCAGCCAGTACTACCCAAAGCCATCCACAGATTCAGTGAGATCCCTATCCGATTACCCATGGTATTTTTCACAGAGCTAGAACAAAAAAATCCTAAAAATTATATGAAACCATAAAAAGCCCAGAATTGCCAAAGCAGTCCTGAGGGAAAAGAACAAAGCTGGAGACATAACCCTCCCAGACTTCTGGCAGTACTACAAAGTTACAGTAATCAAAACAGCATGGTATTGGCACAAAAACAGACATATTGGATCAATGGAAAAGAAATAAACCCACTCACCTACGGTCAATTAATCTACGACAAAGGAGGCAAGAATATACAATGCACAAAAGACAGTTCCTTCAGCAAGTGGTGTTGGGAAAGTTGGACAACTGAATGTAAATCAATGAAATTAGAACACACCATACACAAAAATAAACTCAAAATGGCTTAAAGACTTAAATATAAGATACGACAACATAAAACTCTTAGAACACAGGCAAAACATTCTCTGGCATAAATTGTATTAATGTTTTCTTAGATCAGTTTTCCAGGGCAGTAGAAATAAAACCAGAAATAAATAAATGAGATCTAATCAAACTTACAAGCTTTTGCACAGCAACGGAAACCATAAGCAAAATGAAAAGACGACATACAGACTGGGAGAAAATATTTGCAAATGATGTGACTGACGAGGGCTTACTTTCCAAAATATACGAACAGCTCATACAACTCAATAGCAACAACAAAAAAAAAACCCAATCGAAAAATGAACAGAAGATCTAAATAGACATTTCTCCAAAGAAGACATACAGATGGCCAACAGGTACAACAGGAAAAGATTTTCAGCATCACTAGTTATTAGAGAAACGCAAACCAAAACTACAGTGAAGTATCACCTCACACCGGTCAGAATGGCCATCATCGAAAAGTCGACAAATAATACACGCTGGAGAGGGTGTGGAGAGATGGGAGCCCTCCTACGCTGTCGGTGGGAATGTAACTTGGTATAGCCACTATGGAAAACAGTATGGAGGTTCCTTAAAAAACTAAAAATAGAGCTACCATATGATCCAGCAGTCCCACTCCTTTACATATATCGGGACAAAACCATAGTTCGAAAAGATACATGCACCCCAATGTTCACTGCAGCACTATTTACAATAGCCAGGACATGGAAGCACCCTGAATGCCCATGGACAGATGAATGGATAAAGAAGGTGTGGTACATACATACAATGGAATACTACGCAGCGGTAAAGAAGAATGAAATAATGCCATTTGCGGCAACATGGATGGACCTAGAGATTATCATACTAAGTGAAACAAGTTAAAAAGAGGAAGACGAATATCATATATCGCTTATATGTGAAATCTAAAATATGATACAAATGAACTTATTCACAAAACAGAAACAGACTCACAGATGCATGGACAAAGAAAACAAACTTAAGGTTACCAAAGGGGAAAGGGGGATAGGTGAGGGATAAATAAGGAATTTGGGGTTAGCAGATACAAACTACTGTATTTAAAATAAACAACAAGGTCCTACTGTAGAGCACAGGGAACTATATTCAGTATCCCGTGATAAACCATAATGGAAAAGAATATGAAAAAGAATATATGTACACGTATAACTGAATCAGTTTGCTGTACACCAGAAACCAACACGTTGTAAATCGACTGTACTTCAAAAAAATTTTTTAATAAACTAAAAAAAAATGAATGGTTCGTCCACCTCCAGAAGCATCGCCAGGCACTCAGGGCGCGGTGCCGCCTGCGAGGGCCGGGTAGCAGCTGTCCTTCCCCCGTCACCTCGCCTGGGGTGGAGACTCGAGCCACGCAGACAGAGCCCCTGGCACAAGCTGATGCTGGAGAGGTCGTCTTGTGGGGACCTTGTTGGAGAGAAGGGAGTCCTCAGGGCGTCCTGGAGTCTGGCCGCCCCGGCCCCCTTGCCCAGACAGGCACCCGGAGCTGTCTGCAGCGGGGGCTCCTACAGGCACTCGGGAGGTGCTTGTTGGAAACACATGGGCCCCGTGGGGGTGACCGGCGGGTGTGAGGAGAGGCTGGAGGGCAGGGGTCAGGACACCTGAGCGACTGGTCCGCTGGCTGCCCTGGGGGAGGATGCTGGGGGCGGGGCATGGCCCATCCCTGCCCAGACCGATCATCCTAGATCTCAGGCGCCAGGCCTGACGTGGCAGGAGGTACCACATCCTCCTGCCCACGGGGTGAGGAGGTGGCCCTCAGCCCGTCAGCCAAGCCCTGAAGGTGTCCTGCAGGCGCAGGGGGAGGCTGGGTCTCCCCCTCGTCCCCCGCTCCGACTGCCCCAGGCCCCCAGCCGTGGCAGGTGCACTAGCCCTTCTCTGACGGGTGGCTGGCGACGCTGCTCATGGGAGATTGATTCCCTTTGGCGAGTTCCATCCTGGTGGTGCCGACGGTCTCCTGGGAGAACGCCAGACCCTCCAGGGAGGGACTGCGGCGGGCAGGGGGTGGGCTGCAGCCAGAGGCCGCTGGGGCTCCCTCCAACCGTCCTGGTCCCGGGCTGCCTGTCTCTGGGACGTCTCAGGGTCACGGTGCACATGCAAACGCGACGGGTTTCGGGGCCTGCCCGGCGGCCGTGCCGTCAGGCAGCAGTCTGTGTCTCCGTCCCCCGAACTCCTGCCGCACGCCCCCCTGCTAATCCTGAGGGGGCCCCCACGCCCGGAATGAAGACCTCAGTGAGTGTGTGTCCGGTGGATCCCGGCCACCGTCGTGCCCGTCACCAGGCCTCTCCCCACCCTCTGTCCCCTGAATCCGGGGGCTGCCCACGGGCGCACGCGTGAACCGTGAGGGGTCTGCCTGCCTCTGGGGGCACTACTTCCAGGCGGCTGGGACACGCGTGCTCAGAGCCCCAGCTCCGCTCCCACTGCCTCCAAGTCCCCCAAGGGCCTTGCGCAGGGGTCGGGCCGGGAGTGGCCCCGCCACGGACGCCGAGTGATTTAGCGACTTGATTACTTCCTAATGCGATACCTCACGGAGCTTTTTATTAGATTTTCTCCCTTTCCTTCCAAATGCTCTTTGGAAATAAACACCTGGGGCTGTTATACTTTATATCACTCAGTTTAATTAGCTTTTAAATCACATAGTATCACCAGACCGCTCTCAGATGTCGGCTGTCTGGGCCAGGCTGAGGGACCTGGGTGTCGCCCCACGTGTCTACCCCTGTGAGGCCCTCGCAGCCGTGACTGGGGGCCCGTGGGCCTGCACCTCTCAGACGGGACACGGGCTCCACAAGCAGCCTTCTCCATGTGGCCTGAGGTCCAGGCTCTGCTGCGATGGCCACGTGCCCCGACCCAGTTCCTGGCAGCAACGACAGCGGCCTGGAAATCCGAAGGGTGGGTCAGAGCCTCCAGGAGCCTTGGAACCGGGCGCGAGACCCAGGAAGGCCACTCAGACGAGGCCAGCGGGAGTCGTGTTAGGACAGACCCTGTGCCAGGTCGCTCGGGAAATTAGATTCCCCCGTAAGGTCACTCACTCTGACGGAAAATTAGGCGGTATTTTCCTAACCGAGCGTGTCTGTCCCTTCTTGGAGGGGAGGTGGCCTCCTGTCCAGCATTTCATGGTGTGTCGTGAAGTCAGCCGCGCCCCGTGTGCGCCTCGTAGGAAGCCCTGTGCATCCGAGGGCAGCCCAGGTCGCCTTCCCCCCCAGGTGGGAGGCGGGAGCCCCCCGACCTACCCATCCACTCGCATCTGTCCTTGGTCCCCCTTTAGGCCCAGGTCGGGGGTCTTCTCAGGGTCCTGCCCGAGGAGCTGCCCCCAGTTCTCAGCTGTGAGACCAGCTCAGCACGGCCCACATAGCCCCTCCCCTGGTGGCCGTCCAGGGCCCGGACGCACTTAGACGCGTAAATACGCGAGTCAGCGTGGCTTCCCCTCCTGTGCGGGGTCATGCCGCCAACTGCAGGGGCGTCTGAGCGGGGCAGACGCGGGCCTGCCTGGCGTGTGAGCCTGCGTGTGTGCCCGGGTACACAGGCGTGGGTCTACTGCACACGCTCACACACAGTTGTGACAGGACGGAGGAAACGGCGTGTTGACGTAATTGTGAGTGTTGGATGTTTCTGTCGTCATGTTTTCCTAGGGTGACACGTCGTCCGTACAGAGTGAGGATTATTTTGTGTACCACAGTCAGTGTGAGCTGTTGGCTGTCCCCCTGAGGCCTGGGCCAGTGCCCTGCGGGTGGCCCGACTTGCGCCACGGGGGCGTGGCACCCCCCGGGGACGTGGGCAGCAAGGTCACCACCAAGGCTCTGGCCTTGTCCTCGCTTGAGCCAGAATCACGTGGAATCCTGACCGTGTTCCCAAGTGGGCCCAGCCCTCATGCTGTCCTGCCTCCAGAGCGCAGGCCCAGCCTGTGATGCGCAGTAGGGCCGGCGACCCCGCACGAGCCTTCCCTCGCCTGGTCTCCCCATCCTGGTGGGCCCGAGCCCCAGGAGACCTCTCTCCGCCGTGTGACGGGCCACGTGGGTGGTGACCCTCGGCCTCGCAGGAGCGGGTGGCCACGTGGGGCCTGTGGGCCCAGGGTTTCAGGGTTCAAAGGAGCTGGAAACAACCAATATTTGTGCTAAATTCCCTGAATTTGTAACAGTGGCTCACGTTTGTAAACAACGCTGTGCATCAAGGAAAACCCACGGGGTGAGGTTCGGCCCACGAGCCACGTGCGGGCGTGCGAACCACCCAGGGCGCCTCCACGCTGGCAGGCGGGGCGGACGGTCAGGCGCCGACCACCAGGCTGGGCCAGGCCCCGACCCCTGACACGCGCTGGGCCGCAGCCGGCGTGAGAAAGGTGCGTGCGGAGGGCACGACGGCAACGGTCATCTGCTCACGCGGGCGAAGGTGGCGGGTTGTGTGTGGGGCATCGGCAAAAGGCCAGCTGCAGAGCCCCTCCATCAGAGGCCCGTTGCCGTCCGGGTCCCTCCAGCCCCACCCCACCCCTGCCAGCATGTCCTGACCCCTCCCTGCTCACGATGAGCAGCTGCCCCCGGGGTTCCCCGCGGTTGACTGAAACCCAGCGTTGTCCCTGGTGCGCTCAGAAAGCGCCGGTCGGTGTCTGGTTAAACTGTTACTCCCGGTGAGGCCGATCGGCCCGGCAGTTGGGAGACGGACAGCTACATGGGGGACGGAAAGCGAGAGTCCCGGGGACCTCAGCCTGCCCCAGCGGGGGCCCAGAGCCTGGCGCTGACCCCAGGCGAGGGGCGGGAGCCGAGGATTCGTGCGTCTGAACGTTTACCGAGGACGCGTCACGTCAGGCCCCGGGCCCGCAGCAGGGGTCCCGTGTGGCCCCCCCTCTCCATCGCTGTCACACGATGTTCCCGGGGGTCTGTCCTGGGAGCAGATTCTGAGGCTGCGCCGTCCTGCCCTTGGGCGGGGACGGGCTCCACGCAGCCCAGGACTCGGCATCAGGGTCCGGATCCCTCCAGTGTGCTTTGTGCGGGCAGCCACTCGCCGTGTTGGTCAGGGAGTCTGATGCCTGGGGCTCTCTGAACCTTCCTCAAGGACCAGCTCTGCAGGGTCCCCTAAACCGCCACGCCCTCTGGTCGCTGCCACCAGTCTCTGCTGTTGCCGCCACCGACACCAGCACGTGAGGATGTGTCCTGTGTCCTGAGGGGGAGTTGGTGCTTACTCGACAGAAAAGGCCGGCGAAGCTGGGAAAGAAACGCGGTCTTCACACCCTCCAAAGAGAGCAATTTCCCTTTCCCAGGTCAGATGTGAATGTTACAGTCCTTTAAAAAATCATTTCCAAGATTAAATCACAGGAAGATACCTGCAAGAAGTGAGGAGATTATTTGTATTCTATTCCTGGGTCCAGGGAGCAAATCAACTGCAGAGTATGTTTTGAAATTTCTTTTTTTAAATGAATGCGGTCAATGAAAATGCAGAGCTGTCAGCAGGACATAACCCTCCTATTGCAAGATGAAGAAAATCCCGTGATGATTCAGGCCCCGTGAAACAGGTCTGAAAGCGAAGAGCACCCTCGTGTAGGGTGAGGTGCTGATGGAACGGAAGATGCACTTCCCACGATCTGCACACGCAAATTGCATCCGTCGGAGCATTTCGTGCAGAGAATGAAGCGCTTCCTCCCTTTTGCTCTCATTGTCTGCAGCGGGGGCGGGGCAGGGGGTCCTCGGGTGAATGCAGGTGCGCACGCAGCACCTCCTGCCTGAGGCCTGAGGCCGGACGGGGCCTGGGGGAGCGCGAGCCCTTTGCTGCCGGCTGCTTCTCTGGGGGGAGCCCTCGGTTCAGACGCCCCCAGATCCTGGCGGTCCCTTGCTGGTGCTCGTCCTGTGCCTGACACCCTGTGGGTCCCAGCCGTGGGTGGACGCCTGGGTGCCAGTGACTCGTCCAGTGGGCGCCCTCGGGGGTGGGCCTCCCTGGGTGGCTTTGGTGAGATGCCGTCCAGCCAGGGCAGAGGGTGCCCCTGCCCCTCCTGTGCTCTGACCTGCCTGGAAGTCGCGAGCCTCGTGGGGCTGGAGGGCAGGGCAGCGTGAGAAGCTGTCACCTGGGACTGCACGTGCCGCCTGGCACGAGCACGGAGCCCCTGGGAGAGGACCCGGAGCCCCTGGGAGAGGACCCGGAGCCCCTGGGAGAGGACCCGCCCGACGCGACAGGGTGCAGGCACGGAGGTGGAGGGAGGTCTCGGGCCTTGGGGCGTGCTTGGGGGAGACAGCTCAGCCCCCACATGGCTCACCAGGGCGGCGGCCTTTTCTCCAAGGAGGCCCGTCCTGACCAAACCCGCTGCCTCAGAAACGAGTCTGCGCCCCGAGTCTCCACACCTGCCTTTGGTTTTGATTCCATGCTAGCAAAAGAGCCCAGTAGGAACCATGCACTTCAGCAATGAGATGTTTTAATTGCATCTTAAAATAGAATTGCAATAAAGAACATAAAACCGAGACTAACCAAATGTGTTTAAGGGAGCCCCCGGCACGGCCAGAGGCGGGCGGGCTGGTAAGCTGCCCACTCACGGAGCCAAGCCCTCAGAAGGGCACTGGGGACCTCGGCCCGCCTGGCTGGCCTGGGCCCTTTGGCACATCCAGCCGTGCCATGCAGGGCGGGCGCTGCCAGGGTCTTGAAAACAAGGGGAGGGTGGGATCCTGTTGGGCTGATTTATCGTCCGTCAGAGAACCTCTGGGTTCTACCAGGAAGAGAGAGGAGACCACCTTCTTGTCGGGCTGGCTGTCCAGGGGTGTGGGCGGCTAGCGGGCAGCCGGGCCCTGGCTGCAGTGGGTCTCAAGCTGTTACCAGAGGTTCCTGCACGGTCCTGATGGAGCGACCAGGTCCACCCTTCCAGGCGCCCTGCCACCTGGGGGCTCCTGGGAGCCTGCGTTTGCTCCAGGAGCAGCGACTGCAAGCCCAGTGCCATCCAGGCACCCCTGCAGACCTGAGCCCAGCCTCCAGCTTAGGGTCCAAACAAACTCATTCTGGCGCCCAAGTCAGCTTCCATACTGAGGGGAGGACAGAGGTGGCCACGGCCTTTTAACCCTCACACCCCGCGCCCTGCCCTCCAGGCTCGCGACTCTGCTCCCCTCTGCATGGCGAGCAGGGGAACACGGGGGGTCAGAGGTCTGCAGCTGCGGCGGTGGATGCCCAGTAAGGGTCTGAGGACTGGCCGAGGGGCCGTGTGGGCCAGGGAGCCCCGAGGAAGGGGGCAGGGCTGCCCTGGGGCAGAGATTGGGCACCCCACGAGTGCAGAGCCTCAGGATCCTGTGGGGAAAGTCCACCTCTGGTTCCTGTCCTGCTTCGAGCACCAGTGTGATTTAGCTCCAGAGTGGAGAGCAGAGCCAGGCCCTGAGCGGGGAAGGCTGGGGCTGGAATCCCGGACGAATCCGCCTCCAGCCTCCCGCGCTGGAGCCTCAGGGCCGCGGGGCCGCAGGACCGCAGCTACACGGAAGCCCAGGGCTCAGGTGGGAAGGGCTGAAATCTGTCGCCGCTTCCTCTTATTTTATTACCGGCGTGGCAGTTGCAGAGTTGAAATGGAGCTTAAACACCCTTTGTGAGTAATTAGTGTCAAAAACACAAGATCTACAAAGCCATAAACTCACAGCTTGGTGATGTTACCAAGTAGTAATTAAAAAGGAAAAAAGAAAATTCCGTTCCAAGATCAGATCTTCAGCCAAAGATGAAAAACAAGGCAGTGTGCACATGATCCGGTGCTGGGGGGCGAGGGACGGTTGGCACAGACTAGCGACGCACGTGCGCGGGCTGAGGCCCCTGGACGTCACCGGGCGCACCTGCGGCCCCCAGCAGGGACGGCGGACCCGACGCGGACTGAGCAGGCTCCCACAGACCGTCACCTGCCCGAAACGAGGGGGCCGCAGCGGGTGTGCCCGAGACCGCCGCTCCTGACTGCCAGGCCTGGGTCCCGCCGTCCGTGTACCCGTGTCCAGCAGTAGCAGCAAAGGGAGGCGACTTGAGTGAAAGAGGAGAGAACCCCACTCCCGCCCAAGCCGCTCCGTCGATGGAGGGAGACCCGTGGCTGCTGGGTCATCGTATTGGACGTCTGTGCTGCAGGTGCTTGTGCAGCCCAGCGTGAAGACTGGAGAGCATCGCCCAGCTGTCACGGTCGTGCAGAGGTGTCGGGGAGGCTCGAGCCGGGCTCGGGGGGCAGCACGGGTTCGTGGCTGGGAGAGGGGAGGCCACGTCCAGCAGCAGGACTGGAGGGGGGTGTCGGCGGAGGCCGGGCGGCGGGCGTCTCTGTGCCGCCCCTCCCTGCACTGCCACCCTGAAGTCACAGTCTCGGCCTCCAGTTTTGTTCTTCAAGGTTTGGGGAGCTCTGGGTTCTCGGCACTTCCGTATTGATTTTAGACCCAGCTTGTCAAGTCCTACGCTGGAAGCCTGCTGAGGTTTGACTAGGGCTGCACTGAAGCTGTAGATCACGTGGGGAGAGTTGCCTTCTTGACAATATTGAGTCTTCCAAGCTGCGAACAGCTTCCCTCTCCACGCTGTCCTCTCGTTTCCAGGGCACAGGTGTCTCACGTCTTTTGTCCAGTTTATCCCTAAGTTTTTCATGTTTTTGATGCAATCATGAATTGTTTTTTACTTTTAATTTCTTTTTGTTGCTAGCATATAAAAATAGTTCTTTTTTGTAAAATTGACCTTTTTTTTTTTTTTTTTTTTTTTTTGCGGTACGCGGGCCTCTCACTGTTGTGGCCTCTCCCGTTGTGGAGCACAGGCTCCGGACGCGCAGGCTCAGCGGCCATGGCTCACGGGCCCAGCCGCTCCGCGGCATGTGGGATCTTCCCGGACCAGGACACGAACCTGCGTCCCCTGCATCGGCAGGCAGACTCTCAACCACTGCGCCACCAGGGAAGCCCTGTAAAATTGACCTTTTATTTTGCAACCTTGCTGACCTCACATATTAGTTCTAGTAGCTTTTTAATGTATTTCTTTTTCTTGCCTTATTTCCCTGGCTAGAACCTGCAGAACAGTGTTGAGTAGAAGTGGTGAGAGTGAACATTCTTGTCCCAAGTTCAACCTGAAGGGACTCATTCAGTCTGAAGCCACTGAGTGTGCTGTCACCTGTGGGCTGGTCAGAGACGTCCTTTATCAGGCTGAGGAAGTTCTGGTCTGATCCTCATCTGCTGAGGAATTTTTTGAGGTGTGCATGTTGGGTTTGGTCAAGTCCTTTCTCTGCATCTATTGAGATATTGTGGGTTTTCTTCTTTACTTTGTTTATATGTTGAATTACTTTTTCTAATGGTAAACCAGCCTTGCATTCCTGGGACAGAACCCTCTTGTATTACCTTTTTTGCATGTTATTGGACATGCGTTTGCTTACTGTTTTGTTTAGAATTTTTGCATCTTACTCCTGAGGATTATTGGACTGTATTTGTTTTCCTTGTGCTGTTATTGTCTGATCGTGGCATCATGGTGATGCTTGTCTCATAGAATGGGTTGGAGAGCATTCCTCCTCTTCCATTTTCCTAAACGATTTATGTAGAGCTGGTATTTATTTATTCCTTAAACGTTTGATAGAATTCACCAGGAAAGCCAGCCAGCCTTGGAGATTCCTCTGTGAGAAGGTTTTCACTGCAAACTCAATTCCTTTAATAGACGTAGGACTATTCAGGTTATCTCTTTCCTTTGTAGTGAACTTTGGTAGTTTTGGTGTCTTTCAAAGAATTTTTCCATTTTATTTAAGTTGTCAGGTTTATTGGCAAAAAGTTGTTCATAATGTTCCCTTACTACCCTTTTAACATCCATAGAATTCGTAGTGCTGTCACCTCTCTTATTCATGATACTAGTAATTTGTGTTTTCTTTTATTCCTGATTAATCTGACCAGTTTATCAATTTTATTAATCTTCTGGAGAAAATCACTTTTGGTTTCATTTTTTTCTAATGCTTTTCTATTTCAGTGGTTTCTGTTTTGATCTTTTATTTCCTTTCTTCTGCTTACTCTGGGTGTACTTTGCCCTTTTTATTTTAGTTTCTTATTTGTGTATTTATTTGTTTAATTTTGGCCGCGGCACGTGTCTTAGTTCCCTGACCGGGGATTGAACCCGTGCCCCCTGCAGCAGACGCACGGAGCCCTAACCACTGGGCCGCCTGGGAAGTCCTCAAGGTCGAAGCTGAAGTCTTCTTCTCTAATGTAGACACTTAGTGCTACACATTCTCCCCCAAGCTCTGTTTTACCAGCATTCCACAAATTCTGACATTTTATTTTTATCGTCATTCGGTTTAAAAGTGCGAATTTCCCTTTTGATTTTTTTCCTTGACCCATAGGTTACTTAGAAGTATATTATTAAGTTTCCATATATTTTGAAAATTTCCAGATAGCTTTCTGTTATTACTTGATGATTTAATTTCATTGTGGTCAGAGAACATAGTTTGCATGAAATAAATCCTTTTAAATTTCCTGAAATTTGTTTTAAGGTCCAGAATGTGGTCTGTCTAAATAAATATACTCGGAAATAATTTGTATTCTAGAGTATGCCATAAATGTGAGGTCAGGTTTTTTTTATAGTATCGTCAAATCTTCTATATCTTTGCCCGTTTTCTATCTTCCTTTTCTCTCAGTAGACAGAGAGGTGTTGAGATCTCTGACTATAATTACAGATTTGTCTATTCCTTCTTGCATTTCTGTTGGTCTTTATTTTGTGTGTAGATTAATCCCTTTGTTGTTCTGAAATGGCCTTTTTCCCTGATGATGTTCTCTGCTCTGAAATCTAAGTTGTTTGGTGTCAACATGGTCACCGCAGCATTTGGCTTCCGTTAGTGTGGTTTATCTTTTTCATATTTTTACTTTTTGTTGTTGTCGTTTTGCGGTACGCGGGCCTCTCACTGTTGTGGCCTCTGCCGTTGCGGAGCACAGGCTCCGGATGCGCAGGCTCAGCGGCCATGGCTCACGGGCCCAGCCGCTCCGTGGCATGTGGGATCCTCCCGGACCGGGGCACGAACCCGTGTCCCCTGCATCGGCAGGCGGACTCTCAACCACTGCGCCACCAGGGAAGCCCCGTATTTTTACTTTTTGTGAGCCTCATATAATTAAGCCTTGCAAGTCTTTCCAGTCTGACAGTCTCTCCCTTTTTACTGGTGTCTTTAGACCGTTTACATTTAAGGTGATTACTGCTCTGATTAGGTTTACGCCCACATCTCATTATTTGTTTTCAGTGGGTCCTATGCTTCGTTCCTCTTTTTCTGCCTTCTCCTGGATTAACTGAATAATTTGTACAAATTCATATATCTCCTTTTTTGCCTTGTTAACTGTAACTTTATCTTGGTGCTTTACAGACTGCTTTAGGACTTACAGTGTACATCTTACCACAGTCAACTTCAAGCGACATAATATCGCTGCACGTTGACTCTAAGAACCTTGGAGTTCTCGTGCTACACGCATAAACCTTCCAGTTGCCTCCTTCCTGCCTTATTCAACTCCTTGAAATACATTTTACTTCTACACATGTTGTAAACCTCACAGTAAACTGCTGCTGTTCTTGTTTAAATAGTCCGTCGCCTTTCAGAGGTATTTAAAAGACACTTTAAGTTTTTTCATGTACTTCATATACAGCTTCCACTCCTTGTGCGTTGAAGGAATGAGGCGTTCTGCGTTCTTCCCGTGTACACGCGCATTTCCACCTTCATCTTCCTTCTCTGCGAAGGGCTTCCTTCAGCATTTCTTGTAGTGTCAGTCAGCTGGCGATAATAGGGTTCTTCCGGTCCCACGTGTCATTTTCACCGGGTGCGATTCTGGGTTGACTGGGTTTCGTTTGTCGTTTCTGTGCTTTACAGACACTGTCCCACGGCCACCTGGCTTCCCTGTTCCCCGCGAGGAATCTGCTTTCAGCCCCTCTTTGTTCTGTGGTCACGTGTCTGTTTTTCTCTGGCTGCTTTAAAAATGTTCATTATTGATTTTGGGTGGTTTCATTACCATGTACTTTGGTGTCATTTTCTTCATTTATTTTTCTGTGCTTGGGATTCATTGAACTTGTTGGAGCTGCCAGTTTAGTTTTCGTCCATTCAAATGTTTTGGGCTGTTCTTTTTTCCAGGTGTTTTTTCTGTCCTCCTGTATTGGTCATCCGTCACTGAATAACAGATTATCCCCAGACTGAGTCGCTCAGTTTCCAAAGGCCAGGAGTTGAGTGCACTTAGCCGGCCCCCTCCTCAGAGCCTCTCGCAGGCTGCGGTCACCTCCCGTCCCTACCAGGAGAGGATCAGCCCCTGAGTTCACTCACGTGGGTGTGGGCAGAGCTCAGTTCGTTCCTCGTCATGTGGACGGGTCATGGCTTCTCTGGTTCCTGCTTCATCAGAGGCAAGAAGCAGAGAGTGAGAGCAGGTCAGTCACCGTCCACTGTGACACCACCTCACAAGTGACGCCCCATCATTTGTGCCGTATTTTTTACTCAGAGTCCATCAAACTCGAGGATAGCGGGTCGCGCGGCATGCCAGTGCCGGGAGGCAGGGTCACTGGGGGCCGTCTCGGAAGCCGCCTGCACGCGCGTCTCGGCCTCTCCGGGGGCTCAGGTGCACGTGTGGCGTGTCCCTCGAGGGCCCCAAGGCTCGCTCTGGTGTGTGTGGTTCTTTCTCTTTCATTCTTTTCTCCTCTCTCTTTCATTGAACGGTTTCTGTTTCTGTTTTCAGGTTCACTAAACTTTTTTCCCCAACCTCCGATCTGCCGTTAATCCCACCCAGGACACTTTTCATCTCATACACTGTCGTCTTCACCTTTACAAGTTCAATTTAGTGTTTTCTGTATCTTTTACATCTTCAACTTTCTGAGCACCTGGAATAAAGTTGTAATAGCTGATTTAATGTCATCTGCTGGTTCTAGCATCAGTATCAGGTCTGGATCCGTTTCAGTCGATTGCTTTTTCTCTTCCCTGGGAATCATATTCCCCTGACGTTTGCGCGCTCATCATCGTTGATGGGTGCCAGGCGCGGTGAATTTCTTCCCGTTGGGGGCTGGGTGTTTTTGTCTTCCTGTGACAGCTCCCAAACTTTGTTCAGGGGTGTTACTTACTTGGAAGCAGATTCTTTCAGTCTCAGTTTAAGAGTTGTGAGCCAGGGACTTCCCCGGCGGTCCAGTGGTTAAGACTGTGCTTCCACTGCAGGGGGCGCAACTTCGATCCCTGATTGGGGAGCTAAGATCCCACATGCTGACAGGTGTGGCAAAAAAAAAAAAAAAATTTTGAGCAGGACCAGAGCAGCATGTAGTTGAGGGTGACTGTGCTCACGTGGAGGGGAGACCCTCCTGTGCCCTGTGACGGTGGGGTTCTCTGGGGTGGCTGCTGAGGGTAGGCGCTGCTCCAGCCGTGTGAGCTTCTCCTGCGGGGGTGGTGTTTGCTCTGACCCCCGTGGTCTCAGGTGGTTTCTTCCTTGTGTGCTGACCAGTACCCTGCTGAGTGCTTGGGCATCCTCTGCTCAGTGCTTCCTCCAGGCGTGGCTCTCCTGTCAGGCACTCTGTCCTGCACCCTCTGGCCAGCTGGGTCTCCCCAGACTCTCAGCTCAGAGAGTCCACCGGCTCTGCCTGGGCCTCTCCCTCAGTGTGCCCAGAAAGTCTCTTGAGGGGTGAATGGGGCCGTCACAGGGCTTGCTTCCCGTCTCCCGGGACTGTGCCCCTCATTCCCACGTGTCCCAGGACTTGAAAGCACTGTTGCGTGTTTGTGTCTCATTTTTCCGGTTGTTTCAGGCAGGTGCCTGCCGAGCGTTTTGACAGGTGTTACCATCTGAGCCCGCCAGCAGCCGTCTGGGGTGGGAACACAGGCACGCGTCCCCCTTAAATTGAGGAAAGTCCAGCTCCGAGAGGCGAAGTGATGTGGCCAGTCACACAGCAGACAGGAGAGCAGCCGGCGGTGAGCCCAGCTCCTGACTCCGTCGCTGCCGGTCCTGCAGCCACATCGCTCTTCACATGATTCCGCGGCCCCCGTGGGCTCCACAAAATTACTCCGAGGCTGTGTGACTTGTCTCGATGGGGAGCGAGGAGGGGCAGGCTTCCTGGATGAGGGCTGGAGGGGGACACGTGGCCCAGCCCACTTGACGGAGGAGGCGGGGGCCCAGGGGGGCGGCGGGCCCAGGGTCGGGGGAGCCGGGCCTTTGGGTCCTCTCTGGCCCCTGCCCCCGAGAACGTGGGGAGGAGGCGGTTGGCTCTGTGGTGCCCACCCCCACTCGCACCTCCCCTGTCCACGGGCCTCTGCCCCCAGGAACCTCCTGGAAGGAGGCCTCGGGTGCCCACCTGTGAGGGGCAGCGTTCCTGGAAGTGACCGCTCGGGGCCTCGATGCCCCGTGTGTGCCCTCCCCCCTCGTGAGGCTGCAGGAACAGCTGCGTGTGGATCTAAAACGGAGCCTCTAGGAAGATGGAGGGCTGTATAAATAGAAGAATAATAATAATAATAATTGTGGGTTTGAGACGGATCTGCAACTGTTGGGGTGCCCGGCCTTGCCCCCCACAATCACTCTTGGGAAAGGTCACCCCTAGCTGGGGACGGTGAATTCCAGTAGCACTGGTATAATTAGAACATGCAGTATTTAGATGCTTTTTCAGTACAATTAAGCGGGATAATTGGGTGAGCTATTTCGCTGGACATGCTTTTTTGCCAGCTTCCGTTCCCTGGAACTTCGTGCCGGGACAGCGCTCTCAGCTTCTGGCCAAGTTGTCCTGACCCACTTGCCACCGTGTCCCTTGCTTGTTCGCACGCATCAGCGTCTGCCTGGGCCTCCCAGGGCCGCCTGCCCTGGGCTCCGGGGACGCAGAGCGCAGCGGCCGCCCCCAGTCGCCCCTGGTCTGGGAGCCACGCCTGGCCGGCCTCGCGGGGGTACGGAGGCATCTGCTCTCGGAGTGGGAGGCTGACCAGGCTTTGGGGGTGACAGGGATGCGGCGGCGGCGGGCCCACAGCGGCTGGGACAGGGGCCCCGAGGCACCAGGCGGGGAGAGAGCAGCCCGAGTGGGCCGGGAGAGCTCGTCCTCGTGGCCGGCGAGAAGGGCTCCACGGGGCCGGACTCTCAGGGAGCCAGGGGGGCTGTGCGCGCATCTCTCCGAGGAGCACGGGTGGGCAGGCGGCGCAGAGACTTCCGCAGCGTCTACAGGCCGCCGGCCACCATGCTGGGTGTCACTCGCAGCCCAGGACACGGGGGGCGGGCGGGAGCACCCCCGGGGGTGCCCTCCCACGGGCAGGGAGGATCTGGGGAGGAAGCCAGCCAGGTGTCCACCCCCAATCCCCGCGAAGCTCACCCCAGCCCTGGAGGCCGACAGGTGGTGACGGCACCGTGGCAGGGCGTCCCACGAGCCCCGGTCCCAGACACCGTGTGTCCCCACCGCGGGCCCCGCTCGGGCCCCGGCCTGGGAGCTGGTGAAGCCACACGTCGGCACGTGCCTGTAGCAGGGACGCCGTGTGTATTTGCCCATTCTCAAAGCTGTCAGGCCTCGTGGGTATAATTTAGATACTGTTTTTACTGATTACAAGTATGTGCAGTCATAGTAAGACCCCGGAGAATTCAGAAAACCGTCATGAACCACCTTTCATCTTAGCCCCGCGAGCTCCCCAAGCCGCGCTCCTGTTCCGATGCCCCGGAGGGCGGCTGTGCTGCGCGGGGGACGGCGGGCGCCCGAGGGGCACCCCCAGTGCCGGCTCCAGGGCGTTCTCGAGCGCAGAAATTTCAAGAGGACGCTGGCCGGCCGGGGCAAGCTGCCCTCCCCAGGTCAGCCCGTGAGCGCGTGAAAGCACTTGGGACGTGTTAGATTCCCGGCTTGAGAAGCCCTGACTCTGTTCTGAAGACGGGGATGCTTTGATTTCCTCGTGGCTAATCCAGGCAGGATCCTCACCCTCCCCAGGCAGAGAGCAGCCAGTGTCTGCTGCGTCCGGTCACCTCGGAGGGCAGGCAGCGGGCTGGGCCTGAGGCCGGGACACGCCCTGGCCTGGGCTGACCTGGTCCCACGTGTCCCTCAAGCCGGGCGCTTTTATTGCACGCCTGACCCCTGCCGCCCAGCATGGTCAGCACATCTTACTGGGCCGTTTGCTTTTTTAAAAACTGCGCTCTGGTTTTAAGTGAACAGCTCCTAATTAGAGTGCCGTACAAGGTACCTGGGGACCAGGTAGCGTTGAACGCAGGCTGATGGACACGTCCTGGGAACACGGCAGGTCCACAGAACCGGAACCCGGCCCCGGGCACGTCAGGGGAGCAGCCGGGAGCCGTGGGGGGTTGCCTGGACGTGGGTCGAGATGAGAGAGAAGCACTGAGCCCTGCTTCTGGGTCTTGAGGGCGGCCGGGTGCCCAGAACTGCCCGGCAGCGGGGTGAGCACCGGGCGATGCCCACGGGCAGACAGGGCGTCCCAGACAGCTCCCCGTTGGTCAGGGTTGAGCCAGGCCTGCTCGGCGGGAGTGGCAGCCCCGGTGCAGACACCGCGAGGCGCGTCTGACCCACATGCAGAGCCTGCAGGGGCCTGGGGAGGCGCCCAGAGGACCCCCAGTTTAAGTCGGAGCGGAAGGCCGCCTCTCGGGGGAGCAGGGGGCTGAGGGAGGGCCAGGTTGGGCGGAGGAGGACGGGCCGGGGTTGCCCCTAACCACTGCACAGCCAGGAGACTCGGCTGCCCTTTCGGGCCCCCGACTCCCTCCACCCCCTAACCCCCCCACCCAGCCTGTGCTGAGCCGACAGCTGACAACCGGCCCCTCTGACATTTAGGGAAAAATACTCAGAATCAAGAGCAGAAGGCAGAAATTAAAGGATTTTCTTGGTAAAGGTCAGAGTGGTTTCTCTTATTTTTGTTTGAAAATGGTCTGTGTTGAACCACTATGACAAGGCTAAACGTGTTAACGGGCAACGGAGCAGGGCCGGCCGCCCGCGGGGGGGCCGGGGCCGAGTGAGACGGCACACAGCCAAGATGGCCGCAGCACCGGGAGCGCCAGGGCCGCTCGGAAGGGTCGTGGGTCGGAGGGCAGGGGCAGGCTGATGCAGAGATGCCCCCGCTCCTTCCCTGGGGTCCCGGAGGGCCCCCCTCCGTGGCACATCCAGGCCTGCACCGTCAGGCCTCCTCCTGCCTGCTGGGCCTGCCGGGGGGATCACCCTCGGGCTGCTGGGCAGAAGGGAGCCTTTAGTCAGGTGATCCACACCTGACGCTGGAGGGTTTTCATCCGCCACAGAGAAGGCCCGTGCCCACCGGCAGTCGCTCCCCTTCTCCCTCCCCGACCCCCGTCCCAGCCCCCGTCTGGGCGGCTTTGCCTGCTGTGGCGCTCGCCAGAGCGAGTGGAGTCACACCGACGGGGTCTGGCCTGGCGTGTGCTCTCGAGGGCCGTCCGTGGTGTCGTGTGTACAGAGCGTCGCTCCTTCCGTGGCTGCACTGCACGTACCTGCTCGCCTGGCGGTGGCGGTTTCTGCGTTTTGACTTACGTTGAATGTTGCTGCCGTGAACGTTCCTGGGCCAGTTCTGTGTGTTTTCACTTCTCCTGGGCACGTACCCAGGAGTGGAATTGCCGGGTCACGTGGCTCACTCGCGAGGAGCCGCAGGCTGTTTGCACAGCGCCCGCCGTGCCCGCTTCCTGCTTCCCCGCGTCCTTCGCAGCACCGTGTCGCCTGGGTTACCGCTGTCCTCCCGGCCTGAGGCGGGTCTCACCGTGGGCTCCACTTGCGCTTCCCTGAGGACAGGAGGTGGTGGGACCATTCGTCTGGATCCTTGGGGAAATTGTCTGTATCCTTGGGGAAATTGTCTGTATCCTTGGGGAAAAGGCCCATTCGGGTTGTTCACCCGCTTTTTAACCGGGTCATTTGTCTTCCTCCTGCTGAGTTGTCAGAGCTGCCGGTGGGCCCTGCACACGAGTCGTTTCTCAGACGCGTGTCTTGGCGGGGGCCGTTTCTCGGGGTCTCCGTGGGCCGGGAGGAGCGTGTCCACCTTCCCCCGAGCCTGGGCCGCCGCGTGGGTGGGCCGCAGGCGGCGCTGCTCCACTTCCTGGTGGCCGTTAACAGGAATCTTGGTGCAGCGGGCGCCCGCCAAGGCGGAGCCGGGGTTCCGGCTGGCAGGCGAGTTTGGGGGTCGGTGGGAAGAAGCCTTTCCTAGTCGGCTGCCTGGGAAAGGAGGGGGCTCTCCCATGGGGCGTGTACGTGTCACCGGGTGTGTCCCTTCCAGCCTGGGATTCCCCAAGTGGAGCGGTGGCCTTCATCAGGGGTGGAGCTGACTGGGCCGGATGGGCAGGGTGGGCAGGTGGTCGTTCCGCAAGTGGGGGACTGGCCCACGGTGGCCGCTACCCGGCTCGCCTCCTGACTCCCCTGAGCTGCCCCGTCAGCACCACTGCCTTGCTGGACAGGGTCGCAGGCCACAGGCTTCTGTCTGGTGTACGACGGCCTCTCCCCAGGCCTGCGCCCCCAGCAGGCAGACCCCGGGGGTCCTAACTCACCTGGGATGGGCTTGCTGGCAGGTGAGGCCCATGTCGGGGCACCATCTAGGGTGTGAGAGCTGCCGCAGGCCTGCCCGAGGAAGGGAGGGGGCTTCCCCGTGAGCCCTGCCCAAGTGTTTGGGCACCTTCGGGCCTCTGTCCACCCCCCAGCAGCGCCCGAGGGCAGTGGGTGAGAGGCCCTGACACAGCGGCCCCTCGGCCGTCCCCTGGCGCACGGGGCAGCGTGAGACCCGCCTCAGGGCGCCTGCAGCCTCGTGGCTGTCACAGGGCCCTCACGCCCGGCACGGAGCGTCCTCACAAGGGCTCGGGTCTGAGGGTGGACGGACCCGGAGGAGCTGGTGAGCTGGCGTGCACACCCCCGTCCTGGCTTCTAGGTTCCAGAAGCGTGGGTGAGACCCACCACCCAGGAGGCCCGAGAAACAGCCTCGCCTGGGGGGACGTGCCTGGACTTGGGCAGACGGCCCGTCCGCGTCTGGAGCCTGGGGCGACGGGGGATTGAGTGGGGCGACCCGCCCAGGGCCCACCTGCTAACGGCATCTCCTGTGTCTCCCGCCCACCCGGCAGGCCGCGGGACCCTCGGGCACGAAGATGCAACTGCTGGAGACGGAGTTCTCTCGGACGGTGCAGGAGCTCATCGAGCTGCACCTGCTGCGGCAGGACAGCATCCCCGCCTTCCTCAGCGCCCTCACCCTTGACCTCTTCAGCCGCCAGACCGTGGCCTAGCCTGCGGCCCCCCGCCCCGCGCCGGCCGTGCCCCCAACTTCCGAAGGCGGACGAGGCAGCCGGCGGAAGCCCGTTCAGGCCTGTCCCTTGGCGTCCCAGACCCACCAGGCCAGCTACCCCATCCACAGGGCCCGGCCTCCTGCCCAGACGGCCGTGAGCGTCAGGGCCTGATGGGGACTCCCGCGTGCCCCCCAGCCACCTGTGCACAGCCCTGGCCGGCAGGGTTAAGCGGCTCAGGGGTGTCCCTCCCCGACCCCTGGGCTCACGGCCACTCTGCAGGGACAGGCCACCACTTCGTCACCCTCCGTCCTGGAGAGCAGGTAGGAGGCAGCGGTGGGGGACCTCGGGCAGTGCTCTGGACTGGCTTCCTGTCCCCTCCCCCAGGCGCCCCTACCACACCGTGCTCAAGCCTGGCTGTGCCTGGACCTGGTGGGTGAACCTGGGCTGCCGGCGAAGTTCCCGGCGCTTGTGAAATAAAGGCTCCCCTCAGCCCCCACCCGGCTCACTGTGTGTGCGTCTGAGCCCCTGGGCTGACGGGGCCCCTCCACGCACACAGCTCGGCACCCTGCTGTCCTGACATCCCCGCCCCGTGTGCCTGTCCTGGAGCCCGGCAGAGGTGGGTGGGAGCGGCCCCGGGCGTAGCCTCACCTACGGTGCTGCCCCACGGCAGGTCTCCAGGCCACGGTCAGGGGAGGTGGGTGGGGAGGGCCAGCATTGGGTCCCTCTGCAGAGCCCAGAGCCCTGGGAGGTGTGGCCTGTGCGTCTGGGGCTGCCCCGACCCCGTGCCTTTCACACCCCACCCCCATCCCAGTCACTCTGGAGCTCGGTCTGTGAATGGGTGCCCGGACAGACAAGGCCCAGCCAGGCCCAGGGTCACAGCAAGGTCAGCACAGGCCTGGAACCCAGAACCCCCCGGCTGGTTTGACGGCCAATACGGCCCTGGAGGAAAGAGCTGTTCCCACGTCACAGATGAGAAGACTGAGGCTCGGCGCGCAGACCGGCGTCCCGGGGCCAAGGCTGCTCGGAACCGGACTCTGGTCCGGCGGGGGGCGTCCTGCTCTCCTCACCCCCTCAGACGCTCCGGACGCCCTCAGCGCCATCTCGCAGGGGAGGAGCGAGGCTCCATGTTTCTTTGTCGTCACGAATCGGGGGGAAGGCAGCGACGCTCGCGCAGAACTCTGCCGAGCCAGGCGGTGGTCCCGGGGGTCCTGCGCTTAATGAAGACCCCCAGTTAGGGGTTTTCCAGCAGACGTCAGAGTGCACCTTCCTTCACCCCTCATTCCACCAGCACAGAGTGAAGTCGCGTCTCGGGCTCTGAGCCCCTCCCTGCGAGGCTGGTGGGGAGGGGCCTCGTCCGTCTCCCTCCCTCTGTCGGGACCCCCAGACCCGCAGTGGCGCTTCCCTGCTGCTCTGTGGGAGAAAAGGTCCCACAGATGATGTTGGGCCCCAGCCTGGGAGTGGGGGACCAGGCCCTTGTCTCGACTCGGCCCCCGTCCCCGGCGCCGCGGAGGGCTGGGGCCGGGCCCCCGTATGGCGGAGGCTGTGTCCCCGTCACCCCAGGCCTGGCCCCGGCCTGCCTCCCGTGTGAAATCGCTGAATTCAGCGGCCAGTGATAAAAGGCTCAGGTGAGAACTTGACGCAAAATCATTAGCCCACACGAATGCACTGCGAGGCCCTTGTGTGCGCCCGGCATGCAGACGGCACCTGCTAGAGGGCGGCTCCCAGATGGGGCAGACGTGGCCAGTCCCCGCTCAGGGCAGGCGGGAGCGGCCGGCTGCTGGTGGGGTCACCCTGGCCAGAAGGCCAGGCCGGAAGCTCGTGATCTCTGCCTGGGGGTCACCTCAGGGCCCACGAGGGGGTGCGCGGGCCGGGCAGGTACCCCCGAGCGTGCTGGTCTCGGTTGCAAGGCCAGAACTGAACTCCAGGATCCCCGGCGGGAGAGGCGCGTGCCGGAGGGTTGGGGGCGGAGGGGTTGCGCTCGTGCCTCGGCCCTGACTCCCGCTGGTGACGCGTGGCCCCAAGGCCAGGTCAGCCCTCCCCACTGCCCCTCTCGTGCCATGGTTCCCTCAGGGCCACACGTCCCTGGCCTCGTGTCACCTCCTGAGACTTAATCCCTGCCCGGGTCCTGCAGTAGCGGCGCTGGGCCCCCGCCCAGCACCCGGCCCCGTGTCTGTGGGAGGACAGGGTGGGCGGCCGGCAGCCAAGCCTCCCCAGGCCCAGCCTCCCGTGAGCACCCGGACCTGGTCTCACCCCCTGCCCTGGGCTCCTCACACCTCCTTCCTCGCCAGGGGGGTCCCTGAGGCCGCTTCCAGGTGGAAAGCCCACGCCCGGCCCGGACCACCCACCCAGCCCCAGGCTGACAGCGCTTGCGCCGAATTTCAGGATTTCCCTCCCGGAAGAGGGGCAGGAGGCGCCGTCCCCCCACCCCCGGGGCCGCGTCTAGGTGGGATGGGGCGCAGCGGCCCCCTAGCATCCTCCCAGGTCCGCTCAGTCACATGCCGCTGAGGTTGCCAGCTGCCCGCCCCGCCGCCTGCGGGGGGTCTGGGTGCACTCGGGTGGGGAGCCAGGCCCCGGAAGGTTCTGGTTCTGGCGGAGACCCCACCGCCGCCAGCTCGTCAGGGGGCACCAGCGCTACGTGGTTGTTAAGCTGCTAATGACTAATTTTAAGGGATTAGTGCTACAGCGATAAACCTTAATTGCCAGGATGGAGTGGGATTTGGCGTGCGACAGCCTCCTTCCGGCGTCCCCAAGGCTCCCAGGGAGGACAGCGCCGCCTGCCGGGGCCCCCGTGGGACCCCCGCCTCCCCCAGGGCCCGGCCCGCCTCTGCCTCCGGAGGCGCCGGCTCAAGGATGTGAGCTATTCGTCGTCTCTCTCCCCTCCCTGCGCGCCTGGTTCGTGTTCTGGAAATGAGTAAACCTCCAGGCTTTCTTTAGCTCCTCATGACTCAGGTGTGGACCACGACCCGCGGTGTCACCCAGGAGCCGCCTAGCAATGCCGGGACCCACTGGGTCAGAATCTGCACTTGATGTGACCCCACGCGGGTCACAAGCCCCGTTCCAGTTTGCGAGGCTCCCCCACCCCCCCGCCCCCCGATTGAAACACCCCAGCTTACAAAGCTCCTTCCCATCCCGTGATGATCCCGCAAGTTGCGTGTTGTCCGAGAGGAGGCCGGGGTTCGGAAAGGGCAGGACCTGCCTCAGGCCGCAGGCAAGTCCGTCAGGCCCGGACCTCCTGGCCGGGGTCAGCAGCCCTCACGACCCAGCTTCTGGGTCAGACCTGCCTGTTCTCCTCGTGGTTCGATGTCACCAGGATGCCAGGACCAGGGAAGGGGCCAGGCCTCTGTCCCCAGGCAGCCTCAGAGGGGCGACCTGGAGGTCCAGGGCGTGGAGTCTAGGGCAGGACAGGAAAGGGTGTGTGCTGTGTGTGCATGCATGGTTGTGTTGCGTGTGTGTACATACACGTGCGCACAGTGAGGAGCGGTGGCTTTACCAAACTGCTTAAATTCCTGCTTCGGCCAAGAGAGGGGCAGGGCCTCGCCCACAGTCATACAGCACAGGGGGCAACGATGGCGCGCGTTCTGGTGCCTGTCTCGTGGTTTCCATTTTCTTCTCATTTGTCTCTGTTTCTTCAACTGCACGATTTTGATGCACTTTCAGTGTAAAAGGAAAAACCCTCAGCAGCGGAAATGTCAAGTGAAGGAAAAGCCCCCCTGGCCCTGCCCCAGCTCGTCCTCTGTGATGGCCATGTGCACCTGACACACGGGCACCTGACACACGGGCACCTGACACACGGGCACCTGACACACGGGCAGACAGCGCAGGGTTTGGGCTCACTGGGCTCCTGTGTGGTTTGAAAATAACTGGCTTGTTCTGCAGCTTGGGTTTTTTCCTCACTTAACAGTTGTCTTGGAAATTTTCCATAAAAGCATCTACTGATGTATTTCATTGGGGTTTTGTTATTTCCAAAACACTTAAGTTTTATTGAAAACAATAACCTACAGAAACACCAGATTCTCAGTTTAAAGTAAAATTGACAGCATCTCTCAGAACTTCCATACTCCCGAACCATCTTGGTCATTACTTCAAGAACAAAACCAAACCAAAAACTCATTTCCACGTTCAGATTAGCAAGTCTTGCCTGCAGACCTTCCTCTCGTGGCTCTGTCCCCGCCCTCCTCGTGGCTCCAGGTTTTCCAGAGTGAGCGGAAGGTTTGGGGTGATTTCCAGTCGCTTAATATTTCTGGGAACTGGACTCCATGGCGAGCCTCAGACACACCAGCCCTTGCCTGCCCACCACGGGGACCTTCTCCCCAGAACCCCGCCGCCTCGTCCTCCCTGTGGGCAGAGCTGTGTCCCCGGATTCATGTGCTGAATTCCGGTGCCTCGGAGGTGATTACGTTAAAATGCGGCCGTTAGGCTGGTCCCTAATCCCATGGGACTGGTGTCCTTGTAAGAGGAGGAGACTGGGACACAGACACAGGGGGGCCGACGTGTGAGGACGCAGGGAGGAGACTGCCGTCTGCACGCCCAGGAGGGAGGCCTCGGGAGGAGCCCGGACCTCGGATTCCAGCCTCCGGGCCCCGAGAAAGTCACTGTCTGTTGTTTAAGCCGCCCCACCTGTGGTTGCTTGTTATGGGGGCCGGGGGGAGGGGGGGCCCAAGCCGACGCACACCTGGGCCTGCTTATCCTTCCACCTGGCATTTCTTTATGCCTATTTTGCTTATAGTATATCTGAGTTACATATAGTATACACAAAATACACATTTTCCATCAGCTTTAGCGTCTTCCGTAGAACTGCCCTGATGACAGAAGTAGCATGCAAGTCGCATATGTAATTTGAACTATTTTGGCAGCCACATTTAAGAAGCGGGTGAAATTAACTTTAATGAATATATCTAACCTAATACATCCAGCACTTTATTTCTACATGTAAACCATATAAAAATTAGTTTTGCAATATATACAAATATTGAATCATCGTGCTGTATGCCTGAAACTAATACGTCAATTATATCTTAATTTTTAAAAATGAGTTCTCTAAATTACATATATATAAACTAGCGAGACATTCATTTACCATCTCTCAGCGCTGAGTCTTGAAAACCCAGCATCTTGTTGTGCACCTGCTGCCCATCTGGGTCTAGACCAGCCACATTTCAGGCGCTCAGTGGCGAGTGCGCACAGGCCACCGTATGGGACTGGACAGCCCTCGAGCGCCAGCACCACGGACGGGGGCCGAGGGTCCTGGGCACCTGGCGGTGCCGGCTCGCGGTTGCTTGAGTATTGCTGGCAAGCCGTCGTGCGTGTTAAATGTGCCGCCAGACTGTCTCCCTGCTTGACTGACAGAGAAGTGTCTGTCCTAGCAGGTCACCCGGGAGTGCGTGGAGGTGCTGGCAGAGCCGGGAAGTGCGGACGGAGGGGACACATGGGCCCCGGCTCCCTCCTGGGCTCCCTGCCCGGTGCCCCCACCTCCCCAGTGAGTCGGGGGGCCCAGGCTGCGCAGGCAGCCCACACGCAACGACCTGCGAGGGGCTCCTGGGGACGTCTCCTCCCCTACCTGAGCCTCAGTCTCCGCATCTGGGAAACGGCCTGACGGCAGGGCTGGCTGTGGGCCCCTGGGAGCCACCCCCAGGCCCTGCCCAGGGCCCCTCCGCCTGAGCCTGTGGGCTCTGCGTGTGGCCTCTGTAATGTGACACTATAATTAGCTCAATTAGCAACAGCCTTCATGCCGTTTTTTTTCCTTTTTTTCAAACTTAAAATGGAAATTAAATTTTGCACCAGGTTTACAGGCTGTTAACGGAATTCACTTAATCAAATCCCAACACCTAGTCCTTGAAAATGAGAATTTTAAAAGGTCTGCATTTGCATATTCATGTTTTTAATAGGGTTCAGAAGGTATATTTGCAACTGATGAAAAGGATTAATTAAATCTAATTTGCATTGGTGGAGCATCTTAACCCCTTCTGAGCTGGCCCGAGGCTGGGGTGGCCCAGACGGCCAGAGCGGCCAAACCCAGCCCGGACAGGTGGCCTGCGACACGCGGCTCCTGAGCGGCTTCCTGCTGGCCACGTGTCCCTGAGACCCCAGGGTCCGTGCAGCAGCTGAGCCAGGCCTGGGCTCACAGCAGCTCCTGCGGCAGCCATGCCGGGGCCAGCGTGGTGGTTCTTACTTAGAAAAAGACGCGTCTGGGGATTTTCATTTTCTTGTAACGTTCATGCCGTCATTGTAAAGTGTCTGGAAAATGTGGGGAAGTCTCAGGAAGAAAATGAAAAGTCACTTATTACCCATCACCCAGACATGATCGCTGCACATGCCGGACGCCTGTCTTCTGGGCTCGCCCCCAAGAGCGTGTGTGTGCGTGTGTGTGCGGTGTGTTGCGTGTGTCAGTGCGTGTGCACGACTGCCTCCTCACCGGGGCCAGCATCCTCATGTGCCGTTTTGTGGTAGTTCTGTTTCCGCCAAGGACCCCAGTCTCTGTGACCTCGCGTCTCCCGCACAGGACCGGCGGATGCCAGAGACAAGCGGGAGCCCGGCCCCGCGAGCAGCAGGGGGTGTTGCCAGCGACCCCTCGGCGGGGGAGCCCTTAGTCACTGGGTGACTCCCTTCCCCGTGGGTCTCACAGGTCCACGCGGGTGATTGCAGCGCGATGGGTCCTGGACCAGGAGGACGCGGCTGCCCGCGGGAGGAGTGCGCCTGAGAGAATCCAGGCCTGCGGGGAGGCTGTCGGAGGCTGCGTCCCTCTCTTTTGTCCACAGCGACCGCGGGAAGGACTCGGGATGCGCTGAGAGTAACAGATGAGGAAGGACCACGTGCAGAGCCATGGAATTGCCTCGGCACCAGCTTCCATGTAAGCAAGCTATAAGGTTTTTCTTCCTTTCTCATCGGGGCGCGTGTCACCTTTCAGCCCAGTTCTGCACATGTGGACAAAGGCGGACGATCGTGTGCTTCACCACCACGTCTCCCCCGGCTCCCAAATCCCCACCCCCCCCTTTTTTTTGTTTTGCGGTACGCGGGCCTCCCACTGCCGTGGCCTCTCCCGTTGCGGAGCGCAGGCTCCGGACGCGCAGGCTCAGCGCCCATGGCTCACGGGCCCAGCCGCTCCGCGGCACGTGGGATCCTCCCGGACCGGGGCACGAGCCCGCGTCCCCTGCGTCGGCAGGCGGACTCCCAACCACTGCGCCACCACGGAAGCCCAAATCCCCCCCTTTTAAGTCCTTATGATAATGTGTGCTGTCTTAGCTGCTAAAACAAAATACCGCAGACGGAGAGACGCAAACGACAAACATTTCTTTCTCCCGGATCTGGTGCCAGCAGGCGTGGTTCCCAGCGAGGGCTGCCCAGCTCCTGGGTCCTCATCCGGCAGAGAGCGCTCTGGTGTCCCTTCCCCTTCTCACGAGGCCACCGTCCTGTTGGACCAGGCGCCACCCTCGTGACCTGTTTCCCCTTAACCACCCCTAAAGGCCACGTCTCCAAAGACAGTCATGGGGTGGGACGGGGGATGAGGACTTCGGCGTATGGGGGTGTCCTTCAGCCACGGCAGTAGGTCTTGCCTAATTATAAAGGCGTTTGAAGCAATTTAAGCAAATCTGATATATTTAGCTTGTGGTTTTAATTAAACGTTTAGAAGCATTTGATTAAGGTTTGTAATCAATATCTAAATATCTGCGAAGTTTTATTGGTGGATGTTTTTAGTTGGCATTCATGAAGTGAGCGAGCGTTTAAGCATTAGGGAAATGTGCTCAAGATTAGTGACTGGGTCGCTGGATGACGCACGCAGCGGGGCAGTGAGATTCCGCTCCACACGTCGAGCCCTCGGAGACGGGAGATGCCCAGCCAGACGGAGGGGGCCCGGGTTCACCCGACAGCGTGTCTGCCAGGGCCTCGCCCAGATGTCAGGGAGGAGAGAAGGTTCTCACCCCAAGGGCGGAGGGAGGGGAGGCCCCTCGATGGGTGACTCTCCGAGCTTGCCCACCACCACCCTCTCCTCCTCGGCCCAGCAAGGGGCTCCCGGGGGCACCTTTCTAGATTCACAACTCCCGTTCCGGGGAAAACTCCAGGTCACGGGCAGCTCGCCACTCAAAGGGGAGCAGGATGGGTGGAGAAGGGGCGGACGAGGGAGGGGTTTCAGGACCTGAAAGGGCAGGAGCAAAGCAGAGGCCGTGGGGCGTCAGGTCAGAGACCCAGAGCGGGCAGCCGGCGCCCTAAGGCTGGTGAGGGGCCGCACAGTGCTGGGTGTGACCGAGGAGAGGACGGAGCGTGGGCAGTGCCCCCGGGGGGAGAGGGCACGTCCCCAACTAAAGGAGACGGAGTTTCCAAAGGGCCGGCTCCCGGGAAGAACCCAAGCCCACGACTTCCTGGAGCATCGGGGCCGGGAAGTGGACCCCGCGGGGGAAAACGAGATGCCGGGGGGCGGCGGACCAAACCCAGCTTTTGATGGAAGGACGGTTCTGAGCTAGGATCTGACATTCAAGGAAGGTGCATGTCGTGGGTTAAAGCAAAGCAAACACACCCACAGGTACCGGGCGCTCAGAAAGCATGCCCACCTGTAGAGTCCTTCGCAGAGGCCTGTCCCAGTGGACCTAACAGTGGGGCAAAGCTTGAGCGCCCGGGGGGGAGGGGCTTCGGTGGTGAGCACCCAGGTCGGCTTAATTAGAACCACGTCTGTTTCTGTTAAGTCTGTTAAGCCGAATGAAACATTACTCGTTAACTCCTCGAAAGCGTTCGCACCAGGCGTGAGCTGTTCACGATGCTTGGGCGTGGGAAAGGTTCCACTTCTGTTTGTAATTAGCCACGTAGCACGTGACACAGTCCAGGGAGAAGGTCACGGGTGTGAGCGCCTCGGGGACCCCGCCCCTCCCCCACATCGTCATAGTGCTGCTGGGAAGCGCCCCGGCCCTGCTCCCCTGCACCCCGAGTTCCGAGCTCATGAATCCGCTCACTGTGTCCTCAGCTGTCACACACGTCACGCTGCGACGTGTGGTTTAGTGTTGCTTGCTTTCGTGCTTCCTCTGTAATCAATGCAACTCTTCCCCACTCAGCGCAGTGTTTCTAAGTTCATCTGCGTTGTCTGGGTAAAATTCCATCGCATAAATACACCCCAAAAATGTATTTTTCCACTCCCCCGTCATACAGACGTCTGCGTCGTTCCCAGCGTTTTGCCTCGAAAAGCAACGTGCTGTGAACATCACGGCGGGTCTCCTTGGGCTCAGGAGCAAACGTTTCTTTAGAATTTAACGAGAAGTGGAGCTGCAGGACCGTGGCATCTGGAAACTCTCAGCATTACAGGACGAAGCCTAATTATTTTCCAAAGTGCCTGGAGCCGTTGGCGTTTCCACCAGCGGGAAACCCGCGTCCCCAGCGATGCTCGCTCGGGCCCAGCCAATCCGTGGGTGCAGTGCAGCGACTCTGGGGTCTTCACGTGCATTTCCTCCGGTTACCAAAGGAGTGAGCATCTCTGCACGTGTGTGTTTGTGAGAAGCTTGTTTGCATCTTTTAACCATTTTGCTGTGGGTTGTGGGTCCTTTTCTTCCTGATTTTTACACTCTGATACTATCCCTTTGCCGGTTTATGTGTGGAATCATCTCCTCCCACTTTGTGACTTGCTTTCACACCCTCTCTGTGTTATTCTTTGATAAACAAAGTTCTCAGTGTCAACACATTTTTCAATCTCTTTGGCGCCCAGCACGTGTGTCTTGTTTATTAATCAGCCTTCCCACCACGGTGAGGTCATAAAGATAACCCCCACGTTGTCTTCCACAAGTGATTTTTATTTATGGTGTGAGACAGAAATCCAATTTCACTTTTTCCACATGAATAACTAATTGTCTGAGTAGCATTTGTTAAATGGTCTCCTCTCTCCCGAGCGGTCTCCCCCAGCCTGCGCTGTCATAAATCAGGTTCCGTGAGCCAGTAGGTCTGCCTCTGGGCTTTCACTCTTTTCCTTGGTCACTGAGTCTATCCCAGGATTAACGCCAAACTATCTTAATTACTGAACTGCTTACTCTGCCAGGACAGGGCCTGGAAGGGGCGTGAGGGGGCTTCTACGTTCTTGCAATGATCTTTGCTATTTTCTAAAAGAGAATAAATACTTCTCATGTCTCACGGTCATAGGTTGTAGGTGGATTATAGGTGGAACCTTTCTTCAGGGTAAGGAAGTTCCAGTGTGTCCCTGTTTCCCTAAGAGTTTTTGTAACGTACGTTTTTATTGAAGCATAACAAAAAGATGCACAAATCGTAAGGCACAGCTCAGTGAATTTTCTCGTTTTCCGGCACCCAGCACGCAACGTTCCCAGGACATCAGAAACCATCACGTGCTCCCTTCCAGGACGACCTGCCCCCTGCCACCCGAAGGTGACCTTCACACCTGGAGCAGGTTTACCCGTTCCTGAACTGACAGAAATGAAATCAGACGGCAGGTGTTCTTCTGTGTCTGACTTGTGACAGGTCGGACCCCACTGGTGCCAGTGGTTTTTTTCCCCAAGCTTTTTATTATGGAAAATCATTTAGCGGAGCACCGCCTCGATTCCGCCATTAATATTTTACTACATTTGGTCTAGTACATCTCTATCCATCTATCGTTCCATCCATCCTTATTTCTTAACGCATTTCAGAGTAAATTACAGACATCAGTACCCTTCTCAACAGATAGTTCAGCCTCTGTAAGATTAACTAGAGTTCACTCTGTTTACAGTTTCTTTCTCTTGAAGTCCAATTTACCAATGAAACATAAAACCCTGCAGTGACAAATGCACACACGTGTGAAACCCAAACCCCCAGCAGCACACAGCACATCGGCATCGTTCCAGAAATTTCCCTCGTTCCCCTTCCAGGTCAGCCTTCAGCTCGTCCCCCGAGAGGCAGCCGCTCTCAGGTTCCACCCAGCTTTGTGGAGGTACACTTGACACCCCCAGGTCGAGGGCACCCAGACTCGGCTTTGGTCGAGCTCCCAGCGCCCCCGTGGGCGGCACGGGCTCTGGTTGTTCCATGTGCCGCCGACACTGGGCGTCCCACCTCCTTTCACGCTTCCACCCTGCCGAGCGCTGTCTGACCGCGGTTCCCGTGTGTGTTTTCCTGGTAAGCGATGCGGCCACCTCTCGGGTGTGTGTTGGCCCTTCGCGCGTTGTGCTCTTTTATTCCTTTGTGTCTCTTTAAATCTTCTGCCCGTTTCTCCCCGGCGTCAGCTGGCTCTGTGGGCACCACGCGGGTTAGCCTCAGGTTAACTAGTTTCCCCTGCGCTAGAGCCTTGTTAAGGACCGGATGGCCCCCTTCCCTCCCCCTGCAGGAAGCAGGAGGGGCTCTTAGCAGACATTCGCTCCGAGAAGCTGGCGGGGCTCGTGGAGGTAACGCTCACACAAGCGTGGGGAGCCTGGACGGGGTCCCCTGGAGTCACCACCGCACAGAAGGGTCCACGTGCGTCCCCGGCACCGCACAGAAGGGTCCACGTGCGCCCCCGGCACTGTCAGTTACGGCACAGGCCTCCCTGCCCGGTGCTGGCGTCCTGGAGCTTTCTCTCCGGTAAGTCGTTGATTCTCTGTGTGGGTGGACCGCCCGTCTCCAGCTCAGGGTCAGCGTCTGTCCTGTGGCCTCCCCCGGCTGGGACGGGTGTAAGAAGAGGTGTCGGTTTCAGGTTGTTCAGCCTTTTACCTGTCGTAGGACGGAGGGACGACTCCGAGCTCCTTCCAGGCAGGACCAGAAATCGAGAGTCATCTTTCTGCTTGTTTTTGAATCGGGTTGCTTTCCTTATTCTTCCTTGTTTGTGGGATATTTGGGTATAAATTCTTTGTCAGACATATGCGTTACAAACAACGTCTCCCGGGTTGTGGGCTTGCCTATTCATTTTCTTAATGATGTCTCCTGACGAGCAAAAGTTTGCAGTTTTAATTATCTCATTTATCACTTTTTAATGGCTAGTGCCTTACGCGTTTAAGACAGCTTTGTCTGGCCCAAGGGTATGAGGATATTCTGTGTTCTAGAAACTTTATGGCTGAAGTTTTATGTTTAGATATACGAGCCACCTCCAGTTAGTTTCATGTATTGTGTGAGGGCAAGGCTCATGCTTCTCACGAACGTCCAGTTACTCTAGAACCTTGACTGAAAAGTGCATCCTTTCCTTCTGAATGATAGTTGTTCCTGTGTCGTAAGTCAGGGGCTGTGTATGTGCTGGTCTGTTTCTAGGCTCCACGTTCTGTTCCATTGATCACTAATCCCACACTCTCTGAATGACTGTAGCTTTCTACGAAGCCTGGAAATAAGGTATCTAGTGAATTTTGTTAAATTTGTTATTAATTCTAATAGTTGGTAGAGTATTTTGGATTTGCTCTGCTCGCAATCACGTGACAGTTGACGTCATCAAATCTGACTTTTATCATTTTTTTCTATCCCTTGCCTCATTGCATTAGCCAGGATCTACTCCACCGTGTTATGTAGAAATGCTGGCTGTGGGTGATCTTACTTTGTTTACAAAGGGGGCAACGGTTTACCATTGACACGGTGTTACCTGGAAGTTATCTTGGCACCCTGTTTGACTTAAGAAAGTAGTACACTGTGCTACTCATAATTTTCAGAGTTTTTATTATGAAAAGCTGTGGCGTTTTAGCATATGCTTTTTCTGTGTCTACTGAGGTAACCGCATGGCTTCTCTCCTCTCCTCTGTTGATACAGTAAGCTGCGTTGATTTTTTAAAGTGTTGCACCGACCTTTGATTCCTGGGATAGACCCCACCTGGTCGTGATATACTATCCCTGTTAGACCTTGCTGCGTTCAATTTGCTAGTTTCTTTAAAGAGGAGTTTCGGGTCTACGTTAATGAGGCATATCCTGAAGTTTTCTTGGAGGTCTTTGTCTGGTTTTCTTATCAGAGTAATGACGGCCTCGTAAAATGGGTGTGAAGTGATTCCTCCTCCTTCTGTTTCTGAAAGTGTGTAGACCTGGGTTATTTCTCCCTTGAATATTTGGTGGAATTCACCAGGGAAGCCATCTAGGCTTGGACTTTTATTTCTGCGCTGTTTTTAAGTATGAATTTCATTTCTTTAATAGATACGGGACTCTCCAGTTTATTTTTCCCTTGAATGAGCTTTGGTGGTTTGTATCTTTCAAGGAATGGGGTCTTCTAGGTTACAGGATTTATGAGGACAAAGTTGTGCTAATGTTCCCTCAGGAGTCCGTAGGGGCCGGAGCGATGTCCCGGGTCTGTAGGGGCCGGAGCGATGTCCCGGGTCTGTAGGGGCCGGAGCGATGTCCCGGGTCTCTAGGGGCCGGAGCGATGTCCCGGGTCTGTAGGGGCCGGAGCGATGTCCCGGGTCTCTAGGGGCCGCAGCGATGTCCCGGGTCTCTAGGGGCCGCAGCGATGTCCCGGGTCTCTAGGGGCCGCAGCGATGTCCCGGGTCTCTAGGGGCCGCAGCGATGTCCCGGGTCTCTAGGGGCCGCAGCGATGTCCCGGGTCTCTAGGGGCCGCAGCGATGTCCCGGGTCTCTAGGGGCCACAGCGATGTCCCGGGTCTCTAGGGGCCGCAGCGATGTCCCTTTTCTCGTCTGTGATTTTGGCAACTCATTATTCCTCCTCTTCCTCTTTCTCCTTTGGCTAAAGATTCGTCGATTTTATTGACTTTTTCAAAGAACCGGGTTTGGGTTTCATTGATATTTCTCTGCTGGTTTTCGCTTTTCACTTTCACTTATTTTGGCTTTTTTTTTTTTTTTAATATTTCCTTCCTGCTACTTTGCTTTGGGGTTAATTTGCTCTTATTTTCCAAGTTTTGATGTGGATCCAATCAGACAGAAACCACACTGTGATTTAAGCAGGGGGAGTTCAATATAAAGGAAGTAAAGCCTTATCGGCCAGTGCAGGGGAGACTATACAAATGGAAAGAGAACTCTAGGGGCCCCTAGGGCTCAGGAGAGCAGGACAGACCTGGGGGGCGGGGGGCCAGACCTCCCTGAGCAAGGTGGGGTTCTCCACTGGGTAGCAGAGAAGTTTGCTGGTTTTCTGGGCAAGAGCTGGTCCACGCCCCTGGGAAAGCAGGGCTGAAGCTAGGCAGGCCTGGGACGCGCGGCCTCTGCACGGGGAGGGTGTGGGGAAGTCAGGGACGTGCAGCAGGGAGTGGGGGGAGCAGAGTCCAGGCGGCCGCGCAGGCTCCGGGGAAACCAGGAGCAGCCTGGTGCCCTTCTGCGTCCGGCTTTCCCCACCGACCGCCCGGCAGCCTCAGCCACCCGGCCTGCATCATCACGGGCTGGACCCTCTCTCAAGGCAGAAAGCTGGGGACTCAGGACACTCAAGGGGGCAGAAAGAAAAGAGAAAGTCTGAGCGCTGTGATGATTACGATTTACTGAGCAGGCAAAGAAGTTCTATCACTTTTATTCAGGCAGAGAATATGCCTCTTTTTTTTCTTTTATACATTTATTTATGTATTTATTTTTGGCTGCATTGGATCTTCGTTGCTGCACGGGGGCTTTCTCTAGTTGCGGCAAGCGGGGGCCACTCTTCATTGCAGGGCGCGGGCTTCTCGTTGCGGTGGCTTCTCTTGTTGCGGAGCACGGGCTCTAGAGCGCAGGCTCAGTAGCTGTGGCGCCCGGGCTTAGCTGCTCCGCGGCATGTGGGGTCTTTCCCGGCCAGGGCTCAAACCCGTGTCCCCTGCATTGGCAGGTGGATTCCTAACCACTGCGCCACCAGGGAAGTCCCGAGAATATACCTCTTGAGTCCTATGTAACATTTAGAAAGATTGACAATCTATTGAAACACAACAAAAAATATCAATATTTGTATTTGGACTATATTCTCAAACTGCAGTGTGATATAACTTCTAATTAATAAGCATTTTATAATTAGACTTTGAAATATTCTCTTAAGTAAGTCTTGAGTCAAAGAGGAAATAAAAATACTGCACTTAAATTGTACAATGATGAAGGGAATGTCATGTTTGATTATGGGATTCAGCTAAGACTTTGAGGAAAAAAAAACTTCAAGATTAAATGTTTCCATTAGTGAACAAAAAAATAATAAAAGCCAAGAATTTAGGAAGACATGAAAACACAGCTAAAGGGAAAACAGGAAGAAGGAATAAATGAAAAACAATTTATATTTTTTTAAAAACGGATTATTAGTGACACGTGTAAACCCTCAAGCTGATTCTTGGAAGCCGTATTGACACGTGAAGGCAGGTGTCGTGTGTGTTTAATAAGGCAGCCAGGTGGTTCTGATCGCGCCGAAGTTGGCAAATCACTGTGATAGTAAATCACTGTGATGGTGTCCTTTAAGGCAGGCACATTAGCCTGATTGAAAACCACTGATGAGCGACTGCACCGTTCCTGAAAAGTACGTGCTGTGTCCTTCAGGTGTTTGGGGACATCAGAAGGTAGATGCCCTCCAGGTGTGGTCCATGCGGCAGCAGCAGCATGTCGGGAATGCAGGTTCCCTCCGCCCACCCCACCCCACCCCCGCCTCCCCCCGCCACAGATGCTCTGAGTCAGGGGCTCTGGAGGCGGCGCCCAAGACTCTCCTTTAACAGGCTCCCCAGGAGATTCTGATTGAGATCCCGAGATTACTCCCCGCAAAGTACAGTAAGAAGCCAGGGCAAACCTGCAAATAAGGAGGGGAATTCTGGAAGCCTGCAGACAACACAGGAGCCTGTGTCTGAGAGGCTGCAGGTTCCCTGGGGCCGAACATGGCTCTGATACAGGTATTCTGTGCCCAGAGGGACAGGGCACCATGCCCAGGACACAGAGGGGAGTGGATCAGAGACCCCAGCCTAAGGCCAGCACCCAGCAAGGGCTACACCCTCCACGAGCCTCAGCCAGGGAGGAAATCGTCTCAGCCTTGGTCCTGGGAAGCTGGGTTTTTTTTAAATCCCCTGGGAATCTGTGGCACTGGCCAGCCACGCTGTGGGTTTGGAACAAGAATGTTATACTCTGCATGTTCCCCAAATGGCAAAGTAATGATTACCATTTGAAGTGCACCTGTAGTGCCCCAGGCACCTGCCTGAAGCAAACAGGAACACACCCCAAGCCAGGCCTCCTAGAATTTCCATGGTCAAGGTCAAACATATATGTATTTATATATTTATATAAAATACAAATATGATAATATGGTTCTATAAAATCACAAAACATACAAGAAAGAGATCACCCCAAATAACAAACAGAACTAGGTCCGCGAAGACTCAGCAAAAGCAGGAGATAAAAGAGACATGTTTAGTATGTTTAAAGACATAAAATAGGAACATGAAGACGTAATAAAGAATATAAAAATTAAGAAAACTATAAAATAGAACAAATATAATCATGAAAAAATTTTAGTCATTGGAAAGATGAAACAGGTCAACACAGCTGAACAGAGAATTAGAAAATGATGAACTAAAAGTAGACCCAAAGAGCAACACACTGAATGCAGAGCAGTGGCAGGGCTGAACGTAGGGGCACACAGCTTGGGGGAGAATCAGGGCGCTGGAAGGTGAGTCGCGGAAGCCCCCGGGATGTCGCACAGAGAAAGGAGTGAACAAACAGCTCAGGAGACGCGGACGGTCAAGTGAGAAGCTCAGTCTAACTGTTGCTGCTAAAAAACACTGGGGAGGATGGGGAAGAGATGGCTGAGAACTTCCCAGAACTGATAGAAGATACCAATCCCAGAGCAGGGAGGCACCAGTGAACCCAGTGCAGGGCAAGGAGAAATCCACTCCGAGGTCCATCGCAGTGAAACTGCAGTAAACACCAAGACAGACCTTAAAAGAAGGCCACCTACACACTCCAGTGAACAGACTGCAGCCTGACTTCCTAACAGAAAATAAAGGAGGAACAACGAAAAGGAAAAGGAAACCAGCTTCCAAGTTTACAGGGAAAATAACTGTTGCAGAAACGGTGTGTAACTGTGTATCCAACAAAATTATCTTTCAAAATTGAGGAAGAAGAATGGTTCCAAGAGGAGGTAGGTATGAGGTGCAGGAGGAACGTTAAGAAAATTGGGGATCTATAGATGCCTCTATAGACAAATACAGATACATCTAAGTTATAGATGTGGAGGCGCAGCTAAACCAGCCATAATGACAGTGTCTGCTTCGTAGGGTTAAAAAACCAAACGACCTGACAGATAGACAGCACGTCAGCTGGTGGGGCAGTGATTCCAGTCAAAGCAGTCGGGTTCTCAGGTAGCTTCTGGAGAAGGGTAAAAATGTTGATTAATTTTCTGTTTTGTTAAATTAGGTGTGCATTTTCGAGAATAACCACCGGAAGAATACATATTAATAGGCAAACCAGTAGAGTTTTTTAGAAAAGGAGAGACAGGGAAACCTCTTAATTCAAAGAATGAAAAGAAAAGAAAAAACTACAGAAAAGAGTGACAAAAAGAAAGCATGAAATGAAATAAAATGGAACAAATCCATCAGAATATTCACGATAAATGTAATCTTCCAATCAGAAGACCTTTTGGACTAGACACACACACACACAATCTAGTTATAGACTGTTTAAAAGAGACACACCTAAGCGGGGGTGGGGGAGGGACAGACTGGGAGTTTGGGATTAGCAGATGTGCACTATCGTGTAAAGAATGGACCAACAACAAGGTCCTACTGTAGAGCACAGGGAACTATATTCAATATCCTGTGATAGACCATCATGGAAAAGAACATGAAAACATGCATATATATGTATAACTGAAAAACTTTGTTGTACAGCAGGAATCAATGACATTGTAAATCAACTATACTTCAATAAAAATAAATAAGAGATACACCTAAAACTTTACTGCAAAGCTAGGTTGAAAGTAAAAGGAAGGAAATGAAGATTCTAGTAAAAACGCGGAAAGCATTACCAGGGATAGAGAGTCACAGTATAGCGACAAAGGTTCCATGGGACAGGAGTGTAACCGGACGAGGCGAGCACCGAACCCGAGCTCGGCTCCTGGCTGCTTGAGAGGCCGAAGCTCGAGAGACACACGTTGGTGGAAAAGGCACACGCTGGTTGCTTTATTTGGGAGGCCAGCAGCCCGGGACGACGGTGGGTGGCGTCCGAGAGCATCTCCCAGCTGCTGGGTGGGGGAGGGGCCTCAGGGCACGTGAGCAGCTCGCGCAGGATTCTCCGCGCAGGATTCTGCGCAAGCTTGGCGTCCAGGTGAAGTTTCGACAGTCGCCCATCTTATGCTTTCAAGTGGTCTGGGGTCTCCATGCTTGTGGTCGGCAGTTTTCACGTGGTGGGGTCTGCTTTCTGTAAAAACAACTTAGGGGGGCTTCCTGGGGGCGCAGCGGTTAGGAGCCCGCCTGCCAGTGCAGGGGACACGGGCTCGCGCCCTGGCCGGGGAAGATCCCATGTGACGCGGGGCAACTAAGCCCACGAGCCACAGCTACTGAGCCTGCGCTCTAGAGCCCGAGAACCACAACTACTGAGCCCGCGTGCCACAACTACTGAAGCCCGCGCGCCCCTAGAGCCCGTGCTCCACAACAAGAGAAGCCACCGCAATGAGAAGACCCCGCACCGCAGCAAAGACCCAACGCAGCCATAAATAAATAAATAACTTTATATAAAAAATGAAATAGAAGCACCTTAGGGACGCAGGTCAGCCCTTTATCTGTACCCTTCAGGGAACTGGGAGCTCAGTGACCCTGTGTCACTGGTTTATAGTCTAGACTGTGGCCGGTTTCCCGGCCCAGCAGCTAGTCTTTGTTTTTACATCTTCATGTTTCCTAATCATTACCTGTCGGGCCAGCCTTTTGAGACTCAGGGAGGCCTGGGAGAGGAAAGCTTTTCTACAAACAAGAGGCAGGCGGAGGACGTGGTTGGGGGTCTCTCCCGGGAAGGCCGCATAGGGTCCTACTTGGTTTCAATCGCCCCTTTTTTTCTGATACTCCTCAGTCCTGAGGGGAACAGGTACACAACAAGAAAGAATAGTTTTGGATGGAGAGGTTAGTCATAAACTCAGCAGAGGAACTCAGTTTCAGGGGACTCGGTTTTAGAAGAACACAGTAGTTCTGAACTTGACTATACCTATTAGCCTGACTTGTATTTTAGAAAGAAGACAAGTTACAGAACTACAAGGGGTAATTGACAAACCCACCAGCACGTTGTTGGGAGATTTTAATATGCCTCTCAGTAACGAACAGGACAAGCAGATAAAAGTCAGTAAGGATTTAGAAGGTTGGAACAACGAAAGTAACAAATTTGACCTACAAGATTTTGATAGAACTCTTCATGCAATAATTGGAGAGTATACTTTCTTTTTAAGTGCACACGGAACATTATAAAATTGACTCTGTTAGGTCATAAATCGAATCTCAGCAGACAGGACGGAAGCACAGAAGGAACGTTCTCTGATTGTAGCAGAAGCAGAGGGGAAATCAAAACAGGGAAACTCTCATCCCTGAAAATCTTCATCTGGAAACTTAAAAACATAGTTCTAATTCCTCATGGCTAAAAAAAAGTCTCATAATGGAAATTTTAAAATACTTAGGACTAAATAATGAAAATTATCAAAAGACAATAATGAATTTAATACCGTCTCTAGTGTGGTACTTAAAGGGTGATTTATAATCATAAGTGCACATATTGGAAGAAAAAAAACCCTAAAAATCAATGAATTAAGTATCTAAAAGTTAGCAAGCAATGTGAATTCCCTGGTGGTGCAGTGGTTAGGGCTCTGCGCTTTCACTGCCCCAGGCCGCGTTCAGTCGCTGGTTGAGGAACTAAGATCCCGCAAGTTGCGTGGCCAGGAAAAAAAAAAGTTCCAAAGAGAATAGAAGAGAAATTTAAGAAAAAAATAAAAATTTAGTAAACTAGAAAATAAAGATGGAAAGGGGAGAAATGACAAAGATAAAGTTGTTTTTTTTAAAGACTAAATACAGCTGATAACGGTGTGCAAGACTGATCAACTTTTAAGAAGATGGAAAACGCCAATAAAGCTATTAGGACTGGGAAAGGGATGTTACTGCAGGTGACAGGAGAGATTTAAAAGTTAATAGGGGAATATTAGGAACGTCTTTTTGCCAATAAATTTTAAAATATAGATGAAACAGACAAGTTTCCAGGAAAATACAAATTACCAAAACAGATTCAAAAGCTTCCACCTGAACTGTGCTATAATAACAACAAAAATTGAATCCGTATTTCAGAAATCTTTCCATAATGTGAAAACTGGGCTCAGCCTTTTTATGGGTAAGTTCTAGCAAAACATTCAAGGCACAAATGATTCCAGTCTTTGATTCAAAGTGTTCTGGAAAAGAGAGCAAAAGTGATCACTCCTTGGCTAGTTCGATGAGGATTAGAAAATCTTTATGCCCAAATAGATAAGACAATAAGAAAAAGGAAACTTGATGACAATCTCTAATAAACATATATGCAAGATTCTAAAAAGAATTTTAGCAAACCATCTAGTAGCATTAAAATATATACCACATTTTATCGCCAAATTTGGTTTTTCCCTGTAATGAAAGGGAGCTTTAACTTTGGCAGATGTATTTATGCCTTTCTCCATGGTGATAAAATAAAAGAGAAAAATCTTTGCCCATCTCAGTAGGTGAAGGAAAAGCATTTAAAAGAGATGGGGCTTCTCATCTGGTGGCGCAGTGGTTGAGAGTCCACCTGCCGATGCAGGGGACACGGGTTCGTGCCCCGGTCCGGGAGGATCCCACATGCCGCGGAGCGGCTGGGCCCGTGAGCCATGGCTGCTGAGCCTGTGCGTCCGGAGCCTGTGCTCCGCGATGGGAGAGGCCACAACAGGGAGAGGCCCGTGTACCGGAAAAAAAAAAAAAAAAGGAAAGTAACATCCATCCCTGACTAAAATCCCTAGAAGCATGAAACACGATTTCCTTCACCCAAAACCTCAGCAGCACTAATGGCGGCAAATCATTGGAAGCACACGCAGTACTTTCATGGAACTTGCGAAACTGATTCTAGAATTTGTGCGAAAGAGCAAAGGGTCAGGAACGGCCGCACGGTCTTGAAGGAGGAGCGGGTGGTGGGTGTTGGGACAGCGCTGCGGGTCAGCGGTGAAGTTCTGCTGTGGGTTAGATGGCGGCCCAGGGCCCAGGCAGTGAGAGCGGTACACTCACGCCTGTGCGTACCTGACGTGGGGCACAGGCAGCTCTACAAATCAGCCGGAGAAATGGACTATTCAGCCGGCGGTGCTGGGACAACTGGTTACCCTGTGGGCTGGGGGGCGGGAAAGGGATAGTCCTTAAACGGAGAGAAAGGCACAGCACGACACAAAGGGCCCACGTCCCAGAGGAGTAAATTAGTCCATCCGACTGTAACAGCAGTAAGAACGCCCGATCATCTGAAGACGGCACAGAGAACATGGACACAGAGGTCACACGTAAAGACACGTGCAGCACTAACCAACGAAGGGAGAGGATCCAGAGTGAAGAATTTCTAAAGTCCAGAAAAAATGACAACCCGGTGGAGAAGTGGGCAAAAGGCATCAACAGGCTTTCACAGGAAAGAGAACACGAGTGACCCGTGATGCTCTATCCCGTTAGCATTCAGGAGATGCAGAAACCTCCGTGGGTACCATTTGTACACAGCAGATCGACAAAAGTGATGAAGCCTGACACGACCAAGTGTTGGCAGGGATGCAGGTCTGCAGAAACGTGTGCACTTAAAGGAGTATAAATCGGTATGGCTGTTCTGAAAAATAATTTCAAATTCTCTAGCCATGTCGATGATGTGATACCTTTGGCCAGTGATCCCACTCCTCGGTACAGACCTGCTTCCAGGAAGCACGGACTGGGGTGGGGTAGGGGTGCAGCATCACCGTCCACAAGAGGAAAGGCACTAGAAACACCTCAGTTTCCATTAACAGCAGTGAATAAGCGCACTGTTGTACGTTCACACGGTGGACCACAACACACAAGTCAGGGTAAATGAAGTGCGGCCACACGTGTCAACACATGAACCTGTTTTTCTTAAGTTTGTTTTATCTCCAGTCCGGTACCACACACATGCACACGCACACGCACACTGCATCCACTTGAACTTGCCCGACACACTGCGTCCTTTTGAATGGCAGGGACAGAGCCATGCGCGGCAGTCCCCAAGCTGCTGGTGACATTAGTTAGATTTGGTCTTTCAGAAAGAAGACAGCTGAACTTCTAAGAAGCCGAGCCCTTAGCCAGAGAAGAGCCCTAGAGCTACCAGCCATGGAAACCTGAAACGCAGGCAGACGCCCCACCCCCTTTCCAGGGACCACGCTTGAGACCCTCTCCCTCTGGGAGTGGAATTCCAAGAAATGATGAAGGAGCTGGTGGAGTCTCCCAGGACACTCCCCGTCCGATGAGAGAACACTTTCCTGCCCTTTCTGGAAGCTGGGACACACCCACTTGCTCTCCCCCCTTAAGGAGGTTTCCTGCAGTCCTATGAAGTGTGTAACCCGCTGAAATAAGCCTGGTTGGTTCCGTCCTCCTGTCCGAGTGAGGTACAGATACACTGACTGTGGTGGGTGGTCAAGGAAGGCATTACCTTGCACAAAGCTCTCAGCCTGCCCCCGAAAGGAGAGGCAGTGGGAAGGGGTGGAGACAGGCAGTTGCTCATCTCAGGATCTCAGCGGAGGGAGTGGGGGTGACAGTTTACATGTACAGGGCGGAATGTTTCGCTGGGGTTTAAACTTCAACGAGGCTTATGCGTCTGAAGCACCTTCTTAGGCCGAAGGTCAGCCTGTCGTGGCCAAATAATCTGGTCCCTGAACTGGTCGAGACCAGTGGGCTGACCCCCCTCCGGCCGTTTCCCCATCGCCCACCTGCTCCGCTCCTTGCAGCTGCCGCAAAGTCAGCCCCTTGGCCTGGACTGCAGGTCAGAGGGGCCACAGGGACTCCCGGGGGCTCCAGCGCCCCCACAGCTCTCCCCTTCAGGTTTGCGAAGGCTTCTGCAAGACCCTTGCCCCGTGTTGGGCCCAGCTAGGCCCCCAGGATTGCCCTGCAGTCACCTCGTATCCTCCTCTTTCCTAACGCTCATCGCCCGGGTCTGACTTCCACTAGACTCCAAATTCCGTGAGTCTGTCCGTTTCACTCCTGGGTCCTTAGCTCTTGGCCCATAACAGGTGGTTAATAAACATGTTCAGTGGATGATGCATCCAAGTCCTGAGTGGGCAGCGGAAGGGAGTCCAGGATACAGGTGGGGTCGAGGCTGGGGTCCCTGCTGGCGCTGCCTCGGAGGCACTGGGAGGGTGACTCCTGGCCCAGGGCCTCGCCCAAGGCTTGACCTAGGAGGCTGCCCCCTCCGCCCCTTCCTTGTTCTCATCACTGACGGAGGCATGGGCAGGGCATCTGAACACCGGGGCCCCGGTCCGGGTCTTCCGTCTCCAGATTGACCCCTGCCCTTGGGCGAGGCACTTAATCCCTGTGGGTCACCACGCTTTTCTCACCTGTGAACGGAGAGGCCTGGCCCAGCTAACCTACAGGGTGCGTCAGGGCTCTGAAACCCTAGTCCATAATAAAAACCACAGGTGACCCCAGTCTAGTCCCCAGGCTCAAGGTTTTGAGTGATTTGGAAACAGAATGATGAATTAGACACTGGACATGGCACAAGTCAGGACAAAGTGGGGGACTTAAAGCTTATAATAGGTTGTAAATAAATACCTGTTGAATGACGGAGTGAGTGAATGAATGAATGAATGAATGAATGAATGGTGTAAGGAAGGTGTGAAGGCAAATGGGGAAGCAGGGTCAGGTTCCAGGCAGACCAGGATCAGAAAGGCACCCTGTTTCTCAGCTCGCGACCTAACAGTGGGGCTGCCTCTCTGCCACGAGCACTTAAGTCCTCATCCTCCCGTCCTGCTGCCCTCAACATCCTCCCTAAAAGGTGGGACTAGACTGAGCTGAATCCCCTCCCCCAAGGCCCCTGGACCCCCTCTGCCTCTGAAGCCCCAGCAAGGGTCAGGGGGAGCTGCACCCGTCCTCTGAGCTGCCTGTAAAGGTGTGGCCAGGGGGCAGGGCTAGAGGATTCCTCTGGAACCTTCCTGAAGGGTTCAACTTGCAAGTCCCTCTCCTTTTCTCCTTCTGTCACCTCACTGAGGATAAGACGAAGCGTAGACTGAGAGGGGACCAGCTGGGGAGGTGGGATGCTGCGTGGCCACATCTGGCCCACCCAAGAGCAGTGGAACCACACAGCCATCCGAGGATACCCTAACGAGGCCCTGCAGCCTTATCCCGACCCCAGGGTCTCCTGAAAGGGGCTGAGGGTCTCGCCAGGGCCAGGCCAGGGTCCCAGGACTTAGCTCAGTGACCCGGAAGGACGAACAGTACCAGCTTCAAGTGCGGGAATCACAGGCTTCTGGTCTCCCTGTCCTGGCCCTGCCCGCTCTGGTTTTTGGTTTAACGTCAGCCCTTCTGCACAGGGAGGAGAGACGCAGGGAAGAAGAGAAGGAGGCGATCGGGACTTCCCAACCCAGAGCCCCTTTAAGGCAGTAATTTATGCTAGACAAAGAGATCGCTGACTCTGCTGATGAAAAAACAAATGCAATGACCAAACAAATAAGACACATCGCAGGGCGTCAAGAAGGGCAGTGAGATCAGGAGGGAGGAAGACGAGTGGGGAGAGCGGGGCAGGCCCGGGCGGGGGTCCTCCGGGCAGGCTGGCAACGCCTCTCTGGAGGGGGGCCAGCTGGCTTGGGGCTGCTCTCCTTGGGTTTCCTTCAAACATCATGACTAGCTGGAGCACCGCCGACCGTTTCCCCAGCATCATGTTCACAAAGTCTCGGTAGGAGATGGTGTCGCTGAGAGCGCCCCCCACCTCCGAGATCATCTTCTTCATCTCCAGGTGGGCCTTGGGGACCCCACGCTTCTCCATCATCCTCTATAAAGACACCAGATCAATCTCGCCCTCACTGTTCAGGTCAAACTCCAGGTACTTCTCTTTAAAGGCCGCAAGTTTTTCCGGCAGGTTCTCTTCATCACTGTGCTTCTGGTCACAGAGGAGCTCCCGGTTGATCTCGGCCGGCCTCCTCTCCTGCCGGGCTTTGAGCAAACCGAGCGCTTTCCGTCCTTGGAAGCTGTTGCTGAGCGCGACCGACGTGGTGAGCACCGGGCTTCCGCCGGCCCGGGGCTTCGCGACCGCGGCAAAGGGACGAGGGGGAGGGGCGGGCGCCTGGTCCAAGCTGCGCGGCGTGTGGCGGCGGGATGAGTACATGAATCTCAAAATTGGGTTTAAAACATCAAGTTGCAGGGCTTCCCTGGGGGCACAGTGGTTAAGAATCGGCCTGGCAATGCAGGGGACGTGGGTTCGAGCCCTGGTCCAGGAAGATCCCACATGCCGCGGAGCAACTAAGCCCGTATGCGACTACTACTGAACCTGCGCTCTAGAGCCCGTGAGCCACAACTACTGAGCCCGCACACCTAGAGCCCGTGCTCCGCAACAAGAGAAGCCACCGCGATGAGAAGCCCGCGTGCCGCAACAAAGACCCAACACAGCCAAAAGTAAACGAATAATTAATTTTAAAGAAACTTAAGTTGTAAAAGTATAGATGTACTGTGACATCATTTTTATGTCTAAAAATAATTTTAAAATAACTACTGTATTTATGGATACACACATAAGTAGCACAACCATAAGGAGAGACAATTGTAATGATAGTAAAGATTAATTCAGACTCTAGTCACCTCTGGTGGCCAGTGGATGGGAGGAGGGAGTGGTTGCAGGAGCATCATAGATTCTCAGGCGTTCGTTCTGTTATTAAACGTCATGGTTTACATACACACTTTTATGTTATTGCGTGTGTATCAAATACTTTTCATCGAAAAAGGAAAAAGATATTGGAACTCGTCAGAGCCCAGTGAGGTGGCCGATTAAAAAACGTGTATCCTGGGCTTCCCTGGTGGCGCAGTGGTTGAGAGTCCGCCTGCCGATGCAGGGGACACGGGTTCGTGCCCCGGTCCAGGAAGATCCCACATGCCGCGGAGCGGCTGGGCCCGTGAGCCATGGCCGCTGAGCCTGCGCATCTGGAGCCTGTGCTCCGCAACGGGAGAGGCCACAACAGTGAGAGGCCCGCATACCGCAAAAGAAAAAAAAAAAAAACGTGTATCCTAATTCTGGTTCCAGAATTCCAACCGTGGAGTAAATAGTTCCAGTAACTGTTTATCCAACTATGGTTTATCTCTCACATTGATCACAACGAACAGTTCCGGAGAGGATATCACATGCAGCCTCTGAGGTCGGTGTCGAGTAGCAGGGCAGGCCAATTAGGATCTGAAGTCAAGCCTGAGTCACGACCTGAAACGAGGGAGAGTCGGGGGCTGACTTTCCTCCTTTGATTCCCATTTTGACCCCCGGGTGGGCCCGTCCCTGCACTTCGTGGCAGCACTGACGGTAAACCCCAGGGGAGATAGAGAGTCTGAAGACAAGGGGAAGGGGCCCCACAGAGCTGGAGGGGGTGGGAGAACTCCCAGAGGCGAGCGGGTTTCAGGAGGACACGCCCAGCGCCGTGTGTGACCGAGGCTCCCACGGAAGCGCATCAAAGACTTCGAGCCCTGAACCATCTCCCCAGTCCCAGCCCACGTGCCGGATGGAGCCCAGCGATGTGGGAAAGGCGTTGGGGTGGAACCCGTAACGGACCACTGCCTGCAGAAGGAGAGCTGGACTGCGCCGTCTGGGCCTAACCAGGTCGGTCTGCTGGGGCCGCGGCGGCAGTGACAAGGCAACACCCTCCGGAGTGCTAGCCAGGACCCAGGGTCTCCCAGCACAGTAGGCAAGCGTCCAGCACACAATCCCGAATTCCTCGACTCACAGAAGAAGCAGAACGAGGAAAGAGACAACCAACAGATACCAAGCCCAAGGCGACTCAGAAGGGAAGGATCAGTTAAAGGTTTTAAAGCAGCTCTTCTAACCGTCCATCGTGAGGATAAGGTGAATAATCTTGAGATGCCCGGAGACGTAGAAGTTCTCTGCAGAGAAGTAGAAACTAGAAAATATAACCAGAGGGAACGTTTATAATTGAAAGAACGCCATATCTGAAATTAAAAAAAAAATCACGGGACGGGCTCCGTAGCAGAATGGAGATGAAGGGGGAAGGGTTCGGGAAACCTGAGGGGGGTCAACAGAAATCATCGCTGTGCAGACGGAAAACAGAGGTTTGGGGAGAAAGCACGATCTCGAGGATGAATGGGCAACACCACAGGGTCCAACGTTCCTCTCAAGGAAGTCCCAAGAGGAGAGAGAAATTGGCATAGAAAATAATACTTGAGGAAATCATGGCCCAAACTTCCTAAATTTGGTGAAAAACTTACATTTAAAGAGCCTTGATCTATTCTTCCATTCTCCAATAGACCCAGATGTCAAGCCTAAAACTATAAAACCTTTAGAAGAAAAGATAGGAGAGAATCTTTGTGACCTCAGAGTTAGGCAGAGTTTTTTGAGAAATTGATGAATTGGACTGAATCAAAGTTAAACACACACGCCACAACAGTGAGAGGCCCACGTACCGCAAAAAAAAAAAAAAAAAAAAGCTAGTCATCCCATCAGAAATATCTACCCTAGAAAACTGAAAACTGGTGGTCACACAAAAATATGTACCTGAAATGTTAGGCTTCATTTTTAATTTTAATTTGTCAAAGTATAGTTGATTTACAATGTTGTGTTTATTTCTGCTGTATAGCCAAGCAATTCAGTTATACACACACACACATACATATATATGTATTCTTTTTCATATGCTTTTCCATTATGGTTTATCCCAGAGTATTGAATACGGTTTCCTGTGCTCTATAGTAGGACCTTGTTGTTTATCCATTCTATATATCATGGTTTGCATCTGCTCATCCCAAACTCCCCATCCATCCCTCCCCCACCTCCCCTCCCCCTTGGCGGCCACAAGTCTGTTCTCTGTGAGTCTGTTTCATAGATAAGTTCATTTGTGTCGTAGTTTAGAGCCCACTTGTAAGTGAGGTCATATGGTGTTTGTCTTTCTGTGTCTGGCTTCACTTAGGTATGATCACCTCTAGGTGCGTCCACATTGCTGCACGTGGCCTTATTCCGTTCTTTTTTACGGCTGACACTCCATCGTGGATATGTACCGCGTCTTCTTTATCCGTTCCCCTGTGGAGAGGGTTCATTCTTAATGCCCAAACCAGAAGACCCCCCACGTGTCTGTCCTTCAGCTGAGCGAGCCGGGGTGCGTCCACACAGTGGACCCGCGTCCTGAGCGCCAGAGGGGACACACCGACGCCACGGGCCTGTCCCAGGCGCCTCGTGCTCCCTGGGGAAGCCTCCCTTGCCCTCCCCCAGCCTCCCTGGGCAGCGGTCGGCCCTCCTGCGGACGCTGGCTGCTCTGTGCGTCCATCACTGTGCTGGGAAGTGGGGCGCCAGGTGCAGCATGGGTTGGGGGAGGGGAGGCGTGCTCTGTGGAGGATTTAAAATCAATAACAAAGCTGATTAGGGTCCATCTGCCTTCTCACCAGGCACTGGCAAGTCCAGCAGCACCCCTGACACCCACTCCTTCCCGGGAGAAGTTTTCTCGTTGGTCTAAGTTCTCAACAATTCTGCCATCACGGCTGAATTTCAATACTTATGTGTATGTTATGGGTTGAGTTGCTTCCCCCAAAAGATGTCGAAGTCCTACCCCACCGCCTGTGAATGTGCCGCATTGAGAAGTAGGGTCTTTGTAGATGCCACGAGTTAGGCTGAGGTCATTGGGGCGGCCCTAATCCTGTACGACCAGTGTCCTTATAAGAAGGGGACACTGACGGGGGAAGAAAGCCGTGGGCAGATGGTGGCAGAGACGGGGTGATGCACCTACCAGCCCAGGAGCCCCCGGGGTCGCCAGCAAACCACCAGCAGCACGGGGAGAGGCCCAGAGCAGACCCTCCCTCGCGGCCCGGTGGGGAGCAGCCCTGCCGACACCTCCATCTCAGACATGACGCCTCCGGGAGAGAGCAGGGATGCGTTCCTGCTGCTTCAGCCCCCGGCGTGAGGTCCCCTGTTGCAGCAAACTGGCAGTCGGCACGGCCTCCTTCCTTAGTCTTTAATAGAAGCCGTCTTCTGCCCGAAGTCGATTCGGAAACTAGCTCCCTGGTCGCCCTTGGCCCCGGCACCCCAAAGGCCGAATTCACAGTGAGGTCGCGCCGGTTTGGATCCGTGGGGTCACGGTTCACGTCCTCCCCTGCGGGGTTATCTTTTCTCTGTTTAAACAGCGGGTTCAAAATAAACTCTGGAAGCACAGAGGCTGCTTTTGCATTGCCTCTGCAACCAATTACCACAAAACTAGTGGCTCAAAATAACAAATTTATCACAGGTGCCGTGGGAAGTCCGGACTGCGTCTCACTGGGCTGAGATCAAGAGGCGGCCGGGGTGTGCGTCCCGCCACCGGGGGGCTGCAGGAGAGAACCCGTTTCCCGGCCTTTCTGGCTTCTAGAGGCGCCCGCGTTCCTGGCTGGTGGCCCCGGCCTCCACCTTGACGGCCAGCAGCGCTGCTGGGAGGGGCGTGGGTGTGGAACAGACCGCGGCGGGGTCTTCACAGGAGAGCCAGCGTCCCCTTCCCCCAAAGGCAGGGGACGCCCCAGAGTGGCCCAGTAGTGACAAGGGACAGCTCCCCCAACCTTCCTCCCACAATGAGGACAGCTGTCCTCCCAGTCGGGCAGGCGCTCGGGCTCATCACCCCTGTGTATCCTGCCGCCCCTCGGGCCGGTCCGCCTTAAGGCCTGTCCTTCGTGATGCCCGACTCACTGCTTTTCACGTGTAGGAGGAAAGCCTGGTCCCGCCGCCGACCAGCCGTGGCGGCGCCGTGCGCGCGTGTAGGAAAGGGCGTGTTGACTCCGGTCTCCTGAGCTGAGGCCGGCTTGGACACGCCAGTCGGGAGGCCCGTTTTGACCGGTCAGCGCCGGGGTCCTAGGTTATTAAATGCCTTGGATTTCTCCTCCGCCCATCGCACAGGTTCTTGTGGAGTTTACCTGAGCCAATTCTTGTCACACCTGGAGAACAGCGCCTGGCACGTGGAAAGGGCTCAGTAAACGTTAGCTATTTTGTTGTCGGGTTTCTCGTGCAGGCAGCTGTCCCCAGACCCAATTCATGCTCACAGCTGGGGATTCCAGAGACGTGGAAACCCTTTTCCCAGCGTCCAGATGTCACATCTCGTGGAGGGACCAACAGGTCTTCCCTGTGCCGTGTGAACCCATCACCGCAGCCGCGAGCTGGAGGCTTCTAACCGGCTGGTACTAGTTCCCATCGTCCATGCCTTTGGTGGGGATGATACCCCCAGGATCTCGCTCCCCGGAAAGGGGAGCTCTCAGACCAGAGGGAGGGCATGGAAATGATTGCTGGGCAGACCTCCCTCCCTCCCTCTCCCTCCCTCCCTCCCTCCCTCTCTCTGTCTCTCTCTCTGTGTCTCTCTCTGTGTCTCTCTCTGTCTCTGTCTCTCTGTCTCTCTCTGTCTCTCCTCTCTCATCTCATTCTCTCTCTCTCCTCTCTCTCTCTCTCTCTCTCTCTCTCACACACACACACACACACACACACACACACACACACACACAGGTCTTTGACACCGGGGCATATGAAGAAGGCTCTGCCTTAAAGGAGAACTTTATGATGTTGCCGCATCAGAAGACCTAATAGTGTAAAGATGTAATTTTCCTCCAAGTTAGTCTATAAGTTTAAAGCAAATCCGTACAAAAGCCCAGCACGACGTCTGGAGTGTGATGTGGCGACTCTGTCGTTCATCTGGAAGAGCGTATGTGTGAGAACAGTCAAGGAACACGTGAAAGCATGAAAGGATAATGAGGGGGCCCTGCCCTGTGTGATATGACCGTGCGCCCCCCGCTAACTAAAACAGCATGAGTCTGGAGAGGAACAGACAGACCGATCTATGGGGAGCTCAGGATCCAGGAACAGATGCAAGGGCAGGCGAGCATTTAGTGCTCGGTGTGGGTGGCATTTCTAGGCAGCGGCTCCAGGGTGGAATCCTCAATGTTGTTGAACCGGTCAACCACTTGGAAGTTTTCTGAGATCCTGCTTCATGTGACAGACCAAGATAAAGCCCAAAGTCTTAAAGATAAATTACAAACTAAAGGAACGTGTGGGACCGTGTTACGGGAGGAGCGGGCTAGGATTCGCGGCGGCGTAGAAACAGCTTCCGCCTTCTGTGCAGCGCGATGTCTCCAGCTCCGTTCGCGCTGTCCTGGGACCGACCCCGCCACCCGGCTCCTCTTTGTGCAACAGCGCTTGGGTCTCTGTGACATCACAGTTTGTCCCTGCATCTATTGAGGGATGTTTGGGGTGTTTCCACTTTGGGCTGCTGTGAATATTCTTGTAAAAATAACGGAATCTATAAAGAAAAAGGGTGATGTATTTTGCTAAGTAAGCTTTCAAAACTTAAGTCGGAGTAAACCTACACACATGGCCACGTCAACTGGTGCAGTTTTGGGTGGGTGGGTAGGGCCGATGCTCTAGGTGCCCTACCCAGATCCCCCTGGTCCCTCCTGTCTACCTGTCTGTGTCACAGCCACTGCAGGGGGTCATGCTAAATCCCACACCTGTGACCTTCTCTGGAGGATTGCCCCGGGGACCCTGGGGCTGCTGGGACTTACACTCCCCACCCCCTGCGGTGGCTTGTGGCCAGTCCCTAAGGGATTCAGGGCCCAAACTCCCTGCTCCGTGTCACGAGGCGGGACAGATCCTCCGATACCATTTATGCTTCCGGGCTCCCACGGGTCAGGCTGGGCTGCATTTGGGGTGCAACCACGTCCCCGTCTAACTGCCTCCACCGCCCCGCCTGCTGCCCTCAGGCTTCTCCTGGGAACGTCCTTTATGACTTGCCAAGAATTCCCACTTCTGGCTCTGCTTCCAGAAACCGACCTAAAACTGTTAGTCCCAGACATGGCCCTGCAGGCTTGAAGGACGAGGTGCTGAACTTGGGTCACCCACTGGGCAGATGACAAGGAGGCCTCCCTCCCTGGTTGCAGGTGGAGGGTTGGTCTCCAGGACACTTCAGCCACGCCGCTACCAAGGCCTCGCTCTGCGGGGGCACAGCACGGGACACACGGGGAGGTGGGCGACGTCACTGGGTGTGGGAGGTGCAGGGCTCATCTAATTATCTGGTCTGTGGAGAGAAGCCAGAGGGCCAGCGGTGGCAAGGAGTGGGCAGTGGGCTTCGGTGCAAGAAGAGAGGAGCTTCTGTCTGCAGCCTCATCTAGTTTCCTAATCGCGGCCGCCGTGCGGTGCTGTTTTCCCAGCAAGTAGAAGCAGGTTCGGACACACAGTGGAGCAAGCAGGAGGGCCCCCAGTCACATCTCGGGACCCATGTGGGTGACGTGTGCTTTCCCTCCCACGACTCTTGACTCTGGGTCAACAGACCCCGGTTCCCAGGGGGGAGATGCTTCCACCGGGGGACACGACAGGAGTCCCACCAAACTTAAGCTATGGCCGCTGCCCCACTTCAGAAGGACGCCTTTCAGGAGGACGGGAGCAGGTGAGGAGCGGGCAGCACGCTGGGAAGAGGGATTGAGCGCGATCAGCATGGGAATGGAGACAGGGAGGTGACGGAGGCTCAGTGCTCACATCACGAAGTCCAGCTTTCATGTAAATGAGAAGATGAAGCAACATTGGCCTGATAACGTCTCGTGACCAGAGACTCAGGCCACTCGGTGGTGAGGGTCTGCGTCACCCACCGGGGGGGCCATCTGGACCCGCGTAAGTGCTGGATGAGGCCACGGGGAAGCCAGAACAGGTGGTAGACGGAGAAGAGGATGAGGGCCCCTCACACTGGCCCAAGATAAAAGATTTATGTATAGGCAGTTGGTGTCTTGCAACAAAAATGTCCTGCCAGGTTATCCTCTGCGGCCCCCAGATTGGCAAACCCTGCCTGGGCACCACAGATCCCGGTGAATTTGTTGAGGTGTCGCTCTTAAACGTAAGTAGCCAAGACCCACCAGCTGTAGGAGGAATTATGTAACGGCAAAAACTAAAGCAAACAACAAAAGGACCCATTTAAGATTAAAATCGTACTTCCTATTTTCAGAAAGTTCAGAAAGGTATTTTTTCAGTGCAGCTAGTTAGGCTATATCAACTGTTACGGGCAGCCTGTTTATTTATAGAGTCAGCATCTATGCGTCTGTGAGTGGGCTGTAAGTTTCTTGATTGGCCAATTCCATACTACTCTAGTCATTAAGGATTCTGAATATCACTGCTTTTGTATGCTCAAAAACAAAAGCTTTCAAAGAACAAAAGTGACACACACAATAAAAAAATTATTTGTCATCCCAAGAACCAGAACAGTCACAACTTGATGAGAAAAGACAACCAACAGACACCAGCGCCAAGGTGACTCAGATGTTGGAATCACCTGATGGATTTCAAAGCAGCAGTCGTAAGGCATGCTTCAACAAACAGTTACGAATGTGTACCCTTGAAGCAAGTGAAAAAAAAAATCTCAGCTAAGAAATAGAAGACATAAAAAAGAATCAAGTGGAAATTATAGAACTGAAAAATACAAGAACAAAAACTAAAATTCACTGGACAAGCTGAAGAGTAGTTTGGAGACAACAGAAAAAAGAATCAGTAAACTTAAAGACCTACCGTGAAATTATCCAATCTGAACAACAGAGAAAATAAGCTGGAAATAAATGAACATACTCTTAGGAATCTGTGGAACAATGACAAAAAATCTAATATTTGTGTCATCAGAGTCCCAGAAAAAGAGGAGAGAGAGTGTGGGGCAGAAAAAAAATTTTTATTAAAATATAATTGGCATTATATTAGTTTCAGGTGTACAACATGATTCAATATATATATAGCAAAGTGATCACCACACCTAGTTACAAGTTTCTTTTTTTCTTGTGATGAGAACTTTTAAGATTACTCTCTAAGCAAATTCAAATATATAATAGAGTATTATTAACTATAGTCACCGTGCTGTACATTACATCCCCAGGACTTATTTATTTTATAACCGGAAGTTTGTATTTTCTACCCTCTTCACCCGTCTCCCTGATCCCTTCCCAGCCTCCATCAGTTTGTTCTCTGTATCTATGAGCTCATGTTTGTTTGTTGTTTGTTTGTGTTATTTTTTAGATTCCACATATAAGAGATCACGAGGTATTTGTCTTTCTCTGTCTGACTCATTTCACTTAGCGTAATGACCTCAAGATTCATCCATTTTGCTGCAAATGGCAAAACTTCCTTCTTTTTTAATGGCTGAATAATATTCCATTATGTATATAATATTCCATTAAATATATACCGACACACATATACATGGAGTCCTCGCTTTATCCATTCATCTATCAGTGAACACTTAGGTTGCTTCCATGTCTTGACTACTGTAAATAATGCTGCAATGAACGTGGTGGATATATCTTTCTGAGTTTTCATTTTATTTGGATGTGTATCCAGAAGTGGGATTGCTGGATCATACGGTAGTCTTATTTTCAGTTTTTTGAGGAACCTCCATACTGTTCTCCATGGTGGCTGCACCAATTTACATTCCCACCAACAGTGCACAAGGGTTCCCTTTTCTCCAGAGCCTCTCCAAAACTTATCTCTTGTCTTTTTGATAATAGCCATTCTGACAGGTGTGAGGTGATACCTCGTGGTTTTGTTTTGCATTTCCCTGATGATTAGTAATGTGAACACCTTTTCATGTATCTGTTGGACATCTGTGTCTTATTTGGGAAAAAATATCTATTCGCATCCCCTGCCCATTTTGAAATCAGGTGTTTGTTTTTTGTTTCTTGGGTTTTTTTTTTTGCCACTGAGTTGTACGAGTCCTTTATTTATTTTGGATATTACCTGCTTATCGGATATATGATTTGCACTATTTTCTCCCATTTCGTAGGTTGCCTTCTCATTTTGTTGATGATTTCCTTAGCCGTGCAGAAGCTTTTTAGTTTGATGTAGTCATACTTGTCTATTTTTGCTTCTATTGCCTTTGCTTATGGTGTCCAATACAAAAAATCTTCATCAAGACCTATGTCAAGAAACTTAACACATTTTCTTCTAGGAATTCTATGGCTTCAGGTCTTAATACAAGTCTTTAATCCATTTTGAGTTGGCTTTTGTGTATGGTGTAAGATAGTGGTTCAGTTTATCTTTCTTTTTCTTTTTGTATGAGGTGACCCAGTTTTTCCAGCACCATTTATTGAGGACACTGTCCTTTCCCCATTGTATATTCTTGGCTCCTTTGTCATAAATTGACCATATATGTGTGGGTTTATTTCCTGGCTCTCTATTCTGTTCTATTGATCTAGGTATCTGTTTTTATGTCAATACCATGATGTTTTGATTAATATAGCTTTGTATATAGTTTGAAATCAGGAAACCTGATGCCTACAGCTTTGCTCTTGTTCTTCAAGATTGCTTTGGCTATTTGGGGTTCTACTATGGTTCCATAAAAATTTAGGATTTTTTGTTCTATTTCTGTGAAAAATACCATTGAAATTTTGATAGGGACTGCATTGAACCTGTAGATCACTTTGGGTAGTATGGACATTTTAACAATATTGATTCTTCCAATCTATGAGCATGGAATATTTTTCTGTTTATTTGTCTTGAATTTATTTTATCAGTGTCTTAAAGCTTTCAGTATACAGGTCTTTCACCCCCTTGGTTAAGTTTATTCCTGGGTATTCTATTCTTTTTGATGCAATTGTAAATGGAATTGGTTTCCCTTATTAGTGTATACAAACACAACAGATTTCTGTATCTTGCAACTTTATCTAATTTGTGTATTAGATCTAAGAGTTTTTCTTGGAGTCTTTAGGGTTTTGTACATATAATATGTCATCTGCAAATAGTGACAGTTTTACTTCTTCCTTACAAATGGTGTGCCTTTTATTTCTTTATCTTGCCTAATTGCTCTGTCTAGGACTTCTAATGCTACTTTGAATAAAAGTAGCAGGAGTGGGCATCCTTGTCTTCTTCCTGATCTCAGAGGAAATCTTTCAGCTTCTCAACACTGAGTATGATGTTAGCTGTGGGCTTGTCATATATGGCCTTTATTATGTGGGGGTCTGTTCCCTCTGTACCCACTTTGTTGAGAGTTTTGATCATAAATTGATATTGAATTTTGTCAAATGTGTTTTCTGCATCTATTGAGATGATCATATGAATTTTATTTTTTATTTTGGTAACGTGGTGTATTATGCTAACTGATTTGCAAATGTTGAACCATCCTTGCATCCCTGGAATAAATCCCACTGTGTCGTAGTATATGATCCTTTTAATGCATTGTTGAATTCAGCTTGCTAGTATTTTGTTGAGGATTTTTGCATCTATTTCATCAGAAATATTGGCCTGTGGTTTTCTTGTGGCATTCTTGTCTGGTTTTGTTATCAGAGTAATGCTGGTCTTATAAAATGAGTTTGGAAGTGTTTCCTCCTCTTCAATTTTCTGCAAGAGTTTGAGAAGGATAGATATTAAATCTTTTTGAATGTTTGGTAAAATTCACCAATGAAGTCATCTGGTGCTGGATTTTTGTTTGTTGGGAGGTTTTTGAGTACTGATCCAATCTCTAGTAGTAATTAGTTCAGATTTTCTATTCCTTCATGATTCAGTCTTGGTAGGGTATATGTTTTTAGGAATTTATCCATTTTTTTTAGGTTGTCCAACTTGTTGGAGTATAATTGTTCATAGTAGTCTTTTATGATCCTTTGAATTTCTGTGATATCACTTTTAACATCTCTTTTTAATTTTTGATTTTATTTATTTGAGTCCTCTCTTTTTCTTGGTGAGTCTAGCTAATGGTTGGCCAATTTTGTATATCTTTGTAAAAATCCAGCTTTTAGTTTCATTGACCTTTTCTATTGTCTTTTTTGTCTCTGCTTTATTTATTTCTGCTCTGATCTTTGTTATTTCCTTACTACTACTAATTTTGGGCTTTGTTATTCTTTTCTAGTTCTTTGAGGTGTAAACTTAGGTGGTATACTTGAGATTTTTCTTGTTTCTTGATGTAAGCATTTATCACTATGACCTTCCTTCTTAGAACTGCTTTTGCTATATCCCATAAGTTTTGGTATGTTGTATTTCCATTTTCATTTGTCTCAAGGTATTTAATTTTTTTCTTTTTATTTATTCTTTGACTCATTTGTTGTCTAATGTCCACATATTTGTGATTTTTATAGTTTTCTTCTTGTAACCGATCTCTCAGTCTTATATCATTGTGGTAGGAAAATATACTCCATCTGATTTCAATTTATTGTCTTAACTTTATTAAGACTTGTTTTGTGGCTTAACATATGATCTATCCAGGAAAATGTTCCATGCGTACTTGAGGAGACTGTATATTCTATTGCTTTGGGATGGAATTTTCTATATACGTGTAAGTCCATCTGGTCTAACATGTTATTTAAGGCCAATGTTTCTTCATTGATTTTCTGGCTGGATGATCTCTCCCTGGGCGGAAGTGAAATGTTAACATTCTGTACTATTCTTGTTGTCTATTTCTCCCTTTAGATTTGTTACTATTTGCTTTATATATTTAGGTGCTCCTATACTGGGTGCATAAATATTTACAAATAAATTCTCTTGTTGAAGTGACCTCTTTATCATCATGTAATAATCTTTTTTTTGTCTCTCATATACAACCTTGGTCTTAAAGTTCATTTTGCCTCACTATCCCAGATTTCTTTTGGTTTCCATTTGCATAGAATATCGTTTTCCACCCCTTCACTTTCAGTCGGTGTGTATGCTTACATCTGAAGTGAGCATCTTGTAGGCAGCATACAGGTGTGTCTTATTTTTCTATCCATTCAGCCACTCTGTTTTTTGACTGGTCTATTTACATTTAAAGTAATTATTGATAGGTATATACTTATATCATTTTTGTTAATTGTTTTCTGGCTGCTTCCTAGTTACTCTGTTCCTTTCTTCTTCTCTTGCCTCTTGTGTATCTACCATAGGTTTTCGCTTGTTGTTACCATGGGGCTTACATAAAACAACTTATATTTATAACGGTCTATTTTAAGTTGATAACAACGTAAGTTTGAATGCATTCTAAAGCTCTGCATTTTTACTTCCCCTCACCACCATGCTTTATATTTTTGATGTCACAATTTACATCCTTTAGTCTTGTGTATCCTTTAACAAATTATTGTGGTTATAGTGTTTTTACTTCTTTTGTATTTTAGCCTTCATACTAGCTTTAGAAGTGATTAACCCACTGCATTTACAACATTAGCTTATTCTGAATTTTACTGTATATTTACCTTTACCAGTGAGATTTGCGCTTCCATATGTTTCCTGTTACTAATTACTGCCCTTTCGTTTCTGCTTAAAGACATCCTTTTAACATTTCTCTTAAGACTGGTCTAGTGGTGGTGATCTTTTTTAGCTTTTTTCTTTATCTCTTCTTCAATTTTGAATGACAACTTTTCCAAGTAGAGTATTCTTACTTGGAGAGTTTTTCCTTTCAGTACTTTGAATACATCATGCCACGCCCTTCCGGCCTGCAAAGTTTCTGTCAGGAAATCTGCTTATGGGCTTATGACTACTGACAGCGTAACAAGTTGTTTTTCTCTTGCTGTTTTTAAGATTCTCTTTGTCTTTAACTTTTGACATTTTAATTATAACGTGTCTTGCTGTGGGTCTCTTTGGGCTCATCTTATTTGGAACTTTTCGGGATTCCTGGGTCTGGATGTCTGTTTCCTTCCCCGGGTTAGGAAATTTATAGCCATTATTTCTTTGAATAAGTTCTCTGCCTCTTTCTCTCCCTTCTCCTTCTGGGACCCCAACAGTTGAATGTGGGTCTGCTTGACGTTGTCCCGTTAGTCCCTTAAGCTATCTTTACTCTTCCGTATTCTTTTTTTCTTTTTGCCGCTGTGATTGAGTGAGTTTCACTGCTCTGTCTTCAAGTTCACTGATCCTTTCTTCTGCTTCATCTAGTCTTCTGTTGAACTCCTGGACTGTATTCTTCAGTTCTGTGACTCCTGTTTGGTACTTCCTTACACTTCCTGTCTCTCTGTTGACGTTCTCACTTTGCTCATCCATTCTTCCCCTGAGTTTGATGAGCATCTTTATGACCGTTATTTTGAACTCTTTTGAGGTAAATCACTTATCTCTGTTTCATTAAGGTCTTTTTCTGAGGTTTTATCTCGTTCTTTCATCTGGAACATATTTTTCTGTTTCTTCATTTTACTTGACTCTTTGGGTTGATTTCCACGCATTAGCTACAGACTGGGAGAAAATGTTTGCCAACCACATATCTGATAAAGGTCTTGTATCTAGAAAATGTAAAGAGCTCTCAAAACTCAACAGTAAAAACAAAACATTGAGAACATAGGAAAAGATGAGGACATATCAAAGAAGAGACACGGATGGCACGTCAGCACACGAAAAACATGCTCAACAGCGTTAGACACGAGGGAAATGTAAATTAAAACCATAGTGAGGTATCAATACACACCATTACAACCACCAAAGTAAAAACTAGCAATAACACCAAATGTTACTGAGGGTGTGGAGAAATTACATCTTGCATCCATTGCTGGAGGGAATGTGAAAAGGTGCTGTCGCTCTGAAAAAACAGTTGAGCGGTTCCTTACAATACTTAACATGTGCTTATCATACAGCCCAGCAATTGTGCTCCTGTGCATTTATCCCAGAGAAATGAGAACCTAAGTTCACATCAAAACCTGTATGAGGATTTTCACAGTAGCTTTATTTGTAATAGCCCCAAACCAGAAACAGCCTAGATGTCCCTCAACAAGTGAGTGGCACACAAACTCTGGCATGTCATCTCTACGATGGAATACGCCCAGCGATGCAGAGAAACAAACAACTGACACAGTCACAACTTGGTCGGATCTCAAGGAAATTATTCTGAGTGAAAAAAGCCAGTATCAAACGGTTACATAGTATATGATTTCATTTATACAATTTTCTCAAAAGGACAGGGCTGGAGAACCGTTAGTGGTGCCAGGGGACAGGGATGGTGTTGGGTGTGGGGTGACTTACAGGGCAGTGCAAGGGTGGTCTTTGTAGTGGCGGGTCAGCTCTGTATCTCGGTTGTGGTGGTGGTTACCCAAATCTATACGCACAGGGTAAATCTGCAAAGACCTCACACGTACATAAATGAGTGCGTGTGAAAGCTGGTGGAAACCCAGTAAGGTCTGTAGTGTAGTTAACATACTTGGACCAACAGACGAAACAGCTTCCTGGCTTTGATGCTGTGCTACAGGTGTGTGAGATGTCACCACTGGAAGAGGGTGGGTGACTCTATGCACTGGTTTGTTTTGTTTTTTGACTTCCTGTGACTCTATAATTATTTCAAATTAAACAAAACCCAAAAAATCTCCCAGAAGGTAGAACCAAAAGGCAATGCGGTGGATTGAGAAAAGATGCCAAGCATGCAGGGGTCAAAGGAGGAAACCCCTCAAGGTCCCCCGTGACCCCCAGCACCTGCATCAGTTCCATATGCTGCCCTCTCTCCCTCTCAGTGGACGGACTGTCCATGGTGCTAGCCAAGACCATCCCTTCCATTCAGCAGTATGCCTCACCCATTTTATAAATATACTTAAAAAAATTTTTATTGAAGTAGAGTTGATTTGCATTGTTGTGTTAATTTCTTCTGTACAGCAAAGTGAGTCAGTTATACATATATATATTCTTTTTCATATTCTTTTCCATTGTAGTTTATCCCAGGATACTGAATATAGTTCCCTTTGCTCTACAGTAGGACCTTGTTTATTCATTCTATATATAATAGTTTGCATCTGCTCATCCCAAACTCCCAGTCCCTCCCTCCCCCACCTCCCTTCCCCCTTGGCAACCACAAATCGCTCCTCTGTGTCTGTGAGCCTGTTTCTGTTCTGTAGATAAGTTTGTTTGTGTCATATTTTAGATTCCACATATAAGTGAAATCATATGATATTTGTCTTTCTGTTTCTGACTTACTTGCTTAGTATGATAATCTCTAGGTCCATCCATGTTGCTGCAAAAGGCAGTATTTCGTTCTTTTTAATAGCTGAGGAATATTCCATTGTCTATATGGCCCTCATCTTCTTTATCCATTCATTCATCTGTCAGTGGACATTTAGGTTGCTTCCGTGTCTTGGCTATTGTGAATACGGCTGCTGTGAACACAGGGGTGCATGTATCTTTTTGAATTAGAGTTTTGTCTGGATACATGCCCAGGAGCGGGATTGCAGGATCATACGGTAGCTCTATTTTTAGTTTTCTGAGGAACCTCCATACTGTTCTCCATAGTGGCTGCAGATTTACCTTCTCGCCCACAGTGCAGGAGGGGGTTCCCTGTTCTCCACCCCATCCTCACCGTGTGTTATTTATGGACTTTTTAACAATGGCCATTCTGACCCGTGAACCTCACCCCTTCTTATTCGGACATGTTCTGGTCACTTCCTGTCTCCAGCGCATCATCAGTGCTTTTTCCCCGCTGGATCCTACAGACAAACTGTCGTGTCTCCCACCTCTTGGCACCGTACCCGCCACCCCTCCGTCGCATAGCGGCTCCACAGTAAGATCCGCTGTTACAGAAAGGAGATGCTTCTTTGCACACCTGGTTATTGCATGTAAGTTTCCAGCCTGCTGCACTTATATAGAGAGAGGGCTGGAAGTACAGATACCGTGATTATCTTGGGGTGGTGAGATCGAGTGACCTCTCTTTTCTTCTTTATGTTTAGCTGTTTTCTAAAGTTTATGTTGTAAAAGTGTTGCTTTTGAGATAAGGGAAAGTTACTATTCTATAAAACTCCATCAGTGCCCCCACGACCCACCGCCCAACTCTAATTCCTTTACGCTTGCAAGGCGGGCACCCGAGCCTGACTCAACGGACCCCCTGGGCCTGCAGCCCCGCCACGGCCCCAGCTCTGACCACCAGGGGCGCCTACCTGCCCCTCGGGCGGGGGGCTAGAGTGGTCCCTGCGGGTCCCTCAGGAAGGAAGCCCCTGGCCTGCTCCCCCCTCACCCAACGTGCCAACTCCTACTTGCCCGTCAAGACCTTGGGCACTGGCCTCCCCCAGGAGCTTCCTGCTCCACAGGGATGTCCCAGCCCTGCCTCTGCTCCCCGGCGCTTGGTCAGTGCGCGGCGGATCATCAGGTCAGCGGCTGCGTCTTCCAGCAGCCCTCAGGCCAGGCCTCCCCCATTGGCCCCTCCATGCCTTTCCTGCCCCCTTTTCACCCCCTCTCTCCCTCTGTTCTGACGTGTGTGGAGTTCAGCACTGGCCTCTCTGCATCCTGGTTTTCTGGCCGTTCAGCCCAGGGGGAGCCCCGCAGGAGACGGCAGGGGGGACAGGGGTTGGGCCCGCGTCCCCAGCTCCCTCTGTGGGGTCGCCTCGGGCTGGCGGCCCCCCACTGGAGGCCCCTCCTCGGGGCCCTGGCGGGCTCTCTGCACAGCTGCTCCTCCCAGCATCTCCCCTCGTCCCAGGGGGCCGAGATGCACTACCAGCTGGGCTGCTGCTGACCCCCGGAGTCCCCTACACCCTCTCTCTGGAAATGGTCCTTTTAGGCAAACCCCCTTGAATAACTCTATTTGGAGCACCACCTCTTTCCTGTCGGGACTGTGACTCTCGGACGGGGGGACAGGTTTGTTGATGTCTCCAGGATGTCTGGTACACAGCAGGTGCTCTGTAACTGTGTGTTGAATGAATGCATGAATGAAACCTCAGGACCACATCTTGGGTTTTCTGCTGTTTGTGCTCTGAGGTCCCCTCTAGAGGGAGGACATGTGAGGCTCGGCCACGCATGTGGCCTCTGTTCTCAGGTGGTCCTGATTCTTCTCCCCACCCTGTGTCCCCGCCCTTTGCCCCTGTGGATGGAGTGGCCTGTCTGCACCTTGACTTTGAGCTCAGCCATGTGACTCGCTCTGACCATGGGGGGCTTGCTCTCTTGGCCATCACCTGGGCCGGTGTGTGGAGGACGAGGGCCTCAGTCCTCCCAGCACCGCCCAGCTACACGGATGGGCGACCAAGATCAGCAGAACTGCCCCGGTCACGTGAGCAATAACGTGTATATGGCGGTTGTTTGTTACACGGCACTGTCGGACCGACAGAGGTGACAGATACAACCCCACGTGCCATTCGGGGACCCAGTGCAGTACGGGGGGGCAGGTGCAGCATCCGCACTGAGCTGCAGAGAGGTCAGCGGCCTTCTGGGGTCACGCGGTCACAGGTGGCAGAGCCTGCTTTGGGCCCATGCTTTCGGCTTCCACATCTCACAGACCTACAAGAGCTGCCCGTGGGGAAGCCGGGCCCTGGTCCCAGCCCAGGGCGTGACTCGCTCTGGCAGACCTTCATTCTGGGCTCTGAGCTCACTTCTGAGCCCACAAGGCTGCTGACCTCTCTCCACTTTGTAGTGTCCACCCACCATCCTCACCGTGGCTTCCTTTTTCCAGACCAAACACCCCTTCTAGGAAGCCTTCCAGGCTCTTCCCAGGCAGGGGTTCCCATCCTTCTCCGGGCCTCCTGGGCCCTGCGCCTCCCAGAGCTGTGTCACCTGCCTCTGCTTCCAGTGCCCTTCTGGCCTGTGAGCCTCTCCAGAGTCGGGGCAGCGTCGACCCCTCCCTGGGCTTCAGTAGGGCTTGGCACAGAGCCCCGCACACAGGAGGGGATCAGAAGCGTGTACGTCCCGTGTGTCTACTGTTGCCCACTCCACTGTGACCACCTTCGAGCAAGGGCACGGTGACATACAGGTCTGTGCCCTGGGACTGGCCCAGCCTCCAGCGGTGGGAGCCACGTCTGTCCAGCCCGGGGTGTCCCTGGGACCCCTGCTCGGGGCAGGGCCCTCGGTAGTGACGTGTCCTCCCCGATGCCTGGCCAGCTGGCGCCTCGTCCTGTGGCCGTCGTTCTCTGGTTCCCTATAGCCAGTGCTATCTCCTCAGTGACAGGGAACAGCAGCTGAGGCCTGACCCCACTTTTGTCCCACGGCCAGGACTGTCACCACTTACTGCGTGACCTTGGGCGAGGCAGGCCCCTCTCTGGGCCTCCACCCAGCCTCCAGCCCCGGGGCCTGCCTCCTCTGCCTGCCCGCGCTGCCCTGGGCACGGCCTCGTGGTCTCCAGCCCCCTCACATGTAACGGTGCCCCCGCACTGTCACCCCCATGGCCGGAGCCGGGGGAGCCTGGGGCCTGTCGGGTCGGGGGGCAGCGTCCTCAGAATTGGCCCACTCTGGAGGGGCTCAGTCGAGGGGGACCATGCAGGGGCCCCACATGCAGGACCTTGACGGGGTCACCTGGGTGCAGAGGCCAGGACGGCGGCCAGCCCGCAAGAGACAGACCCGCCGTGTCCCGGCACCGGCTCCTGCACAGGCTCTGAAGGTGCCTGAAGTGAGATCGCCATGGAGGGGAGGGGGGAGCAGTCTGTCAGCGGGGGTGTGCAAGGAGGGCTGCTGACCCGCCGCTTCCAGCCCTGCCCCCCACGCCTGAACCCCGCTTCCATCCTCTGCTCCGGATCTGGCCGCTCTCCGGCTCCCCATTGCTTCCGGGCTCAGTCCCAGCTCCCACTCGTGCCTGACCAGGTCTTTGTCAGAGACAGACTGGCCGTGGGTTTGCCCTGGACTGGGGTGGGGGGGTAGGAAGGAGAGGAGAGCCCCTGCCCCTGCGAGGTAGAGAGCTCGGATGAAGATCTGACGCGTCCAGCGGGAGGGTCAGTGGCGGGTCACCTGTTCCCTGCAGGGCCCGCCTTGGAGAAGGTGCTTCTGCAGGACGCAGGACTGGGATGGGTGCAGGTCCTCCACTGTGCTGACAGGTGGCCTCAAGGCCCAGAAATGGCTTCTCACCCTAAAAGCCTTGCTCTGGCTCCTGAGGGAGGGCACCTGTGGCAGCACTGCTCTGGACGGAGCCACTGAGGGGGACCCTCCGTGAGCTCGGGGTCGCGGTCCGGGCTCCTCGGGAGATTCTGAACAACCTGGCGCTGTTCATACCTGCGCTCAAACCCCTCCCTCCGAGTTCGGGGCCCCACCAGGGTGGCAGGGGGATGGGCGCGAGGCCCGTGGAGGGCCTGCGGCGTCGGGATCTCAGAACTTTCCCCGTAGGGGGGGGCTCCAGCCACGGGAGGGGCCCCTCCAACCCGCTCGAGCTCGCCCCACTCACACGCAAACCCCACCATCCGTACACACCTGTCAGCTTCCCGGGTGTGTGCGCAGACACCAGTCACACGCACCGTCGGACACACTCACTCACCCCCCCGGTGCCCACCTCCCTCCCCTGCCCCTTCCGCACGGAAGCTGGAGTTCCCCACCCAGGGCTGGCTGCCGTCACTCCCAGGGACCCGCCTGTGACCCCAGCGCCACCCCTAAACCAGACATCTAAAACCCCCAAATCCTTCCCTAAATCCCACAGTAGAAACCCACTACAAACAAGCATTGGGATTTTTTCCTTCGCAGAATTTTTTTTTTTAGTGGACAGACATAGTCTTTTTTTTCTTTCTCGTTTTACAGCAAACAAACATTGCAAATATAGAAATATTTTTCTATACAACAGGACGACAGGAGCACACACAGCCCCCGGCCACCCCCGAGCCGTCCCCAGGCACAGCCCCCCTCCTCGAGTCCCGCAGGGCTCCGGGACCTTCCTGGAGGCCACTCGGCCGCCTGCCTTGGCTCTGCCCCTCTTTGGTGGCCTCCGGAGGTGGCAATGAAGAGACGGACTAAACAGTCCACAAAAAACCACGGACGGAGATCATGCGAGGAGCCAGGTGGCCACGCTGGCCACGCCCCCCAGGTCTAGTGTCTTATCTTTTTAAGAGAACTTTACTTTTAATATATTTTTTAAAAAAGAAAATAACGAGAGAAGAGAGGGAAAGAAAGAAAGCAGAGAAGAATCAAGAGAGAGAATAGATAATGAAAAAAAACCCCCCACCCCCCATCCCTAAGACACAGTTTTTCGAAGTCCCTTGTGTGTGTGTCTGTGTGTGGGGGGGGTGTGTGTGGTGGTGGTGGTGTGTGTGGGGTGTGTCTGTGTGGTGGTGGTGGTGTGTGTGGGGTGTGTCTGTGTGTGTGGAGTGTGTGTGTGTGTAGGGGGGGTGTGTGTGGTGTGTCTGTGTGGTGGTGTGTGTGTGTGTGTACGGGCCCGCTCACACCGGTGAGAATGACTCAGGGCAGGTACACGTGCTCGGCCACAGTTCACCTCCCGTTCATACTGTCAGTGCCCCCTCCCCACTTCCTCTGCAAAGCCCAGGGCTTTAACAGCTGCTAGCGTGTGTGTGTGTGGGTGTGTCCCGTGGGTCTCTGGGTTACAAACAAACAGCTGCAGTGGCTCTTGTGTCCTTTTTGGTCCAGTGGGCATCACGAGTTTCGGGGAGGGCGCGGGCACCGGGCGCCTGGCGGGGGGGAGGGGGGCTCAGGACTTGTGCTGTGCGGACACGCCCTTCCAGTAGTCCAGGATGTCGTGCAGGTCCTCATCTTGGGCGAACTGGACCTTCTTGCGCAGGGCGTGGCCGGCCGCCACGAACTCCCCGTTGTCCTTGTGCCGCCGGCGGCTCAGTCTGAAGCGCTCCCAGATGCTCTGGGAGGCCCTGCAGGTGTATTCGGGGCTGGAGGAGTAGCTCAGGTTATGGTACTGCGGGGACAGCTGCGAGTAGGCCAGGTCGCGGGGCCGCGGCCGGGTCAGCGGCTCCAGGATGGACGCCTTGCGGCCGCCGGGGCCCTCGTGGGGCAGGGGCGTGTCGGCGGGGTGGGAGCCGGGGTACGAGTGCCGGTGCTCACCGTACTGGCGGCTCTTCTCAGCCTCGGCCCGCAGCACGGCGGCCGCGGGGGTCACAGTGAGGATGGCGTCGGCCGCGGGCGAGCTCTTCTCGATGTACTTGGCCTCGGCGGCCGCGGCCTTGTGCGCCCCGGCGGCCTCGGCGCGGTAGGGCCGCGGGCTGCGCGCGGAGCCGCTGGACGAGGTGCTGGCGCGCGGGGCCCCGGGGGCGGCCTCCGCGCTGTGATGCCGCTGCAGGCTGTGGCTGAAGGCGTCCTTGTAGGCGGGCGCCAGGAAGCCGTGCTTGCCGGCCAGCGGCTCGGACAGCAGCACCAGCTGCGGCTCGGCCGCGGCCACGGCCCCCGCCTTGCCGCCCTGGAAGGAGGTGGACTCGGACTTGAGGGCGTCGATGCAGTTGTTGATGATCTGGTTGACCTTGTCCACCTCCTTGGCGATGGTGGAGATCTCGGCCACCGAGCTGCGGCTGTCGGGGCCCGGCCCCCCGTCCCTGCGCTCCGCCTGCCCCCCTGAACGCACCTCCAGGTAGCTGCCCTTGCTGGCCTTGGGCGTCTCGCCGCCCTCCGCCAGCTTGTACTGCTCCAGCTCGCCGGCGGCCGCCGGCAGGTACGGCACGCGGGTCACGGCCTCGGGGCCCAGCAGCGGGCCCTGGGACAGCGGGGCCAGGCCGGGCGCCTCCATCTCGGGCCCGTACTTGAGCTCGATGACCGTCTTCTGGAGGCTGCCGGCCGCGGCCGCCGCGGCGGCCTTCTGCTGCTGCTCCTCCCGGCGCCGCCGCCGCCGCAGGCAGTAGTAGACGGCGCCGAGCACCAGCACCATGCCGAAGAGGCAGCCCAGGACGGTCATGATGTAGCGCGTGGCCGTGGAGGAGCCGGGCACGGGGCCCGGCGGGCTGGGCGGCTTGGGCAGGCAGATGGTGAGGCAGGTGTGGTTGTGATGCAGCCCCGAGCTGGTGGAGACCACGCAGTAGGTGTAGTTGGTGAGCGCGTAGAGGTTGGTCAGGCGGATCTCCTCCTGGGCCCGGGTCAGCCTGGACACGGTGGACGACCTGCTGTTGTTGAAGTGCTCCAGCGTGTACATGCGGTTGAACGGGCTGGGCAGCTGGACCGTGATGGTGGCCGAGTTCTGCGTCAGCTGCGTGACCTTCATGAGCGGGCGGGCCTCGGCCTGCGGGGCCAGCGTGGGCAGGGCCACCAGCGGCGTGGTGCCGTCGCCGGAGAAGCACTCATCCTCGGCGCAGGGGCCCTCGCTGGGCTCCGCGGGCGGCGCGGGGGGCGGCGGCGGCGAGCGGCCGGGCGCCGGGCGGGTCTCGGCCGCGTAGGAGGCGTCGGTGCACACGGACTGCAGCTTGCTGAGGACGCTGCGCTGGCCGTGGCGGCCCTGGCCCAGGAGCGAGTAGCCCGAGTAGAGCGGCGGCGACTCACACTGCACGCGGTCGTAGGTCTGCGTGGCGTTGGTGAAGGCGGCCAGCCAGCGCAGGAAGCCCAGCAGCTCGCAGGAGCAGTAGAAGGGGTTGCTGTAGAGCTCGCACACGGACAGCTTGGCCAGGCCCGCGAAGGTGGCGCTGTGCAGCCGCTGGATGCGGTTCATGGACAGGTCCACGTTGACGATGTTGGGGCACTCCCAGAAGGCGCCGGGCGCCACCACCTCGATGAGGTTGGCCTGCAGGTACAGGTACTCCAGCTTGCTCAGGCCGCGCAGCACGCCCTCCGTCAGGTTGCGCAGCCGGTTGTAGCCCAGCTGCAGCACCTGCAGGTTGAACTGGCCCGAGAAGGCGCCGTCCTCGATGTAGCCGATCTCGTTCTTGGTGAGGTTGAGGTACGTGAGGTTGCCGAAGCGGCTCAGCGCAGCGTACTGCACGCTGCGGATGCGGTTCTCGTTCAGCCGCAGGTCCACGACGGTGCTGTTTATCTGCTGCGGGATGGCCTCGTAGGGCGGCTGGTTCTGGCTGCAGATGGCCAGCCACACGAAGCCCTTGTCGCCCTCGATCAGCCAGCAGTCGCCGCGCACCAGCCCGCCCGCGAGCAGCAGGGCGGCCGCCGCCACGCACGCCCAGGCCCACGGCGCAGCCTGCCGGCACCCGGCCATCGGGACCAGCCCTGCGGGAGCGCCCGCTCGGCCTGCCCGGGGGCACGGGGTGGCGGGAGGGGAGGGCGCCCGCGCTCTCAGGGGCGCACCGGGCCGAGCCGCATGGCCGGGCGGCCCGAGTGCTGGGGGCGGGGGGAGCGCCTCCCTCACGGCCAGCCGCCTCTCGCCATCCGCCGGCGTCCTGCCGGAACCGGGGCCTCCTTCCCCATCAGCCCGGGCGTCCTCCAGCTCCAGCCGGTCCTGCTGCAAGACAAGAGGGGAGAGGGCGGTCAAGTGCGGCCCTGGGCCCAGCCCCGCCGAGCTGCCCGGGCAGTGAGGGAGGAAACGCAAGGGGGCTCAGAGGGAGGAAACGCAAGGGGGCTCAGAAACCGCAGGCTGACCTCGGCGACCTGAAGCGGGAAGCGTGGGCTGAGCCCGAGCCCCACTTCCGCCCCCTCACCAGTGACCCCATGTGTCAGATGAGCAAACCGAGGCCCGGGGCAAGGCTAAGGTGCTTGGCTGACCGGCGATGGTGGGGAGGGGCCGTGTGACAGGTGCTCTGCGCTGCCCCCTGAAGGCCTGGGGTGGCACTGCGGCCGCCTAGGAGGGCACTCAGCCCCTCCCCAGGGTCCTCGGCTGGCTGCGCAGGAGCCTTCCAGACCCCTCTCAAGCGAGGAGCCAGGACGGCGAGGTCCTGGGTCCGCGTTCTCGGGCAGTGTGACCCGGGTACCTCGTGCCCCTTCTGGGCCTGCGCTTCCCCGAATGAGCCAGCTGGACGCTGTCTGTAGCTTTCCATCTGGCTCCGGGGACCCATGGCCTGTCGCCGCCCCATGTCGGTGGGCCCTGGCGGAAAGGCCTGGAAGGACGGTGCCGCCCCCTCTTCGCCAGGCTCCGATGAGCACACCTGGGCAGCCCTGACCCCTCCCATCTCTGATCTCTGCCCCCACCAGACCCCGCGCGTCTCCAGGGCAGGCCTCCCCACCCCCATGCCGGCACGCGTGCCGAGGCTGCGACGGTCACAGTACAGGGCAGCCGTCCGGGATGAAGCCGGTGCCTGTGGGGCTCACGCGCCGCGGGCTCCCGCTGCGCCTGGACGCGCCCCCCCTCCCCAGCCCCGGCCAGTGCGGGACTCACCCTCTGCCCCTCGTATTTCTCCCGCAGGACAGACAAGGGCGTGTGTTTGCCGGTTACTCTTTGGAGTTGCAGCGGCCTCTGTGACTGCCCTGTGGCCTGGCGGGCAGCCAGCTGAGTGTATTTCACTGATATTGACGTTTGCCACTAGCCTGCACTGAGGTGGTTTAAATTAGGAGAAAAAAATAATGATGTGAAATGGATTTTCCCCCCTTTGGAAACTTCACGAAGAACAGCTTTGATCTGGCTCCTGGGGCAGAGTCTTTCCCAGTTAGTTAAAGGGAGGGGAGAGCTCAGAAGGGGCTGGGGGCTGGGAGAGTTCCTGTGGGGCCACAGCAGAGCCCGCCCGGGGCTCGGCCCAGAGTCGCTGTGTGACACCCAGCAAAGCACAGGGCCTCTCTGGGCCCAAAGGGAAATGGCTGGAGGAGGGAGCAGCCTGCGGTTTGCCTGGGTCTCCCTCGCCTCAGGAGGAAGCCTTGCAGGGGATGCTGGTGTCCCTGCGTGGTCCATCTTGTGACGTGAGATCTACAATCCCAAGGGGCGTACTTGGAGTTCATCGCCATCACACCTCCCAGCGCCTGTTGGCCTGTGCAGGCCCTTTCCTCCCCACCGGTCCCCTGCCCCATCCGTCCAGGTGCTGGGGCTTAGGTCCCCCGGGCGCCCCAGAGGCCAAGAGCGGGCGGCCGGGCAGGCTGCAAGCGCGTCCAGGCGGTGTTTGGAGGTGGGGATGGCTGGCGGGGCAAGGCGCCAATCAGAGTCTGGCTCCGGCCTCCGGATGGACACGGACGGAGCAGTGAGCCCGTCAGGGCAGCGCGGCGCCTGGGCAAGGCTGATCATAATCGCCTTTAATCTCTTGCTCAAAATAACTCAAAGTCAAGTTAAGGAGGATCACAGGGCCTAAAGAACCCTTACCACAGGCAGGCGTGGTTGGGGAAGACGGGCCCCAGGGCTGGCCCAGCCTCTCGCTGCCCCACGCCCAGGGCACCTGGGCACCAGGTGGCTGGAGAGCCACGTGCACGTGTGCTCGCACGCACAGGGCGGAGGTATGTTCCACACTTGCTGGGACCTACGTCAGCCCGTGTGCGTGGACCCGTGTGCCTTCAGATGGACGCGGCTCCGCCCGAGCGCTCGAGGGTGTGCGGGCCCCTGCGGTCCAGCCAGGCCTGCTGCGCCCCCTCCCCACGGCCCGCCCTGCCGGCACTGCGGCCCTCCTCCCGGCGTGACAGTCTAGGAACTGCGCTCAGGGCTGGCACCTGTGAGCGGCAGGTGCCTCTGGAGCCCAGCCTTGCCTCTCCCCACGCCCCATCCGGGGGCCTCCTCCATCGGGCCGGCCCTCACGATGAAGGACGGAGGAGGGCAGGGACGGGTCCCGGGGCTCCTGTTGGGCCGGCCCGCCCTCAACTCTGCGCATCAGACCTGGCCCTGGAGCCCGGGCCGGGCGGGAGCCAGGCCTGCGGGGACACAGCCCTCCCTACCTGCCCGGCCACAGGCAGGAGCATCGGCTAGGAGTGTGGGTGCCACCCTGGTGGCTGTTCCCCAGCCAGCGTAGCCTCCGCCCCTCACCTCAGCCTGGCAGGGACCCCAGAGTTCTGTTGCACACCTCACACAGGGGAAACTGAGGCCCAGAGGGCCTCCCCGAAGGTCACACAGTGAGCCAGCCCGTCCTCCTGTGGAGGAGGCCCCTCAGGCCACCATGTGCTGCGTCAGCAGGAACGCCCCGGTGGGGGGCCAGGATACCGCCCCCGGTGTCTGAGAGCCCCGTGAGGACTGGGGTCCTCGGGAAGCGGCTGCCCAGGGAACTGGCCGAGTCACTGAGAAAGGTTCTGAACAGACCACGGGGCCCGCTCCTCCTCTCGTGCTCAGGCACGCATCACGCTCCCGCCCCGTCCATCCCTGGTTCGCTCCCACACCCCTGCCCCCCACACCGCGCACAGCAAGCCTCTGGCCGCACAGCTGTTTCCAGGACGGCTGCAGAGCGCGTGCGCTGGGGGCAGGGCGCAGAGACCTGTCCCCCAACCTGCCAGCACCCCAGACTCACGGTCCCACTACAGGTGGAGCCGCAGGGCCCTGGTCCCTCATCCTGCCCTCGCTGGTCCCCGGGCCCCATACTTCAGAGAGATGCAGGGGTGGAGGCCGCCTTCAGGGGGCCCTAGGTACAGCCGACGTGTGCTTCCCCGCTCCTGCATCGTCCCCCCGGCTCCCGTCCCCACCCGCGGACTCCGTGATAGTACAGATGGTCTGTGTGTGTGCTGTCCAACAGGGCGGCTACTGGGCACAAGCAGTGGGGCAAGTGGTACTGAACACACAGGTCTAGAACCTTCCATAAAGACAGCAGCTTGACCTGAGCACCCTCCGGCCACGCCCCTCTCCCTTCCCCCCCCACGATGCCGCGGTTCCACCCCCACCCCCGCCCCTCCAGGGCAGCATGCATCCCCCACAGCCCGAGCCGCCTCCCATCGAGGTCACTAGTGCTCCAGAGGGAGCACTAGTGACCTCTGTCCTGCCCGCTCCACTCCTCTTTGTCCCTTTTGCAGCCTCTGGGCGGCCCCTGGCCCAGGTAACCGGCCACCCCTTCCTGGAGCACTTCCTGCTCTGGGTCCCTGAGCCGCCACGCTCTCGCGCCCTGGGCTCCTCCGCTAGCTGCTGGCCCCTCTGCCGGCCCCCTCCCTCGCCCTGACCTCTCACTGTGCCTGTGGCCAGGCTCTGCCCTCCCTTCCCCGCGGTGCTGTCACCCCTCCCTTGGCTTCACTGCTCTCTCCACGCGCCTGCCCCACCCCGCCCGCCCGCCCACCTCGCCAACCTTGACGCCCTGGACCCCAGGCTCACAGACGCAGCCGCTTCCCCCTCGAAGTGCGCAAGCCTCCTCCACCACGTTCCCCAAACCACAAGCCGGCGGGTCGTCCTCGAGTCCCCTCTCCCCCCACCCCAAACCCAGTCCCGCAGCAACAGTGTCCGCTCCACCTCCAAACCGGGACCTTCGCCTCCCGCCACGCCCGCCGTGGCCACCCCGGGCCAAGTTGTCCCCATCCCTCGTGGGACAAAGGCCATCGCTCCAACCTTGTGGCACCCACGATCCACTCCCCCGCACAGCCAGAGGGACCTGGAGAGCCCTCACGGGATCCCACTGTCCCGCCCACAGCCCTGATGACAGCCATCCTTTCCTCCCACATGGGGAGCAAAACCCAGGGTCCTGCCCCACCCGCCGCCGCTGCCCGTTCTCAACCCACCTCCCTGCCCCCACCCCCTTCCCTCCAGCCACCGGGCCGCAGCACCCCTGTTCCCGCCTGGAGAGCTCTTCCTCCGGCTGTCCGATCAGAAGAGGCCCCTTCCTCTCCCCCGAATCCCAGAGCCGGCGGCCTCCCCATCTGAACTCGTGCTCCCGGCCCCGTCACCCAGTTCCCAGCTCTGCCCAGCACTCATCTCCCCGATGTTTCCCTTGTTTATTTTATTATTCACTTCTGGAGTAAACATCCTCTCCCCGCTGGGATGTAAACCCCAGAGCAGGAGCCGTGTCCTGTTCTCTGCTGTGATGTCCCAGGCCCGGACCAGCGCCTGGCACATGGGAGCAGCTCAGCAGGGAACGTCTGCTCCGTTTTCTCATCTGCAAAAACAGGGTAGAAGTGCGTCCTTCCCGAGGGCCGCTGCTTTCTCACAAATCACCTTCCTTTGCATTTTGTCGGGCCAGCGGGAGCTGTCACTACCCTCTGGAGGGCCTCGGGCTGCCCGGGTTGCCCCTGGTCTGCAAATCCCAACACGCCCGATAGGACCAGCAATGTGTGTCCGACGTCCTCCCTCTGCCAACACCCCCCTGAACGCACGCCCAGGGGCTCTGTGCCCCCTGCGCCCCTCACCCAGGTGGACGGAGCCCCGAGCACAGTCACTTTCAGAGCCATCACATCCTCACCCTCGTGGCAGTCCCACAAGGTGAGGGGACAGGGACACCCACCCTGCCCTCCGGGCCCAGGTGAGAAGCCTGAGGCCCCGCGAGTGAAGGGACCTGCGAGGTCCCAAGACCAGTCAGGTGGGAAGCCCACCGGGGCCACTCGGCCGCTGTCTCAACAGCCACCTCTGTCACCGAGGACGTACGACGGGGTCAGCATGTGTGAGGCTAGCACCGAGATCGTTCTGTCGCATCAACTCCAGAGCCCGGGTCGCCGATAATGAAATGAAGAAATATGGTGGTTCCAGGCTTTTAAACTCCTTACGACCAGATTTGCATAATCACCACGGCCATGTGGGAAAGGAGCACATCCGTCTAAAAAGACTGTTCCTCTCCCCGATCGCCAAGCCCAGACAAGAGGCCGGGGTGCTCTGAGGATTCTGCTGATGGACAGGACTTTCCACCTCCACACGGACGCTCAGGCCGAGGGCCAGGGGCTCGGGGGAGGCAAGGAGATTGGTGGAAAGTTATAGATGGATAACTTTTTGCCGTTCCAACGTTTTGCCAACACATTGTGTTCACTGCTAACGTTTGTCTGACCCTATAGCCTGGCTCTACTGCAGAGCCCACGGGTCATGACGGGCACCTCAGGCAGGCCAGGCCACGAGGCAGGCGGATGACCCCACCCAGCCAGACCAAGCGTGGGAGCGGCTGCCCACCTGAAAGAGGCACAGAACCATCTCGGGCTTCAGGTTCCTGGGCCAGGACGAGAATGCTGGCTCAGCCGTGCTCTGGCTCTGTGGCCTTGGGCCAGTCACTCACCCTCTCTGAGCCCGTTTCCTCCCCTGTCAAATGGTAGGTCCCCCAAGGGTTACAGTGAGGCTGCCATGGCCAGATTATGGAGGCCGCCAGTGCGTTGCCCGGTACAGGGTGCTCTGTAGACCCTTGTATCCTGCTGCAGCTGTGCCCCTGGCCTCGTGGATGGAGGAGGCATTCTAGGCAGTTGGGCGGGGGGGGGGCAGCAGGCCGCTGGACGCTCTCTGTGGGTTTTACTTCAGCAAGCCGCCCACTCTGGGGGGTATACGGGGGCCCCATGGGGGCCGTCCTGGGCTCAGCACCCACCTAGAACCTGCCCCACTGCCCACTCCCTCCCTGTGTGTCCAAGGAGGCTGGCATGGGCTCGCATGGCAGGTGGTCCAGCAGTGCTGACTCAGCGGGGCTGGACCCTCAGGACTTGGCCACGGGGTCGGGTCTGGCAAACCCCTGACCTCAGCTGGCCCCGGCCTTGTCCTCTGGGAGGACATGAGGTGGAGGGACCAACCCCTGCACCCCGGCCCCCCACCCCGCAAGGATGCGGACGGTGTCGGCAAAGGTCAAAGGACGGGGCCCAGAAAGGGGCTGAGTGCCCAACACTCCTGCCAGTTGACCTTGGGTGGGTCCACGGGACCCCACTGGGCCTCAGGGCCCTCACCCTGCCCATCCAGAGGCTGTGACGAGCACGTGTGCAAACAGAGGTCACGACCTCTCACTTCCTCCAGGATTCCCCACGTATTGAGCGCCTACTGTATACTGACCCGCTTCTCCCATGTCTGGGGAGGCAGGTATCGGCGTTACCCAACAAGCCGGCTGCGGAAACAGAGGCCCAGAGAGGGAAAGGCATTTGCACGGCCAGAAACACGATTCTCCCAAAGTGAGGTCAGAGGACCACAGCATCTGCTTGTTCAAAAGGCCCCAGGAGGGGGCGGGGGCGCAGGAAGGGCTCTGGGGCTGGGGTCTGTCTCCTGGGAAGATGCCATCCGCTGCATCCCTCCTCCCCCCCAGGCCCGAGGCTCCAGGCTGCTCTGGAGTTAATTAGGGACCCAAACATTTAATGGTCCGCTGTGCTTCCACTGGGCATCTTTTTAAATTAAAAAACATGATGTACAGCATCGTTGGAGAGAAAAATCACTTTGCAGTGGCTTCCTGCTCGGTCGCTCGCAGGGACACGGGGGTGAGGGTGGCTGGCCGGCCTCCGGGGAGGAGGGATGACGAGAGACCCTCTCGAGGAACACGGGTCCACCCCGCGCTGTGGACGCCTGGCACTGTTCCCCATCACACCCTCAGAGCCCCTGCAGCTAGGAAGTTCTATCTTTAGTCTGCGAACCTCTCCACTTGTTTTGAGGGAGGGCTGGTCTGAGACTGAAAGCAGAGACTTGCTGGATCTGCTCCTCCCGGTAGAACGCTGACAGCCAAGAGCCCTTTCTGACCAACTCCGAGCTCGGGTCCGTCCCCACCCTGAGCTCTGATCCCAGCCTGGCAGGAGGGCAGGGCGGCGGCGTAGGGCTCTGGAAGGGACCTTCGGGGAGACCGAGGCACGGGTCCGTCTCTGTCCTCCACCCCCCAGACACTCACAGGGCCCGGTGACCGTTTCCCACCTCCTTCACGGGGTCAGGCCTCTGCACACGTGCGCCCTGCAGCACGTCCCGTTGCTATGGTTATTTAATCAAAGCATACTTCCTGGCCACGATTAATTGTATTAAAGGTTTGGGGCACGGTTTTGGAGTGGAGATTATAAATGAGCAATTAGCCCGCAAACGCTATATTAATAAGGGAAATAAAACACCAAGCAAAGTCAGTCTGAGAAGTCTCCGCAACGGAGTACTCAGGACACGTCGGCGGTGCCCAGGCTGGCCGTGCTGCAGGCTGTGCCTACGGCGCCCTGTGGTCAGGGGGCAGCTCGGCACGGTGCCCTCAGCAACGGGGTGTTTCCACGTGGGAAACGGGAGAGCCGTCATCACACCGGGGATTCTGACCACCAGCGACGCCTTCCCACGCCTAGGGCCCTCTCGCGCAGCCAGGCATTCAGAGTGTACGTTGTCCCCGAGTCCACGGCTGGTACCGTCAGGTCCCAAGAGGCCCTGTCCTTCCAGGAGGCTCCCCTCCACCACCCACCCCTCACATGCCAAGCATTCGCCCCACGAAACCTGTCAGAGGCCGCTGCCTCCAGGCCCCCGTGTTCCCGGGATGAACAAGCCTTGCCGGGTCCGGCTAGGCTGTAAGAACGAAACTGTGCACTGCGTGGCCTCAGCTCACACCCTCTCCTGCAGCTTCCAGAGGCGAGGCCAGCACCACGGCCAGGCCTGGGCCACAGACTCCTGTTAATTTGTGTGTCATCACATACAAATCACACACACGCACACACAGCTTGGGGATGCCGAGCTGTCCCGAGACCACACGTCTGCCTCTATCTGCATCTTCACGTTTAACTTGCAATCCACCTGGAAAGTATTTCTCGGGTGTAAAGAAAGATAAAAATTGATGCCCCCCAAACCCCTGGAACAGGCACCCAATCGTCCTGACATCTTCTGCTGAAGAATCCACTCCCTGCACTTGACCTGTGATGCTCCGGCCCGCACCCCGGCGGGACTGTGCTTTCCACAGGGCACAGCTGGTCAAGCCTGTCCCCTCCTCCCCCCTGCCACCCCGCACGGCTCCCCAGTTCCCCCCATGAGCCCACGTCTCCAGCGGGCCACCCAGGCCCGGCGACGGTGCCTGCCTGGCCCTCACCGTTACTCCGCTTGTCCTACGCGGCAAAGAGTAACTTGCTCATCTTCCATTTTCTCTGAGACGCTGTTTCCTCCGCCTGGAACCCTAACCCCGCCCATCACCCCAACCACCCCCTGCCAGGCATTCTCTGTTCAGACTCCAGGTTGGAGCTGGGGACTCCCCTCGGTAATCCCAAAGCTGCCCGTGCTGGCCCCACCGCGACCCCACACTGCAAAGACCAGACCCCCTGTCTCTCCCCACCAGCGTCAGATCCCAGGCAGAAAGCCCTTGGCCAGCAGGCCCGGGTCCTGTCTGCCTTCCCAGGCACAGAGTAGGAAATGTATGCTGACTGAATTTGTGAAAATATTCAATCCACAATCACCCGTAAAGGAGGACAACCGTGTGTCGTGATTTTCCGGGGATGCTCTCTACTAATGCCTCTTGTTCCAGAGTAATTATTAATAGATCCCCTCTCACTTGCAAATTATTCCCATTTGGGTGATAACTTGTTCCATGGTCACCCTCTAAGGAGGCCTCTGTCTGGGGACTATTCTGTTCCACTGACCACGCCCTGTCCCGGACACACCAAAGCAGCACCGGCCAGACTGCCCGTCGTTAAAAGGTCTACAAATAACCAACGCTGGAGAGTGTGGAGAACAGGGAGCCCTCCTACACTGCGGGTGGGAATGTAAGTTGGTGCAGCCACTATGGAGAACAGTATGGAGATTCCTTAAAAAACTAAAAATAGAATTACCATATGACCCAGCGATCCCACTCCTGGGCATATATCCAGAAAAGACGAAAACTTTAATTTGAAAAGACACATGCACCCCTATGTTCATAGCAGCACCGCTGACAATAGCCAGGTCATGGCAGCAACCTAAATGTCTATCAACAGATGAATGGATAAAGAAGATGTGGTACATATATACAGTGGAATATTACTCGGCCATAAAAAAGAATGAAATATGCCATTTGCAGCAACACGGATGGACGTAGAGATTATCCTACTAAGCGAAGTAAATCAGAGAAAGACAAATACCCTATGATATCACTTATATGTGGAACCTAAAATAGGACACAAATGAACTTTTATGAAACAGGAACAGCCTCGCAGACATAGAGAACAGACCTGTGGTTGCCAAGGGAAAGGGGGGGATTGGGAGTTTGGGATTAGCAGATGCAAACTGGTACATATAGGATGGGCAAACAACAAGGTCCTACTGTAGAGCACGGGGAACTATACTCAACATCCTGTGATAAGCCATAATGGAAAAGAATATGAAAAGTCTATACGTATAACTGAATCACTTTGCTGTACGGCAGAAACTAGCACAACACTGTAAATCAACGAGACGTCAATAAAAAAATAAAAATAAACCACTGTCTCTGTAACAAGCTTCCGTATCTAGGAGGCAAGGCATCCTTTGCACATTCTTCTAGGTCAACTCTTAGAACGATTTTATCTCGCTCTTCAAAACATGCCACCAAGGTGCGGACGGGAGTGCACGGAACCCAGAAATTAATTTTGGAAGAACCTGCAGGTTTTATAATATTCCAACACGGCTTATCTCACTCTTCTTGTTTTCTTTGGTATCTCTCAGGAAAACTTTACAGACTGCCTCACAATGACCCTAATTTTTCCTTGTAAATGCATTCCTAGGAATCCCACGGAGGTTTTTTTCGTTGCCATTGTGACTAGGGGCTGTTTATTTCATTATGTTCTCCAACTAGCTGCTGCTGGTACAGATAAAAACTATTGATTTGTGTATGCCTGTGTTCTGTGCAGCCCAGTACCTTCACCAAGTTCTCATATTAAATTATTTTTTCACTCGGTTCTTTTGGGTTTCTGAGGTCTCAAATCACATTGTCTGCAAATAATTACAATCCTTTCTTGTTTCCCGTTTAATTCTGTTTCATGTCTTATTGCTACGTCCAAAATATCTGGACAATGATAAAGGGCACTGTTGGGGTTTTTTGCATAGAAGTTTTTGAATTGGAATCATTAAAAATCTCATCGTTTGGAATGACACTGGCTGTTGAATTGAGACACAGATTCTTTACTGTGATAAGAAAGTGTCTTTCTAGTTCTATTTTTAGCGGTTACTTTAAAATCAGAAAGTGGTGCTGGATGTCATCACATGCCTTTTGTCACTTATTAACAAGGCATTAGGGCTGAGCTGCTCATACTGTGTCTTATTGTATTAACAGATTTCTCTACTATTAAGCCATCACTGAATTCTTTCAATAACTCCTGCATAATCAGGGCAGATTCTCTAATATTTTGTGGGACTGAATTTGTCTGTGTCTTATTGAGGACTTTGGATCCACTATTCATGGGCGAGATCCCTCTGGGGTTTCATTTCCTGGACCATCTTCACAGTTTGGGTGGGGCTTGGGGCCCTCCTCACATCTACCTGGGATGATTTCCCCCAGAGAGATTGCTTCTGATGGAGGCCTCCTGGTTCTACGAGCTCAGGGCCTCCACGGCAGATGTGCCCTGGACAGCCGTGTCAACAAATCCCATGAACGGCTTTGTAAAGTGCATGGCCGTTTTATCAAGTGAAACGTCACCCCTGACTCGTCTTTTGCTCATTCCGGGTTTACACGAGTCAGGGTCGGCTCAGAGCAGGGTAAACAGCAGAGAAAGCTCCGCCGGGAAAGCTTATGACAGGCATCTCATCTGGTGACTCCAGCACTGGCCTCCAGGAGGACAGGGAAATGCGGGAAGGGCTGCCCCGGGCCTCGGAGGGAGACCCCAGCCCCCTCGGGTGACGTTAGGATTGCTCCACCACCCTCACAGGGCCTGCTGGTTTCCGTTCCGCGTCATCTGTGTGTGGACAGATGGACATCACGTTAGGCCCAGATGAGTAAAAGACACAGACCTTCTCAGAACGCCCTCTGCAAATGAGGGGAAACCACGCTCCACACGGGAGGTGAGGCCACGGCTGCTACAGCAGATGGCTTTCCCAGAACTTCCCCTCCCATCTCGCCTGTGACGGGACCTGACTCCCCCTTCCACCACGAGGGGGGTCTCTCTCTGCACCCCTGGAAGCTGGGGGCCCCGACACCGCTCTGGCCAACAGCGCTGGCAGACGTGAAGCTGAGTCCGTCCAGGGCACAGCCCTCAACCAGCCTGCAGCCGTGTCCCGTCTCTTGGAAGAGCTGCCACCTAAAACCCGCGGCTTCCAACACGACGCGCTGGAGAAGCTGCAGGCCCGGGTGCGGAGGTGGGGGTGTGGAGGGCGAGCCACGGAAGAAGCCCCCCTCAGGGCGTGTGAGGCCGCGGAGCTGACGTGAACCACGCAGCTGGGCCCTTCCCGAACTCCTGCTCCCAAAGCCATGGGCCAAACTCGGGGTCCCTCGTGCCCCCGAGGTTGGGGTCGTCCGTTACGCAACGGCAGTAACTGACACAGGGCTGAGCGCCAGTGAACAAGGAGGGCCGGGCCCCGTCCCCCAAGCCTTGCCGCCCCCATCTGTCAGAGGGCCCAGCTTTTCATCTTCAAGGATCCACGGCAGGACCCGTCCGTGCTGCCGGCAGTGAGGCGGGGAGTTCAGAAAGGGGGTCTGGTTTTGGGGGGTCAGGGAAGGCCGGTCAGTGTCTGAGTCACAGGGCGGCGGCCTGAGAGCGCCAGACCCTGAGCCGCGTGGGACCTGGCCTGCTGCTCACCAGCTGGGCCGTTTTGTGGAACTTTCTTACCTTCTCTGAGACTCGGTTTTACTTTCCTGACAAATGGAGCCATTGACAGCCACTCCGGGGCCATCAGGAGAGTGGAGCGCAATGGTGTTTGTGAACACGCTGGGCTGGGCTGGGCTGGGCTGGGGGGAGGGGGCCTGTGTGTCCCCCATCCCCTCCCTTCACAGGAGGCGGGACCCCGTGATGCCATCAGATCCTCGGTCTCGGCTTCTGAGCCAGCACATCACCCAGCGTTTCTCTCTCTTCTGGAAAGTGGGAACCGTCACTGTACCCCACGTGCTCACCGGTTTGCACAAAGAACGCACGTGTCAGGTCCTCCCGGCACCCGAGCTCGGGCAGGGCTGTGGTCCAGGGGCAGAGGGACCAGGGAGGGTCTGAGCAAAGTCAGAAGGTGCGGCCAGGCCTGGGAGCCTGAGAGTTGGGGCGGCATCTTTCCCCGGGGGACGTGGGGCTGGACCCAGACGGGTCCTCTGCTCACCTGGCCAGCTCTGTAAATCCCCATCTCTCAGTCCATAAAAAATCCACCTCATAACACACCAAACATTAATGATAGCCAAAACGCCAGGAAGGGAATTGGTCTGGAAGAGGCTGCTCTCATGCTAGTCACCGAGACGCTCTGGGGGTGGGGCCAGCGGGTAGGGGCTCCTGCTTGGGGCTCCGAGGTGAGCCTCTCCCCACGACACGGGGCTGGGGATGCGGAAAGTGGAGGCCAGGGCGCCTGGGATCTGGGTCTGGCCCTGCCCTCCAGCTCTGGCCCAGAGAAGGATCGTGCAAAGGGCTGCTGCTTCCTCCTGACGGTCAAGAGTGGGGAGGGTGAGCCCAGACCCGGGGCTCTCAGCCCCCCATCTCCGTCCCCTGCAAACAGGACAGAGGCCCACCCACGGTCCTCTCAAGTCCAAGGGGGTGACAGTAATGATTAGTGGATGTGGCCAGAGCCTCCAGCCAGGCGGAGCCCGGGAAGGGGCTGGGGGCAGTGAGCAGAAGCCCCCCTCAGGGGCTGGGCAGCCAGCCTGGGTGGCGCGGGAGGTGACTGCTGGAAGGTCACTGGGTCACTGCTGGAAGGTCCCAAGGAGGCAAAGAGAAGATTCAGCTCCAGTTACTTGGCCCTGAGCCTAAGGAGATCCCCCCACCAGAATAAAAGGCCCTGTCTCCATCGCCTCCGGCTACCGCAGGAAGACCAAGGCTGCGCACTTCAGCTGCGCAGGTGGTGGGGAGACCTCGGCTGGCAGCCCTGGAGACTCGCACCCCCCCCATCTCAGCCCTGAACCCTGTGGCAACGACCCTCTTCCCACAGTCATTCATTCACTCAGTGTTTACTGAGTGTCTACTTCCAGGGACAGGACAAGGTCGCTGTCCCCACGGGTCACAGAATGTGTGTGAAGAACACACGATGGGATCGCACAGCCCTAACCCGACCCTGGACTTCAGTCATATCACTTGGTGCTGTGTGCCCCGGGGCAAGTGGCTCACCCACTCTGGGCTTTAGTCTCCTCATCTGTAAAATGACTCATGGAAAGCACTGACTACAGTTCCTGGCTCAACAAGCGTGAGTCACCCCAGAGGAGCAGAGGCGTCGTAAGACTGCACAGAACATGCGCCGCAGAGCAGAGACTCCGCTGAGGTGGGGGCATATCCCAGCCGACCCTGAGGACCCTCGCTGCTCCGCATGACGGGCTCACATCCGCCCCGCCCCAGCCAGCCTGCACTGACAGACAGCCTCCCCTCTAGGTGTGGGACACACGACCTCAGCCCCCATCCCCTGCTGGTCTGTACTCAGGAGGAGACGGGAGAAGAGGGGGCTGGGGGACCCTCCTGGGGACACACGTGACTGGCAGATCCCCCTGGACGGCGGGCCCCCTCTGCAGCAGCTCCCCGCCCCAGGTCCCTGAGACCCAGGGGTCCCGGAGGCCGCCGTGTGGGGTGGGGTAGTCCTGCAGCAAGAGGCCGAGCGGGGCACGTGGTGCCACCCAAAGGGCACGGGGAGTGAAGGGGGGAGGGGCGGGGGTGACACCCCACCCCCTGTGAGACAGAGGCATCCCCGGGTCCCCATCCCAGGGCCACAGGCGGGGTGGCTGGGGTGGGGGGCACAGGGCGGGGAGGGGTCAGCCCCTGGCAGGTGGGGGGCCTGGAGGCCAGTATGTTACAGCCTGAGACCCGCGTGTGTGTGTGTGTGTGTGTGTGTGTGTGTGTGTGCGTGCGTGCGCGCGCGCGTCCGTGTCCCCAGGCTCTGACCCCTCGGGTAGGGGTCTACCGTGTCGCTCAGAGCGTAAGCCCCGCCCCACAGCGGGCAGGGGGGCAGCGGCAGAGCAGCTGGAGGACGGTCAGCGCTCCGCGTAACTGACGAGGCAGGAATCGGCCCAAGCGGGGTGTGAGGACGGCCTCCCTCCTGACAGCCCTTC